>NW_012267250.1:16169786-16202855 GCF_000151885.1 Dipodomys ordii
TCTCTCTCTGTCTCTCTCTCTCTGTCTTTCTCTGTCTCTCTGTCTTTCTCTCTGTCTCTTTCTCTCTGTGTGTCTCTCTCTTTCTGTCTCTGCCTGGGGTTTGAACCCAGAGGCCTGGCACTGCCCCTGAGCTTCTGTTGGTGAAGGTTAGTACTCCACCACTGGAGCCATAACACCACTTCCAGGTTTTTCTGTGTATGTGGTACTGAGGAATGGAACCCAGGGCTTCATGCATGCTAGGCAAGCACTCTACCACTAAAATACATTCCAAGCCCCATTTCATTTTTTAACCCATGTTTAAATATCAGAATCTTACTGGGCTCTGTTGGCTCATACTGTAATCCTAGGTACTCAGGAGGCTGAGATCCAAGGATCCCACTTTGAAGCTAGCCTGGGCAGGAATAGCCCTGAGACTCTTATCTCCAGTTCACTATCATAAAAAGCACACCTGTAATCCTAGCTACTTAGGAGGCTGAGATCTGAGGATTGTGGTTGAAATCCAGCTGTTTTTGTTTGTTTGTTTGTCAGTCATGTGGCTTGATCTCTGGGCCTAGGCACTGTCCCTGAGCTCTTCAGTTCCAAGAGAGCCCTCCACCTCTTGAGTCACAGCACCACTTAAGGTCTTCTGGTGTTTAATTGGAGATAGAGGGCGAGGGCTCCTCGACCACTGGGAAGCAGCAGGGACAGAGAGGCGCATACCAGGGACTTGCATGGCTTCCAGAGCACCCCTGAGCTCCCTGGGTTTTGGTAGCTCAACTTCAGATCCTGGGCTAGAGAGTCCAGGGAATGCTTTTGCCTGGAGAACCCAGCACCTCAGGGAGCCCCAAGAGGGGGCGCATTGGAGCCTGGCTCCTTAGAGGTACAGGGTGGCCCTCAACCAGCTTGGCTGCAGCTGCTTTCACCAGCTGGCACAACCAGAGGCAGAGGCTGGGGCCAGGGAGAGAGCACAGGGGAGAGGCTCCTGAGCTCGTCCACAGGAACACATGGACCAGGAGCAGGGCACTGGGCATGCTGCTACTGGAGCTGCTGCTCTGCTGGGGCCCAGGCTGAACCAAGCAGGTGGTAAGCAGCCAGGGACCAGATTGGGCAGGGGTGGTGGGTGGAGGGGACCCTGTTAGCCCTCCTCCCCTTGAACATCCCTGAGCCCAGCCCGAAGTAGAGGTGGTTCTTCCCTGAGTTTGCACCCAGAGGCAAAGTTGGCAGGGGCGCCCCACGATACCAGGCAGATTCCCTGTTCCACCAAAGTGGGTGATGGAGTGGGCCTGGGGTGATGACCCACCCAGGGGTGGGCACCCAGGAGGGAGAACCAGGCTTACACCTGCAGGGAAAGCTAGTTGTGTAAGATAAATCTACAGGAAGACACCTATGAGGGTAGAAAGCTGCATCCTAGAAGAGAAGGAGAGATACTCTAGCTCTCATGGCCCTTCCAGAGATGACCACACAACTGTACACTGAATAGTATAGGCAGACATATTTTGTGTCAAACCTAGAAAGCAAAGGAGACAGATAATAGAGACTTGAAGGGTAACAAGAGATTTGGACACACCTGTAGGACTAAAGATCTTAGAAAGATTCAAACCTGACCTCAAGCAAGACAAATATGCCATTCCTACCACATAGGAGCTATATGTGCTGCCAGAGATGGAGGTAGCAGGCACGAGAGAGATATCAGGTTTTACACCAGCTAAGAACCTTGAAGAGCAACTTTCCAGAAGCCCAAGCAATGAGGTGTACATACCATAGCAGGTACAAAGGCAACTTGAAAGACAAGATTATAGTTGAGTCTTCCAGGGAAAGAAAAAATGTTTCATTCCACACTCAATGCACCTTCCCCATGGCCTCTACCCTGGCTAGCAAGGTCTCAGCATGACACATCCCTGGGTAGTGCGCTGCTGTGACCACTGAGACCCTGGAATGGGTCCTAGTCTCAAGCCTAGTCTCAGCTTCAGACTCATCTCCAGGCTCTGTCACACCAAACCACAAAACAAGATGCCTGCCTCAAACTTCACCAAGTTTCAGGAGCTGTCTAGCACATGGGAGACATGCGGACAGCTTCCAGGCCCTCCATCTAGTCAAAGACAGTATTGAGAACACTAAAGAATGGGCTTTACTTAGAGCTGGATTAGAAAACAGGTGATGACAGGTGATGAAAAGAGGTGTTTCTCTTGTCTCTAAAACAGACCATGAGCACTCTTGTGGAGAACAACCACCCTGGCTAGTCAACAGACAGGATGAGATCCAAGTAGGGATCTGATCTGATAAGCAAGGCATGCATATCTCTGCTTTGAGCCTTGTTTGAAAGGATTCTCAATGTGAAATGGATGCTCTGGAGGAGGGAAGAGGCCATCCTTTATCTCCTATGGTCTTGTCCAAAACAAGGACAGTTACTGCAATCCTGGAAGTCTAAAGTTCAGAAACAGAATCAAGTATATTTCCATATTTGGCATAGGAAGGTAACCCTCACAGGATAATGCTAATTCTTTAGACTTTATTGTCAACTTCTCAACACTGAGGAAACTGGGAAAACAGGCTAATGTTAAACCACAGTTGACACTACCAACACAGGAAGTCTAGCTTTGGGAAATGGCAAGCTACCTTAATGGATATTTGGTGTCTTGTGTCCCAGTTCGGCTAGGTCACAGGAAAGGACTCAGGGAAGATTTTTTACCTTTCCAATATGTGGTTTTGTTTTAGTCTTGGGCATGTACCTCAGAGAGGAAAAAGAATAAATGAAACACAGGGATGTAATTAGATCCAGGAAGATCTCTGGCTTGAGGCAAAGCCAGATGGTGGCTGCCATCTGTAGGGGACAGGGATCAGACATCCAGGAAACTAGCCTGTCTCCCAGACAGAAGTCTTTAGTCCCAAGTCTTAGTTGGTAGACACCCATAGGTAGTATGACATCTCTGTTGTAGGTTTTTCTTTGTTTCTGCCTTTCTGAAGAGGTTAAAAGATTGGAAGTTATTTGTCCCAGAGACATTAGGATCTCAAGCCTAGAGAGTTGGAAGGACCTGCCAGAGTCAGTATCTTGCATACCAATGTCTTATACTTCACCTCCTGGCCTACTGCTAAAAGCCTGGGCAGATTCCTGATGTCTCCTTCTTTCTAGAACATATACTTAGGGCCTCAAAAACCAAGGTAGCCACTGTCTCTGTAGCATATATTAAGGTAGCTCAGACCTATTGGATCAACAGTTCTGAGCTCTACAATTGTGCTTGTTCCCATAGACCTCAGAAAGACCTGGTGGTCAGGGGACTGTCTGTAGATGAACTGGGCAAAGTAAAGTAAAGACAAGGTCAAAAAGTAGGAAGCAGAATCTGGAATGGGAAGCTCAGGCCAAGACATAGAGAAGACACCAATGACTTACTCATAGCCTTATCCAGGGCTACTTCAACCTAGCTCCAAGAAAGAAGCTATTTTTAATGTGGAAAAGAACAGAAGTGTATACTGCTGAAATGTGGTACAGACTGAGAACTCAGGTGAGATGAGCCCAGGATGAGAAGAGGGCCGATCGGAACCCATGTGATAGTTTTCCGAATTGTAACATTAGACTCAATGAGACTCATACAGGATGCGTCATCCTTCTCCAAAAGGCTTGGGTCAGAAATGTTTTGGATGTCACATAATGGGGTGTATTGGAAATGACCCAGATCTGAAGAGGAAAAAGTGAAATTCCTAAGTTGGTGTGTGTTCCTTACACACACATGAAGCTCATCTTATACAGTTTGGTATGCCTGCATTTTGCCTAGAACCTGTCATCTATGGTCAAGTGGAATTTTCCATTTCTGGCATGGTGTGAACACTCAAAAATTGGAGGTTTAGAAGCATGTTGGGTTTTTTGGATTAGACTTCAGGGAATATTCCATATCATTGGTCTGAGTAAGAATTTTTAAAGAAAAGATCTCCAAAGCAAAAACAGAATAATGAGGTTAAATGGAATTGAAACATTTCTGCATGTCAATAGAAACAGAATAAAAAATGTAGAGAATGGAAGAAAACATTTACAAACTCGCTGATGAGAGATTAACATCCGTAATGTGTAAACTCTATATCAAGAGAATATACAATTAAAAGTGGACAAAAACCTGAATAGACATTTCAAGAGACATGCAAATTACTTAACAGGCCTACAAAAATGTTGCTCATTAGGATAATGTAACTCAAAAGCCACAATTAAGTGTCACTTTACCGCATTTAGAAGAGTGTTTTTAAGTTTACAGCTTTTTAAAATGTGCATAGAGAGGAATCATTATATACAACCCTTATAGAACACTCTATGGAGGTTTCCTTAAAATTTAAAGATACAACTACCATGGGATCTACTACTGGGTACATGGGATTGGGTACTGGGTATATAGCCAGAGAACAAATCCTGTCTGTACTCCTGTGTTTACTGCAGGATTACTCACAATAATGTGAATAATTCACAAGCTATGGAGTTGCCTTAGACGTCAGTTGACAAGTGGATAAAGAAATGTAATTTGTATACACAATGGAATAACATTTAGCCATAGTGAAATCCTGTCATTTATTGGAACTTGCATGAACCTGGAAGAATTAAGTGCTGAGGCACAGAATGATAATCGATGGTCTTCATGTTGAAGAAGCTCCCCTTGGAAGATTAGTAGTCACAAGCTGGTAAGCATAGAAAGAGAGGATAGGGAAAGATGTGCCAAAACGTACCAAGTTCAATAGAACGGATAAATTCTAGTATTTGTTGCCCACGAGAGAGACGATTATATTGAGTATTTCAAAAATCTAGGAGGAGATTTCTAGTATTTGAGATGATATCATGCATATATGATACTATGCATATATGTAACGAACCATACCCCATGAGTATTCAGTTATGTCAATGAAAAGTTTTGAATAATGTTTTACAATTTAAGATCAGAGTAGTAACTCCAGGAAACATTTTAACAGAAATAACATCCAACTAGCTTTCAACATTTTACATCAGTATGCCCTTAAGCTCATTTCAAGGTGTGCTTTAAATCCATTCTATTTTAAGCCTCCCCACTGGGAGGCCTCCATCATAGTATCTGACTCCAGGGATGGCCCCATGAATCTTACTTTCCCCCCCAAGTAAGGAGTTATCTCCAAATCTGCCCACCTAATCCTGTATAACCATCACAAGTACAAGGAGAAAGAATAGGAATCTAAGGGATTCTAAATTATTTATAGGGTGGTAAGGGGCACCCACCTATAATATGGGACCAGAGACCCTCAACAAACTTCATATTGGATTTTCAGCTTCCAGAGAAGCCTAGGCCCCATTATTAGCCAAGAACCTTCAAAATGCCTGCACATTCCTATAAAAATAGGAATAGACCCATCAATTGGAAACTTGACAGCCTGGTAGAACCAAAGAATGTGACAAGTCTTACCTGCAACATGAGAACATAACAAAATAAGAGCCATCAAACTTGGAGAAGGACCAGAACAGACTGGGAGACCCCCCAGTTACAACCAGATGCTGCTCACACTTAATCCCAGGGCATTTCAATTCCTTCACTACCTGACAATTAGGCAGACATATTTCAGTATTTCTCTTGTCCCTTTGTCAATTACTCCTTGCAAAAACTGGTACCACGGTGTCAGGCAGCAAAGCCTTTATCAAAATCTCAGGAATCAAACCTAAGATTAGCACTCACAAAACCCGGATGTACTTGCCCAGTTTGTAGGTTTGGGAACACAGCTGTTACCAAAAGCTCATTTGCAGAGATCCAAGGGGCATCAGCTGAAAGGCAGAGGAGATTTGACTGAACAGGTATTGGGCCCTAAGTATAGCAAGGAGCGTAAAAGCTACATGACTCCACTTCTATTATGGTATCTGCCACCACAATTGTTAAGAGCAATAGCTGGCCAAGGTGGAAGATACCAGTAACAGGCTACACAGCAGGAAACACTCTTGCAGATAAGCTTCACAGGGAACCTACTCCAGGCCCATATCAGTGAGACTTACAATGATCTATTATAGCCCCTGTGTATAACAATACTTAAGAAAAAGAGGTAGGGCTGGGAAGGTGGCTCAGTGGTAGAGTGCTTGCCTTGCATGCTTGAGGCCCTGGGTTCGATTCCTCAGCACCACATAAGCAAAAATAAAAAAGCCAGAAATGGCCCTGTGGCTCAAGTGTTAGAGCGCTAGTCTTGAGCTGAAGAGCAAAAGGACAGTGCCCAAGCCCAGACTTAAAGAGCAACTTCTCTGAAGAGGAAAGAAGGATGGCCAATAGACACATGCAGAAATGCTCAACCTCTCTAGCCATGAAAGAAATGCAAATCAAAACAAGCTTCAGATACCACCTCACCCCAGTTAGAATGGCTATCTATAATCAAGAATTCTAATAACAACAGATGCTGGAGGGGATGTGGACAGAAGGGAACCTTACTTCATTGTGGGTGGGAGTGTAAACTTGTTCAACCACTTTGGAAAGCAGTAAGGAGGTTCCTCAAAAGACTCCACATAGAGCTCCCCTAGGACTCAGCAATCCCACTTTGGGGCATTTATGCAAGAGTTTCCCCAACAAGACCACACTAAAGCTCCCAGCACAACTATGTTTATTGCAGCATTATTTACCATAGCGAAGATCTGGAACCAACCCAGATGCCCCTCAGTAGATGAATGGATCAAGAAAATGTGGTATATATACACAATGGAATTCTACGCCTCCATCAGAAAGAAGGACATTGCCCCATTAGTTAGGAAATGGAAAGACTTGGAAAAAATTATATTAAGTGAAGTAAGCCAGGCCCAAAGAAACATAGGTCCCATGGTTTCCCTTATTTGCAATAACTAGTATATGTCTGAGACAAGTAGAAATGGTCACATAAATTGATGTTTGGTGAAATGAACGCCAAGATGAGTATTCAAATGTTTTTTTTTCTTTCTTGATATTGTTTCTTACATAGTTATAAGATGGTTTCTTTGTTGCTTTGTGTGTCCCTCCCCCACGGTATAACCCCTGCTTTCACTGTATTTGATGTTGGTATATTTTGTGGAGGGGAAGGGAAGAAACACATCGTTTAAATAGGGATACAGGTGGACCCATTGCAACAATGAGATATACAAGTTGTTATGTCGAAAAATGAACTTTACAACTTTGGCTGCGGTGGGGAGGTGGGAGTTGGGAAGGGATGGGAAGGGGAAACAAAGGAGGAGGCAACAATGCTTGCTAAGAAATGTACTCGTGGAGCTGGGAAGGTGGCTCAGTGGTAGAGCGCTTGCCTTGCATGCCTGAGGCCCTGGGTTTGATTCCTCAGCACCACAAAAGAAAAAAGTGGAAGTGGTATTCTGGCTCACCTGAGTGTTAGCCTTGAGCTGAAGGGCTGAGGGACAGAGCCCAGGCCCAGAGTTCAGACACCATGCCCGGAACCCCCCCCCCAAAAAAAGAAAGAAATGTACTCATTACTTTGCTCACATGATTGTAACCCATTTGCATGGTATTTTCACAATAAAAAAAAAACAGGAAAAGTTATTTTTAACATTTCCACGTTTTCCTTTTTTCTATTTTCATTTGTAAACTTGCAGAATAAAATTTCTTCATTGTAGAAGGAACAAAATACAATACAATATAATAAACTTTTTCCTGTCTGAACCATGTGGCGCCGGTCTCCTTTTGGCAAACCTTACACAAGGGAGCCCAACAACCTGGCCCAAAGGCTTTGGCTTCTCTCTTTATGCTGAGTACATTTTAAGTGGGAGGTCAGCAGAGTAATGATTATCAATTTTCCCACCTGAAAGTAAGATTAGTTTGTCAGATCTAATGAGATCCTGCTCCCACCCCTCCTTAGCCCATATATTGTTCAAACGCCTTTTAGCACCATGTGAACCACTATGGATATCAAGCTACCCATGTTAAATTGAAACAGAGCTCTCCTTCTAAACTAAACGTTCACCTTTCTTATTCAGACTATTTCCTAAGTCTTCTTTCCCTAGAAGAATATCCACGTTCACAATCAAGGAACCATCTCTGCTGCCTTGTCCTGATCAGGATGACCTGTCTGCATTCTATTTCAAAGAATGATACCCCTGTGTCAGCAGGAAGTAGCCAGAGAGAATAGGCACTCCTTCAAAAGTGCCAAAATGCCCTGGGAAACAACACTGCCCCCAACAGCCCTCCTGCTCTACTCCTCCTTTCCAGGAGAGGGCAGCATGGTAGCCTTTCTAGAATTCTCCTGCTGGAAAGCAGTCATCTCAGTCAATCTCCTGAATGAGAGTCAGCAAAGGGCTCCAGGCTCTGAGGTCACCACCTCACCCTCTGAGGTCACGCCCTCACCCACCCAGCCCTGTCTCCCTAAGCTCAGCCACTCCCTTATCCACCCTGTCACACCCTGATAAACCAGTTATCTGCCTGATCTGCCCAGCCCTGTCTGCTTCCACCAGTGAGAGGCTCCCTAAGCTCTGAGGTCATTTCTGCATCCGCTGTGGCCACGCCTCCTCCCCGCCTGGCACTATATAAGCCCTCTGGCTGGTGCTAAGCTTTGTCTCTGGGCCAGCCTCCCTCTGGTGCAGGTCAGCACGCAGGTTGGTCTTGCTCCCTCCTGTAACTCAGCTCTTCTCTCGGACTTGCTTCGTTGCTGGGAAGCTTGGTAGTGTCAAGAGTTCTCTGTCAGGCAGCTTTCTGCGATCCCAGTGTGTGTGGACATCTCCCAGGATCTCCTGCAGACATGGCGGTCTCCACTGCAGTCGGGAAACTGCGGATCCCTCAGGTGGCCAAGGTCAAAAACAAAGCTCCAGCTCTCGTCCAGATCACCGCTGAACAACTGCTGAGGGAGGCCAAAGAACGAGAGCTTGAGCTTCTTCCACCTCCACCTCGACAGAGGATCGCAGATGAAGAAGAATTCAATGACTACAAGCTGAGGAAAAGGAAGGCCTTTGAAGATAACTTAAGGAAGAACCGGACTGTGACTGGGAACTGGATAAAATACGCACAATGGGAAGAAAGGCTCCAGGAAATTCAGAGGGCTCGATCCATCTACGAGCGTGCTTTAGACGTGGACTATAGAAATATCACCCTCTGGCTGAAATATGCAGAAATGGAAATGAGGAATCGCCAGGCCAACCATGCCCGAAATGTGTGGGACCGTGCCATAACAGCACTGCCACGAGTCAGCCAGTTCTGGTACAAGTACACATACATGGAAGAGCTGTTGGGGAACATGGCCGGTGCCCGGCAGGTGTTTGAGCGCTGGATGGAATGGCAGCCCGAGGAGCAAGCCTGGCACTCCTACATTAACTTTGAGCTGAGATACAAAGAGATGGAGCGGGCACGGACCATTTACGAACGCTTTGTTCTTGTGCACCCGCGGGTGAAGAACTGGATCAAATATGCCCACTCTGAAGAAAAACATGGTTATTTGGCCCACGCACGGAAAGTGTATGAGAGAGCTGTTGAGTTCTTCGGAGAGGAACATATGGATGAACACCTCTATGTTGCCTTTGCCAAATTTGAGGAAAATCAGAAAGAATTTGAGAGGGCCCAGGCCATCTACAAGTATGCCTTGGACAGAATCCCAACACATGAGGCTCAAGAGCTCTTCAAAAACTATACCATCTTTGAGAAGAAGTTTGGGGACAGGCAGGGTATTGAAGCTATCATTGTGAGCAAACGCAGATTCCAGTATGAAGAGGAAGTGAGGGCCAGTCCCCACAATTATGATGCATGGTTTGATTACTTGCGCTTACTGGAAAGCACTGCAGAAGCTGAAACTGTGCGAGAGGTTTATGAGAGAGCCATTGGCAATGTCCCACCCATTCAGGAGAAGAGACACTGGAAGCGTTACATCTACCTCTGGATCAACTATGCACTCTATGAAGAATTGCAGGCAAAGGATCCTGAGAGGACAAGGCAGGTGTATCAAGCCTCTTTGGAATTAATTCCTCATCAAGAGTTCACATTTGCCAAGATGTGGCTCTATTATGCACAATTTGAAATAAGACAGAGAAATTTATCATCTGCCAGAAGAGCATTGGGGACTTCCATAGGCAAGTGTCCAAAGAGCAAGTTATTTAAAGGCTACATAGAACTGGAAGTGAAGCTTCGAGAATTTGACAGATGCAGGAAGCTTTATGCAAAGCTGTTGGAATTTGCACCTGAAAATTGTACCTCCTGGATTAAGTTTGCAGAACTAGAGACAATCCTTGGTGATCTGGAGAGAGCCAGGGCAATCTATGAGTTAGCCATCAGCCAGCCTCGCTTAGACATGCCAGAGGTGCTTTGGAAAGCCTACATCGACTTTGAGATGGAACAGGGAGAAATTGAGAGAACACGAAAACTTTACCGACAGTTGCTCCAACGAACACAGCATGCCAAGGTATGGATCAGTTTGGCTCACTTTGAGTTGTCTGCAGGAAAAGAAGGAAGTGTGTCTAAATGCAGACAGATTTATGAAGAGGCTAACAAAACCATGCGGAACTGTGAAGAAAAGGAAGCGAGGCTTATGCTGCTGCAATCTTGGAGAAGCTTTGAGGATGAATTTGGAACAGTTTCAGATAAGGAGAGAGTAGACACACTCATGCCAGAGAAAGTGAAGAAGAGAAGAAAGGTTGGGACTGATGACGGGTCTGATTTAGGCTGGGAAGAATACTGTGACTACATCTTTCCAGAAGATGAAGCTACCAGCCAACCTAACCTCAAACTTCTGGCTATGGCTAAACTTTGGAAAAAACAACAGCATCCTGACTCAGGATGCTTTCTCTAAATGTTGCCACATTTTGGTGTTTTGTATTTTTATTTGTAATGTTGTAAAATTTTGTAATATTGAAAATTTTGTAAAATTTTTCCTTGTTGGTAGGAATAAAATAAAATAAACTGTTACCTATCTGAAGCATGTTGTGGTCTCCATTTATTGAAACTTACATTACAGAACCCAACAACCTGGCCCAGCGGTTCAGCTTGTCTAAACTTACTGAGGATACTTTAAAAAGGAGGTCAGGAGACTAGCGATTATTAACCTTCCCTCGGAAGAGCAGAACAACATTGTCCTATATATGTATAAATGGTAGTTCTTTGTTTTCATATGGAAGATATTGAAGTACAGTTGTTTATTTGATAGTATTACTTAGTACATGTATAGTTTTTATCAATTCACTGGGAATGGACATTTGGCTCAGACACTTGAAGCTGTTAGGTAGACTTTGGATGGTCATCCACTTTTAGTATACTTGTTTTGATTCCAAGAAAGAGATTGCCAAGTCCTATGGTAGGTATGTATTTATTTAGAAGGTACTATAAAAATGTCACAGTGCAGATCAGAAGGAACAATTCTGCCCAACTAGAGGTAAGGTATGTGAAGTACTGTTGGCAATGTTGACCATGTTAATTCCATCACAGGTCTTCATTGTAAGCACCTCTCAGGCTTGTTTCTTAAAATGTCACATCTGACCTTTCCCTGTGCCTGGTTGACTTGATTAAGGAAGTCTGACCAACAAAGCTTCTGCTCACCACTGGCAAGCCATGTGGATGTCCAGACCTAGTAACCCTTCGGCCCTGCAGGCACCTCACTTCCACTCTACTGCAGATCCCAAGGGAGATCAGTCAACTCATGGAAAGCCGAGGAAGAACGATGTTGGTTTAAGCTGTGATGGTGTTTGCTTGTAATCCCAGCACTTGTGAGACTGAGGTAGGAGGATTGGGAGTTTGAAGCAGCCTGGACAACATGGATAGAGCATGTTTAAAAGAATATATTTTTGGTTATTTTTGTCGCAAAATTATGGATATTGGATAGACAACAGGAACAAAGGTTATCACCCCAAAGTAGGATGTAACCATAAAACCAAGTAAGCTGTCTATTCATTTCCTGTTGATTTGGTGAGGTGTGTTAGTTTCTGAATGTATGGCAGGAGAAGGCAGAAGAAAGGATTTAAAACCTTGTGCTTTTATCTGTGTCAGTATTATTTTTTTAGCTTGTGACATATTGTGAATTTCATCTTCTCTCCCTGCAAATCCACTGTCCATATGCTTGGACTGGTTGAAGAGCTGTTGGTCATAATGAACTTCATTTGCGGTGCAAGGATTGGGGACACTCCAATGACTTCAGTGATTTCAGTGATTATCTGCTGTTCCTTTTTCTGCAGTTCCGATCCCTTCCCAGCAGCTGCCCTGGAAAGATAATGGTCATGTAGTCTCTCTTTTTGCCTCTCCTTCTGGATCTCATCCCTCCTACATGTGTGCCTCCCTATCATTTGTCCACATGGGTTTTGATCCCAGCTCTCCTCTCCCTGGTTTTTGGGCCATCACTCTGTTTCCCTTTCATTCTGAATCCTTTTTCTCTCCACTTGGGCCCATCTTTCCACAATGTCCAGAGCCTTACAGTCAGCAATATAGAGAATTTCAGCCAGTTTGGCAAAGTTCTCATTGATGTGTACCATCTGAAGTCCTCTTCCACTAGCAGCCAGTTCCTTGTCTAATGGAATTGTATAACCCTTTGCATTTTTCCATTTGGAAATTCAAGGAGGAATCTTACACTCTTGTTGCTTCTTGGCAGTCATTTTTTGACTTAGAGAGTGCATGACAGGAGCAGGAGGAGAAGGTGGTCCCTGGGGAATCTTCTTGTTGATCCGGAACCTTGGTAGTAATGCAGAAAGATCCAATGGAACCTCCATCTGTATTACCCTCTGTGAAGCTCCAGAATTAAATGCCACTCCTTGCTGAGATGGTGTGTATCTCATATATTGAGTAGGAGCCAATTTATGAGCTGCTCGAACTGGCATGGCTGTGGCAACCTTTTGCTGGACATACGTGTCTAAGGCTACCCATGTCTTTGCTATGAGCTCTTGAGAACTTCTTCGCCCGGTCTCTCTGGGTCTCTGTGGCTCCAGGTCAGTATATTTGCTGTAAATGACCTTGTCTTTTGAATGTCTTCGTTGAGCAATTGCATCGTACTGAATTCCTCCTTCAGGATCGACCTGAATGGCCAGTGCATTTGACCTGGTTTTTTTTTTTTTGTCATCTCTATCCAGTGGATAATGGGCCACATGGATCTCTGGAAAAGCATCATCAAAGTCCTCTAGCAAGCGAGATATACAGCCTTTTTGGTATCTGTATGAGGGAAGTTTCTCTACGGGAAGAGGCCAGGGAAATCTGCCATGGACTGTGTGATTCTGCCTTCTCTTCTGCTTCAGGTTGGTCCTGAGATAGCTGAGTAGGTACAGGTAAAAAGCTGGTGAGTGCCATCTTCTTCAGCAAGAGTTGATTTAGTCTAGAGCAGGAGCAAACTGATGTCCTGCCTGAGTTGGATGCATGCACAGTGAGAGCATAGGGCAGGAGAGAGTAATTATATAGGAAGGGCAAGGAGGAGATATGTCCTCAGCAGATGTAGAAATGTCGTCAGAGCTGATGGATCTTCTCACTGGAAGGAAGATGCCTGACTGGGGCAGATAAGCACAAGACCTCAGAGGATGAGGAAGTGACCTCAGAGCCTGGGGCCCTTGCAGACTCAATCAGGGGACTGACACTTCGATGTGATTGATTACTTGTTTCCCACAGGTGATTTCTGGAATGGCTACTGAGCTTTCCTTTCTAGCAGAGAAGAGGAGGAGAGTGGGCCAATGTCATGGGCATACCTAACATTCTAGCCTTTTGACAATTGAGAAGAGCCACTGATTCTCTCTGGCTACTTCCTGCTGACACGGTGTGGGGGGGGGTCATTTTTAGGGGTAGAAGGCTGAGATGACATCCGACTGGTATAAATCAGCAGTAAAAGTTCTTTGGTTGTGAATGTATATACTTGTCTATGGAAAGAAGTCTTAGAAGGCAGGGGCTGAACAAGAAGTTGAAAGTATAGCATAGAATGAAAAGTTCTGTTCCACTTTAAAATGGGTGACTTGATGCCCTTAGTGGTTCCCATGGTACCAACAGGGTTTTGACCAAAGATTTGGTCTGGGGAGGGTTAAGGGGGAGGGCTGAGGATCTGACTGGACCACTTTTCACCTCCAGGTCTGAGGAGCTAAAGACCAGTCATTTCCACATCATAGTGAGAGGGGCAAAGGTGGTGCAGTGATGTAACAGGATAAGGGACAGAGGACAGCAGCACTAACTCCTGGTGGCCCATCTGTAGGTCAAAAGTGAGAGAGCATTCAGGTGGACCTGTTGCAACAATGAGAAGTACAAATTGTCATGTCAAAAACGAGCTTTACAATGTCGGTGGGGGGGAGGGAGGTAAGGATTGTGTGGGGGGAGAGGGGGAAGGCTGGGAAGGGAGGGGAAGGGTAAACTAAGGAGGAGGCTGCAATGCTTGGTAAGAAATGTATGCATTATCCTGCCCATGTAATTATAACCCCTCTATACAGCATGTTCACAAATAAAATTAAAAAAAAAGTGAGAGAGCCTGGGAGCTGATCCCAGTGACAACTCCTGAGCATAGTCAGGTGTGACAGACCAAATAAGGGAAGGTATGGCCATGAACACACAAGCACATAAGTGCATACACATGCCCATGTGTAGGTATGAAGGTTGACTAGGTAAGCCAGGTTTTACAGAGGGTGTTCAGGGACACACAAGTTTAAGGAGACAGGTGGTGTCCAGTACATGTAGAGAATGAGAGGGTGGGTTAATCAAGGCCAGAGAACATGCTTTCAGAGCGGATTAAATGTTTCACCCCTGGCCCTATTAGAAACAGTCTGCATGTTGTTTAAAAGAAAGGAGTTTAATAGCCTATAGCCCTTCAGAAGGCTTCAGAGCTAGAGAACGAAGCTCACTCAGAAAAGTCAAGTTTGGGCTGGGAAGGTGGCTCAGTGGTAGAGTGCTTGCCTTGCATGCCTGAGGCCCAGGTTCGATCCCTCAGCTCCCTCTGCCTATACAAAGTTGCCACTACAGAAGACCACAGACAGCCTCTACATAAAGAAGAGAGTAGCATTCTTCCTGGTATAGCTCTGAACCAGCAAAGCTGCAATCACAAAGATGGGAGTCATTTGTTTGGTGGGTTCTCTGGTGTTGCCATGGGAGATACCATATTCATTGTCCTCCTGCAGTGTCTGAGCTTGAACAGCCTGGTAGAGGGAAATGCAATTGTCTGATATGAATGCTCAGGACACAGGCTTCACCCAGAGACAGTACCACAGTCGCCAACAGCAGAATGTCCCTTGGTGCCATGATGGAGGCTTTGGAAGCCTTTCCAGGGTTCTACAAGGTCAGCTGCTTGTGGGATGCTCTGCATGCCCGAAGGTTCCATGGGCACCAGCCTGTGGATTCACCAGTGCAAAGAAGGCACTTTCTCCATCACAAGCAGAACTGATGTGGAATCAGTGACACCAAGTGTTACATTGAAATTCCTGTGTGTTATAAAAATATGACTGTAGCTGTCAGATGAAGAAGGGTAAAAATCCAAGCAAGAATCTTTTAAAGGCAAGTGGCTCCATCCTATCACAGCAGTCCAATGCCAGCAATTGGCCTTTGGATGGCTGGCTGCCTCCCAGGTTCAAGTCACTGTTGCAGAAGTATCAGTTCAGCCTTTTAAAGACATTTAAGTCATGGGTCCTACCTTAGATCAATTCCAGTCATGGATCCCACCTATGGATCATTTCCTCCAGAGCACTTCATCTGTGAGACCTTTCAGTCAGCAGTAGAGTGGCTAGGGAAAGAGGCAGGTCAATCTGAGGGCAGCCATCTTGTTCAACTACCTGAGTTTCCTCATGGCCAGGACTTTGAGTATTCAAGGGTACCGTGTTTTCACTCCAAGTGCTCCACCTGTATATTCCCCAGCTCAGTCTCATCATAAATCATAGTGTTGCTACTTCTAATTCCATGACTTAGAATGACTTCATTTTAGACCATTTGTCCTACTAGGCAAAGACAACCCAGTGACAACCCAGAGTCCTGCCCTTTAGGAAGACACCTCCTTACTATGGTCCTTCAAGGCTAGCTTGCATCAAAAACCTCACAAGCTCCCAGGAGGATAAGAGATGTGATAAGTGTATTCCACCACCTCCACCAGTAAAGAAGAATGACTCCAAGCCCTCTGGTCTTTGCCCAGAACAACATTAATTGCAAATGCAAGTTATCAAGGCGAAGCAGAGGGTGCTGAAGTAGCTGGGGTTCTGTGCGCATGTCAAGCACCCCAGACGATCATTGCTATGTATTTACAAGTCTTAAAATGTGAATATTATCAAACCCTCATTCAGACTGCCTGGGTAGTCCCTGATGCAATTACATGAATGATAGTTTGTGAGCAATATTTTTGTTCACTTCCAACCAGAGACCATATCGTGCAAGTGCATCTACCTGGCAACTAGGGTGCTCCAGTTTTTTTTACTGCGTACTCATTCTCACAGGTTTCTTCTTTTTTTGGTACTACTGAATAGGAAGTTCAAGAAATACACATAGAGATGCTTTGGCTGTACACCAGGAAAAAGTCTAATTGAATTTTTAGAAAGGATAGTATCTAATGGCAAACCATAGTTAAGATCGATTGTACTTTACTATAGTTGTGTATTGTTTATTGCTATAGGAACTGGAGTGTGAATTCTGTAAAAATTTATCTTATTTTTATACAGATATAAGTACAGGCATTGTTCTGTTTAAGTGGTTTATTTCCTTAACTGTTGAATACTTTAACACTTCTTTGTCTGCACGTGCAAAGATTTTGACAAGAAAATAAAATATAAATCTTGTTTTTCCAAAGAACAAAAACACACACCCAGGTCATGAGTGCAATAGCCTGGAAATAGGGAATCAAAAAATTGCATGGGGTTGAGGGGCAAGTGTTCAGCTCTGTAATCTGGAGGATTGGAGGACAGCAGATTTTTGCCTGCAATCTTCCTCAACTCGTGTTATACTCCTTGGCCCAGGCCTTGGTGAGCATATCCGCTCCTGGGGAAAATGTTCCCTGTCACCAACCTGGTGATCAGGATGAACCATTTGCATGAGCTCAGAATTGAATGTGAGCAGCCACTGGAGGTGTAAAACAACAGCAGTCTTCAGGGAACAGGCTCTTCTGAATCCACTGATGCAGGTTCCTTTCAGATTTTCCTGGACCTTGGACAGAAAAGAACACCTTGAAAATCCCATGAGGAGGATAAATTATGAGGGTAGATTCCTTGCCTTAGAAGATTTTGAGGTATAGACCAGCTTGGAATAGGAGCCATTCTGATTCTCTGGAACATGATATCTTTCAGCTCATTGACCAGGATGAAAACAAGGAAAAAGAAGCATTTAAGTTTAAGAAGTTCATAAGACCTGCATCTCATGGTTGCCTGTATGTCCATGGACAAGATGAGGGTAAAGATGACTTCTCACAGAGGCAGAACTCAGCCCCAGCTTGGATGCTTTCTTCATAAGAAAGATGTGAGCCAGGGAATTTTGTTCCTCTTTTCACACTCCAGTCACCTGTGACAGCCAGTTTGTCTGATGAGGATAATGGCTTCATGGACCTTCTTGATGGAGAGAGTCTGAAGAACGATGTGGAGGCCCCATCGGGCATGGCAAGTCTCTGGACAGCACCCATGGTTATGAGAAGAGCTATAAATATTGGCAGTGGGTGGGGGCTGTTTGCCTCCCCTTCCCAGTGTGACTCCAGCATTCAGTCAGCAATGAAGGGACCAGAACAATCTCAAGTGGAATCTCCACAGGAAAGCACAAAGTGGCAGAAGAGCTTGGCTGGAATTAGTCCTGGAGGGTCACATAATCTACAGGGTTCCTGAGATTCTACACCAGTCTTTGTCTCTGACAAATTCCTCCAAAGGGATCATAGAGAAAAAATATCAATGCATAGTCAATAGTATTTTACTAAAAATACTCTTTTTGGGGAAAAAAGATTCATAGAAGCTTTTATGTGTTTCCTCTCAGACTTGAGAAATTTTAAATTTTCAATATGCTCAAGGCCAGAGGGTAAGGACACAGTTTATTATAGAGCTTGTACAGGTTGCTCTTGGGTGTGTGTGCTGTTATTGGAAAGTCAACATTTCTAATTTAAAAAGTTTTAAATCTTGTAAAAAAACTGCAGAATTGTTTATAAAAATTCACTGAAGCCAGGTGCAGGGGGCTCACGCCTGTAATCCTAGCTACTCAGGAGGCTGAGATGTGAGGATCATGGTTCAAAGCCAGCCCTGGCAGGAAACTGAGATTCTTATCTCCAATAAACCACTAGAAAACTGGAAGTGTGGCTGTGGCTCAAGCGGTAGAGCGCTCACCTTGAGCTGAAGATCACACGGACAGCGCCCAAGCCCAGAGTTCAAGCCCCATGACCGAAAAAAAAATTCACTGAAAATTGTGTGTCTGTTTCCTACTAGTCACAGCATTTGTACAGTGTTGCTTTTTGATATATTAAAAACAAGGAAAATGCCCAGGAGGAGGAAGAGAAGGAGTACCTGAGTAGCCAAGAAACTGATGACAATGATGGTAGTGATCCAAGCTCTCCCTGAAAACATCACCAGACAACACACTAAATTGTGGCTGGATAAGAAGTGGTCTTAGTATCTCAGTAGTCCCAGGTAATTTCTGTCCTAAGATGGCTAAAGCCAGTTCAGCCAGTTCAATGAATTGGTTACTGACATATCCTGAAGTAGAAGATCATGTCAGATGTAGGGAAAGAAGTCACAGAAAAACAGCCTATAGAAACACATTAAAAACTCAGGTGAATGAGTACAATATCCTGGAAACAGGGAATATCAAAAAGATTCCATGGAGAAAAAGCACAAAGCAGATCAGGGGACCAAGATTAAGTCTCCATATACAGATACACAGCATGGCTGGGCATTTAGGTAAAAGGAAGACTAGATACTGCATGCTATGTCCTGTTTTTGTCTCCACTTGAGGAATAAGACAGATTGTAAGGAAGAGTTCTGGCAGGCCACGGGCACACACTGCTGGAGCTAGACTTGGGTTGTTGTCTCATTCCTGACACTGTCCCAACACTGGCATCCTAATCTCCAAGTTGCCTTTGTCCAGGATCAACCAGGCCCTTTAGTGATGCTTACACATGTACCCCAGCTTCCTGCTCTCCTGGAAGCTGCTGTCCCTTGGGCCACAGGATGAACAGCAACCATGATTTTTGGACCTCTGCATCTAGCCTCACTCTCCAACAACAGAATCCCAGACATTGTCCATGGAGCAGGTAGGATCCTGAGCCACCTATGTAGGTCAAGCAGGAGTCTAATGACAAGTCAGAAGAGTGATCAACACCTTTGTCTCTGATAAGGCCAACACAGACACTAATTCAAGAGGGCATCAAATCCAGTTGACTTTTCTCATCTTCTAGACAGTTCTTGAATAAATGTAAAAGCCTTATAACAATGGCTATCTGGCTAAACCAAGTCTAGAAGCAGCACTACCAGATCACTGATTCTTAATCATGCATGCTTTCTAATGAAGACAATTCTCAATAGCTCAGTAGTCACGTTTTCCTTTTAGAATTCTAGACCAAAGAGAGAAGGCACAGACAGTGTCACTGAGTGGTAGGACTCTTGTTCTCAATCACTGCATATTACCCATGAAAAGCATTTGGCCTGGCCCCTTGGGGAACAGCCCCCATGGGCCATGCCAAATGGCTAAAGGTAATGTATCGTGGTGGTTGCTTTTTCTTTCACCTCAAATGCTACCTTTGGGGCCAGCAATGATGTATATTGATTAGATGCAAGTTCCTCAGGACACAGGTAAGTCAATAATGTCAGGGTTAAGGTTTTCAGTGTGCCGAGCCTTCCTCATCCAGCAGGAACTTCTGTTTCTCTACACCTCCAAGGTACAGGTTCTCTCCTCCACCTCAGAGCTTAAAGCTAGTGTCAGGATAGTCTCAGAGATTCTCCAGGCTGATGTTGTATAGGTTTGAGAAGCTACAAGAAGATCCTGAGATGTTATCTCCCAAGCACTAGGCCGTTAAATCCCATCTGACCATTAAGTTTGCTATACTCTCAGCCTCATTCATCTAAGAAGGCCTACCTCTCCATGCCTGCCATGTCTGTGGGGAAATCTGTAGGGAACACAGGCAGCATAGATGGCCCTGAGAGGAAGTTGAGTGGGCAGAGCCCGATTTGTTTAGGTTCAGTGTGTGAACAACTCTTGGAAGATTTGGTGTATGATAAGGTTTGGCCTTTCAGTGATTGGTTGGTTCCATTTCCTCCCCTCCCGCACAGTCTTTTTCTTTAAAATGGGCATGTTAGATGTTAATAATTGAGTTCCTACTTGGTTTGACTCCCTGCTGCGTCTGATTGTCTCCGGGGCTAAGGGAGGCTGGGAAACAGAGGAGCAGCCCACTTACCTTTCCTCAGACCCCATCTGTCCAAAGATGGACAAAGACCCAACATCTGGCACCCAACGTAGGGCATGAAAGGAAAAGATACCGGCCGAAGCTAAGCGGTCTTTCGGGATAAATGAAACCCTAAGTATGGGTAATTCTATATCACAAAAGAAGGAGGAGGAGGCAACATTAGGCCTAGAAAGGGTACAGGAGGACTTGGAAAGTGAGAAGGAAAAGGAACAGGTCAAATTCGACTGGGAACGCACTATCTGTGCATGCAGGGGCGGAGGCAGCTACTCAGGTGCCCCTGAGGGTCCTAGGCCTCCTCCCTATTCCCCCAATTGGAAGAGAGGTATGGCACCCTAGGAGACATGCGAGAGGGACTTGCAAGACCCAGACCCCTACCCCATGGAGGGGCCAAGGTCTGGGGAAAGAACCTACTCGGAGACCTCTCTGGAAAGGAAGGGCCACCCAAGAGCCCAGACTCTAGGCCACAGGATTCTCTTCCCCAAGTTTATCCAGTCAATGTGGCATAAGGGGCTAACAGGCCCTTGGAATGGTATCCATGGGAAGCTAAGGATCTTAAAGAGCTCTGCCAGGCGTGGTGGAGGATGGCCCAAACTCTCCCTCAGCCACAGCACATACAAGAGAAAGGACTAAACAATCACAAGCACATTTTTTTCAATGCTTTGCCACCTTGGGTCTACTAGCACAAGTTAAAACCTATAATGGACCCTGTTTTGTCAGTAAAGCAATGTCAGAGTTTTTTTGATAAATGTCACATTAATGATACTACAGGAATTCCCTATAATCCCCAAGGCCAAGCAATTATATAAAGAAATCACCAATGTCTTAAGGAGCAATTAAAACAAAACGGGGAGTTAGCTCCGTATATACAGTTAACATTTTCAATTTTTCAAAAGGGGCAACTGACTGGGGACCACTAAACTCTAAGCCCCGAGTGAAAGTCAGGTGGAAGGACCCCCCTGACACAACAATGGAGAGGACCTGACCCCCTAGTTACCATGGGCAGGGGATTTGGATGCATTTTTCCCATAGGGGAGACAGCCCCCATTTGGATTCCTGCTAGGAACCTTAAGTTTTTACCCATTTCCTCTATACAGGAGGATGCCTAAGGATAAACTAACCATCCCCAAGGGCAACCAGCCCTTGAGAAGCTCTTGTGTTCTTTAACAACTGCAGATGGTAATGCTCTAGCTGATGGCTGTCCTGACCTTCCCAGTCCCGGCAATGGCTACGGAATCCACATCAACCTCAATGGGTGACCTGGGCAGTAATCAGCACTGGCAATGCAGAAATCATCAATAGCATCACAAGAGAAGCTGTCCCTTGGACCTGGTGGCCTGACCTTCATTTTGATCACCACCCTATGTCATTATGTATGGACTGTTTAAAACATATTTCTGTAGGAGCTATCTATTTTAATGTTACCTACTCTAATTGTTCTTTTACTAATTGTTTGTACAACCACCTTTTGTTATGCGTCCTGTAAATATGTCTAAAACCTGCTCTAGAACAAGCCCCACCTCTGGACTCTAAAGTGGCAAAGACTACTATCCCATCCCTGACTAAAGTTCAAGGGCTAATGACATTGCTTGGCCTGGGAATGCTTTTGCTGATGCTTTTTCTATGCCTTCCTTACATTATATGTGCACTGCAAAACTTTTATGAGTTTAGCCAGCCAGTTACATAAGATCAAGCTCCAAGTGAGTAAATTTCCCCTGAGTGGAACCACAGCCTGTGACGGGTAAGAGGGGGTGTCAGTCTGATCAACCCAAGACAGGGCCTTCAGCTAAACTCTGAGGAAGTTCCCGTTGATGATGATGGGTAAGGCAGACAAGGCAATCCACCCAACCTAAGACAGGCGGGTTCCATCTTTAAACAGAGATGGGGTGTTGGGAGCTGACAGTAAAGTTTAAAGGTCATCTTGACCCCTGTGCTCGCTTGAGGGCACATACAAGGAACTGGCTTACTTGAAAGACACCAGGTGCCTGGGATTGCTTTGCTATGTCTGCACAGTTTGTTTTAAATTTTCCTTGTTTTTCTGGTCTATAGTAGAATGGCCTGAGTGTGGGGGCCCACGAGGATGCACGTTGCCGCACGTGTGGAACTCCCAATACCCAGAGTGCTCCCATGATCTGAAGAGGACAAGATACTAACTTTTATATATGCCCAGGAACTAATGGAACTGCTTTGGACATTTCTAACTGTGGTGAGGCTAATGTTTATTATTGTGCTAGGTGGGGATGTGAGGTAACTGGGACTGGCTCTTATGCACAAGGGCCTTCCTTCTCCCAGACTTGCCTCCAACCCCCTGCATGGCCAATGCTATTCTTACCAATGTAATCCTGTTAAAATAACCTTTACAGAGGAGGGCAAAAGGGTAACTAACTGGGAAGTGGATCTGCCATTAAAACAAAAAGGGTGAATCTGTGGGGAAATCTGTGGGGAACACAGGCAGCAAAGATGGCCCTGAGAGGAAGTTGAGTGGGCAGAGCAGGATTTGTTTAGGTTCAGTATGTAAACAACTTTTGGAAGCTTAGGTGCATGATAAGGTGTGGCCTTTCAGTGATTGGTTGGTTCCATTTCCTCCCCTCCCACACAGTCTTTTGCTTTAAAAGGGGCATGCTCCTTGTTAATAACAATGCTTGGTTTGACTCCCTGCTGCTTCTGATTGTCTCCAGGGCTAAGGGAGGCTGGGGAAAAGGCTATCAGCCCACTTAGCTTTCCTTGGACCCCATCCAAAGACGGACTAAGACCGAAAAATGTCCATTGCTGAAGCCCTGTCAGTGCAGACCTGCTACTTAGCAGTTAGATGTGAGCTCCATCTAGTCCAAGTAGCCCTCTCCCCAGAAGACTGTGCTTGGGACTACAATAGAAATATAAGTAGATAGAAGAACTCTTTAATGAAGGGGAGCTACTGGGCATCAATCTGGGCCCCATGATCAGGCCCCTAAGAGCAAACGTACAATCTGACCAAAGTTACCTATAGTACTTGGGTATCACCAAGTGAAGTGGCTTCTGCTCACTCAGGAGATGTGGAAGACAAAAAGAAGAGGCACAACTAGGAGCCAGCTCTTCCTTCTTCCCCTCTAAGAGACTCTGCATCCCAAATGTAGACAGCAAGCATTGTCGATCTCCAGAGATAGTCTTAAACTACCATTTACTAGCTAATGACCACGTAGAACGTTGGCTTTCTAACCTCCCCCCCCAATTTTTAATAATGGAAACAGAAAATGTCTAAAATTGAAGCTTCTGGAAAAACACTTGTTCTTGCTGGTCTCCTGTCTCTCCTCAAACTTGGCATTTGCCTCCCATTGGGAACTTTGAATTTCTTGCCTAATCAGGAGAAAAGGAAACAGACTTTTGCCACTCAAATATTGTGGAAATACCAGCACTAATGGTATCATCTGCTATTATTCCACATGGAACATTATGAACATGATAGATTCTTTTGGCTAGAATAGGTTAATCATTTAGATGCTTCCACATATTAAGAATAAAGGCTTATTAATAAGTGGAAGCCATTAAAGAAAAAAGAAGTGGAAGCCAAACCATCCTAGAAAACAAGGCATCTCTAAAAGATGAAATAAGCCTCTCCATTTCCTCTAAGACTAGATTTAACCAGATACAAGACATGCCACTAATTTGGGAATTTTTAAACCATGAAGAATACTTGGGGTCAATAGGGCAAAAATGAAAGTACCAACACTCACCAATGTAAGCAGACAGAGCTAAGGAAAGGGATTATAAGACAGCATATGAAATCTGAGCTCATTTCCCATATAGAGAGAACTAGAAGAAGTACCAAATTGTCTCTGTAGCCATCTCCAGAGATGAAACCATGAAGTCATTCATCATTCCTCTGCTTTCCTTAATGGCAGTATACTGCTCTGATCAAAGAGAAAAGCTAAAAGCAAAGAAGAATCTAGAGAAGTGCACTATGTCTTATTTAACTAAAGCCAAAGGCTTGATAGACATGAAGCTTTTAGAAATGGTCCCCATACAACCTCCTCTGTTCTTTTTTGTGGTCAGTCATGGGGCTTGAACTCTGGGCCTGGGTGCTGTCCCTCAGCTCTTCAGCTCAAGGCTAATGCTTTACCACTTGAGCCACAGTGCCACAGACTCTGCTGTTCCATAGGAAAAGTGTGCTTGTCTCCCACACCAGATGTGCTTGAAAAGACATGTATTGTCAGGACAGTCTCCACAGGGATAGGAGTGGTGGATGAGGTGCTCCATGGGCAGACTTGGTTACACCACCTCTCTGACAGGAAGCCCACCATGACTGGTAATAATTTGCACAGGGTCTGCGTGAGGGACTAGAAAACAAACCCTTCTTTCCAAGCTTGGTTGTTTCCACACATTGCAGAAAATGTAACCTTAACTGTACTTTGCCACTTTGAGACAGAATGATTCAATGCAATGGAAAGTTCTGGATAGGCAAGTCCCAGGCCAATTCCAATTATGAAAATGTAAACAAAGCATTAAAAAGTTAAGCTAATTATGACCACAGGGTGATATTATAAATGAAGTAATCTAGTCCCAAAGAAAAACATTTCCCTCTCGCTGCTCTTTTCTAGCTCTCTCTGCTCTTCTCTAGCTCTTCTCTGTCTCTGCTCTTTTCTAACTCTCTCTGCTCTTTTCTCTCTCTTTCCACTCATTCCCAGCTCTCGCTCTTTCCCCGGCCTTTCCCATCCATGTGGAGTGCCAACTTTGCCTGGTCCCAGCAGGTCTACTGAATAAACCTATCCCTCACCTGAAAAAAAAAAGAAACACAGTTCCATGGTTTCCCTTATTGGCAATAATTAGTATATGTCCAGGGTAATCTTATCAGATGAGCAGAATAGCTCAAAAGCTATGCACATATGACCATATAAGATGATGCTAAGGGAAATGAACTCTAAAATATGGACACAAGAGGGTTTTCTTTGTTGTTTTTAATGTACTATGTGATTTCTTGTTTCTCTTGTCTGTTTTTCCCCCTATGGTATATCCATCCCCTGTTGTCATTGTATTTGATTTTGGTACCCTGGATTGTATATATGTTTATTTGAATAGGAAAGAGAAGTGAACAACAGAATCATGAGACAAAGGACAAGGGGGGAACCAATGCAACAGTGACATACACAAGACTAGATGCAACATGAGGGGCGATTGGGGAGATAGGGAGAGTAGGAGAAAAGCAAGAAAGGGGTAAGAAGTTCAACAAGAAATGTACTTATTACTTTACTTATGTTACTGTAACCCTTCTATACATCACCTTGACAATATTTTTAAAAAGCAGTGGTGCTGGGAAAGCTGGATAGCAACATGTAGAAGACTGAAGGTAGAGCCCTCTCTTCTCAGTCTGACAAGCTATTCAAAGTAGATCACAGATCTTATGGTGAAGACCTGAAACTGCTAGGGGAAATCCAACACAAACAGCAACAATTGTCATACTCAAGAGACAACACACAGAATGGGAGGAAAATCTTTGGCTATCAATCTTTTAGCTGATGAATATCTGGCAGATTATATAGTCCCTAAAACTTACAAACACCCATAATGCCCTAATAGTCATCTACTTCAAAGTTTGTGGATATCACCAGAAGATTCTGGGACATGATTGTCCTCAGTAATCACAGGAAGAAAGCCCACATGCCTGAAAAAGAGAAAGCATGAAAATTTCCTGCACATATCCAAACTACACTCAAGATCAGTTCACTGACCTTTACTGTGGGTATTTGCTAGAATGGAAGAAACTCCATAATCTTGCTATACCTGTGAATGCATGTCTGAGTTACTTATGTTTATCTCACAGTGGGCTTAAGATGAACGATATTGTCATTTGAAGGGTGGAAATCTCCCTCAAAAACCTTTTGAATCCTAACCAACTGTACCCAAGGAGATGTCTTTAAAGACTGGGTATTTACAGAAGTAATTCAAGTTAAATTGAGGTCATTATGATCACCTATAATCTAATGAAACCATAGGGCCTCACCATGACCAGAGCAATCTTGAGGAAAAAGTATAAAGCTAGAGCTATGTTTGACCTCAGAATATACTACAAAGCTATTGGAACTCAAACAGCATGGGGCTGGCATAAGAACAGCAGAACAGGACAGAGACCAGAAACAAACCAGTATTTTTAGGCAACTGATTTTCAAAAGCCCAAAGAACACAACAGAGAGAAGGTCCTCATCAATAAATCATGCTGGGAAAACTCGATACTCATACTTGTAAGCTAGACCTCCTACTCATTCACACAATCAACTCAAAATATAAGACTTCAAAGCAAAATCCAAACATTGGACTCAGAATATTGAGAGTCATGCAGGGTGAGTCATCCTTTTCCAAATGCCTTGAGTCAGAAATGTTTTGGATGAGAGATCATGGGGATGCATTGGAAATGACCAAATTTAAAGAGGGAAACATGAAATTGCTATATTTTGTATATGTGTACCTTATAAACACCTGAACTCATTTGTACATTTTGGTATGCCTGGGTTTTGACTACAACCTGTCACCTATGGTCAAGTAGAATTTTCCATTTCTGGCATTGTGTGAGCATTTAGGAGCATTTTGAATTTTCTGAATTAGACCTCAGGGAATATTGTATATCATAGGTCTGAGCAAGGATTTTGAAAAGTAAGATCTCCAAAGCAAAAACAAATGAATGGGGCTACATCAAATTAAAACATTTATGCATGGCAAAAGAAACAGCATAAGAAACCTAGAGAGTGGAAGAAGACATTTGTAAACAATCTGATAGGGGCATAATATGCAGAAATTATAAATTCAGTATCAAGAGAATATACAATTGCAAGTGAAAAAAAGACCTGAATAGATAGTGCAAGAAATCTGCAAATTACCTACCAGGCCTATGAAAAATATTGCTAATTAGGATTATATAACTCAGAAAGCCTCAATAGATATCACCCCTCCCCAATTAGAAGTGTGCTTAAGTTTAAAGTTTTGAAGAACATTATATACTATTGGTACAGTAGTACAACCTTTATGGAAAACTGTATGGAAGTATGCTTAAAATTTATAGACATGAGCTAGGAATGCAGTTTAGTGATAAAGTGTTTGCCTAGCATGCATGAAACCCTGGGTTCCATTCCTCAGTACCACATAAACAGAGAAAGCCTGAAGTGGTACTGTGGGGCAAAGTGGTAGAGTGCTAGCTTTGAGCAGAAGCAGCACAGGGAGAGTCCCCAGGACTGCCTGGGGACTTCCCAAGGTCAGGCAAAATATAATAAATTTAAAGACACAATTACCATGGGATCCACTACTGGTTATATAGCAGAGCTCAAAATCCTGTCTGCACTGCTGTGTTACTGCAGCATTACTCAAAATAATTTGAATAACTCACAAGATATAGATTCACGCTAGGCATCAATTGATAAATGGATAGAGTTTGCATACACAGTGGAATACTACTCAGCCATAATCAAATGCTATCATTTATGGCAATATGCATGAAACTGGAACAGTGCAGTGCTGAAGCACAGAACAATAATCTATGGTCTCCATGTTGAAGCATCCCACCTTGGGAGAATAGTAGTCAGAGGCTGGGAAGATAGGATAAGGAAGACTGGCCAAAAAGTACCAGCTCAATAGAGTGGATAAATTCTAGTGTTTGATGCCCAGGAGAGAGACTATTATATATTGAATATTTCAAAAATCTAGGAGGAGATTTCCAGTGTTCTTACACAAAGAACTGTAAAGTATTTGAGATGATAGCATTCATATATGATACTATGCATATAAGTATCAAACTCTTCACCATAGGTATGCATGTATGTCAGTGAAAAGTTTTGAAGAACGTCTTACAATCTCACAGCAGAGTAGGAATTCAAGGAAATGTTTTAACAGAAATAACATCCAACTAGGGTTCATCATTTTGCATCAGTATGCTATTGAGTTCATTTCAAGGTATACTTTACTCAATTCCATTTTAAGCCTCTATGCTGGGAGGCCTCCATGACAGTATCTGACTCCAAGGACTGCTCTATGAATCTTCCTTTCCCCCATGTGAGGAGAGTCTCCAGCTATCTACAAGGCTGGCCATCTTATCCTGGACAACCATCAGAAGTACAAAGATAAAGAATACAAGTCTAAGGGATTCTGAATTATTCATAGGGTAGGAAGAGGAACTCACCTATAAAATGGGTCCAGAGACCATGAAGGAACTTCAAACTGGATATTCAGCCTTCGGAGGAGCCTAGGCCACATTATTAGCCAAGAACCTACAATATGCCTGTACATTCAAATAAAAATAAAAATAGATCCATGAACTGACAATTAAGAGCCTGGTAGAACCAAAGAATGTGACATGTCTTACCTGCTACATGAGAACAGTGCTTTACCACCCTATAAGGAAATGAGATCCATCAGACTTGGAGAAGGACCAAAACAGACTGGAGATTCCCAGTTACAACCAGATGCTGCTCACACTTAATCCCAGGGCATTTCAATTCCTTCACTACCTGCCAATTACACAGACAGATTTGAGTTTCTACGGTCCCTTTGTCAGTTACTCCTTGCAAAAACTGGTACCATGGTGTCAGGCAGCAAACCCTTGATCAGAATCTCAGGAATCAAACCTAAGAATCACACTCACAAATCTCAGATGTCCTTGTACAATTTCTATGTGTGGAAACACAGCTATTACCAAAAGCTCATTTCAGAGGTCAGAGGGGCATCAGATTAAAGGCAGAGGATATTTCACTGAAAAGGTATTGGGCCCTAGGTATAGTAAGGAGCTTACAAACTTCATGACTCCGCTTCTGTTATGGTAGCTGCCTCCAAAACTGTTAAGGGAAATACCTGGCCGAGGTTGAAGATACCAGTAACAGGAAACACTCTTAAAGTTTTACAGAGAATCAACTCAAGGCCCCAGATCAATGAGATTTACCATGAGCTGTTATAGCATCTGGGTATAATAATACATAAGAAACAGTAGTAATTGGGAAAAAAAAAACTAGGCCCCAAGAAGCTGGACTAAGAAAGCCTGGCAAGTCATCCAATCCAGCTGATTGGGACCACAGTGACACTCTGTCTCCGATCCCTAGGTAACCAGAATGGAGGTCCTACCTTAGAGCATGGGCCCTACAGGCTCATCCTGTGTTTCCCAGATGACCACCAGCCTAAGAGGGGACACTTCCAGAGCCAATTCCCATCGTCACCTAGCATGACAGGGGGCACAGCCAGCTACCTTTCCAGATCACCTTTCTAATCATAAATAGTAATCACAGACACCAGAAAATTCTTCCAATTCCTATACCACCTAGTCTCTGATGTAACTAGGAGTATAAACTGGAGTTTTTGAGAGATTTACCTTGCCAATGGACATAACCTATCTAACAACCAGATCCAGGATTAAGCCTGAATAAAGCAAGATGAGAGCAAGATGTGAGCAGCTGTTTACATCATCTTCTCTAAGTATTCTGGACCCAGACTGTGGAGACCAAATTGACTAATGAAGCCAACAGCTAGATGGAGGGAATCAGATTATCTGTCATATCTGAAAGTGACTATAGGACCCTAAAGGGATATAAACTTATTAGTCGATTCCAAGATGTAATTCCAAATCCATCAGGGATTGGGCCTACAAGCTAGACACAAAGGATGGGGGCAGAGACCAATAATAAAACGCAAGGTAAAATGGGTGGGAAGGACTCCACCCTTTGAAATATAGGCTAGAAGAGCACCTGCCCCACAGACACCATCACTCATAGAAGAGAGAAACAGGTGGCCTGGAAACCCAAGGCCCATACTCATGGTGCTTTCATAGTCAAAGGGAAGTCTGAAGGATGATGCATAAGGAAAGTAGACTAGACAGTGAAGCAAGAGAAAGTCTAGGCCATAGACAATGTGGAGCAAACATGGTCCCTCATGCAGCAAGACCACACTTTGTATACCTGATATATTTTACCAAAAACCAGAAACCTGAAGAGTAGGCATGGGCCTGGCCAATGACCCAGCATATGCAGGCTCCTCAGGAGTCTTGTCTTGCAGAGGGTACAAAAATATTTTGATTACAGAGAGAACCTTGGCTACCCAAGAGTTGGCAGAAGCGGGTCTTACTCAAAGCTATCCTCATATGAGTGAAGGCTAAAGGCCATTTCCTCTTCAAAATGAAGCTAAGCATTGTTAGAAAAGAACAAAGTCCAAGGAGGAGAGAGAAGGACCATTACTATCTCATGGTCATGAAGCTTTTAGCAGAAGAACACCTGCCCACAGGGGAAGTATGGATCCCAAACTAACTCTGAGCCCACATAGGATAGACAAATCCAATGTTTACTATGCAAACAGTAGACAGAGACCACTCCAGGGCCAGAGCTCAAACTGTCCCAGCCAGGCAAAAACTCTCCCTGGAAGGAGACTGATGCTGAGGCCAACAGCTGACAGCCCCACCCCAGGCCATGCCATTCCATGCCCATACCAAGACAATAGCAATTTCATGATAAGAGAGGGGTCCTAGAAGAACAAACTCCAGCAACCAAGACCCAGCAAGGAGCAAGGGCCTAAGCTGCATGACCAACCGTAAGAGAACCTGTCCATAGCAAGATGACATTACCTGCCTTTTCATTAAGAACAAGAATCAGGGAAAGGTTCTGCATGAGATACCCCTCACCCCTGAACCCAGAAGAAAAACACAGGGGGAGGGCTCTTGAGAATCACCTCATACCTGCTCTTGCTCAAGCTCCTGGAAGACTTTACCCCATTCTGGCCATTACCTCCCAGGAACATGTACCCCATCTGACTGGGAAGCCTCCAGCAAAGAATCCAAAGGAATTAATGATATACACAAAATAGGCAACACATGTACTTGGAAAATAATTCTTGAATCTTCTGCCCACAGGAAACTAAGAATTTTTCTGTCCTCATAAACAACACCTGCCATTGCAGAACCCGAAGGGAACAATGGACTTTCAGCCAATCTTATACATCAAAATCACAATCAGCTCAGCTTCTCAGCAGATCAGGTAGACCCATGAGATCAATGAAGGCTTAAAGTACTTGAGGCAGTGACCACTTTTTGCTTGTTTAAACCTAAGATCAGCAAATTCTGTCTAGCAGAGAAATACCTGGTGGTAATCCAAACATCTAGTTGGTTGTGTGCCTTCATGAGCCCTGAAAACCTTTAGCTTGGAGCTTTCCTCCTAGGCTCTGCTGTGTCGGTGTGTAGGACGAGGCCTGAGCTGCAGCCTGACTAAATAAAACCTTAAAATATTTGTAAAGTCTGACTCTCGGTGGTCTTCTTGGTGGGGGTCCTGTGACCTGGGCACAACAATCAATGCACATCCTCAGGACAGGCTGGATAGTTCAGAGGCCATCCATTGTACAGACACCAATGCCTCTGTTGTCTGGTTCACCAAGACGTGGACACAGCCTTTGAAGGGGTTCAAGCTGAACATCCAGGTGTTAAAGGTAGATATCTAAGCAACAACCAACGCAACTTCCTAATGGCCAAGCCATTCCTACCTAGACCAAGACACCATAAAGGGAGGAAAAGAAATTCAAGAGTATGTCTGTGCCCCTTGTATTCATACATTGTTTTGTAGAATGGAAACTTCTTGTACAACTACTTAAAGATAATAATAATAGTAATATTGTAAACAAAGTGTATGTGTCTGAAAAATTCTCAATTATCATCTGAGACAGCTAGGGTCACAAAGAAACTAGTGCAGTTTTGATGTCTGCTTCACTCCAAAATGCCATTGCCCACATGGGCAGGAATTGGGGACATACAAAGACAAGGACAGTCTTGTTTGCTCTGCTTCTACTAAGCACCACTGGCTGGAGTACCAGTCTTCAATGGGAAACAAAGAAATATGACCTACCTAGTTTCAGTTAGTGGTCTGAAACATGCATTCCCCACATGCCAGGTTTCTAGTTTTTGTGTGGGTCCTGTCCATACCAGCAAAACTAATTCACACTTGTGGCTGCCTGAGAGTCTTAGGGAATCAATAGAAAGGGAACATGTGCTCAGTTTTAACCCCGTCACTACTGGAAAAGAAGTTCCTTTAACACATGTTTCAAGAACTTGAAAGTTAAAGGCACAAGACAGCATGGAAAAAACAACCTTCAAGAAACCTCCTACTGGTGACTTGTTTATCTGCTGCCATGGTGCACAGGTGAGCAGCAGATGGCATGGTCTCTGGGACTGAGATTTCAAGGGCCTCAAGAAGGAGCACTGCTTTGTGAGCTGCAATGGAGGAGAGGTTCAATAGAGAACTCTCAAACTGTACCTACCCATTCTGTCCCATGGACTAATTAAAATAGCTACACCTTAACTGCTCCTCTGAAACAGGAACCAAGACCAGGTTCCTCAATAGACGCTCGTCATCATCCATGCATTAGCAGAGTCAGTTTCCTTTCATTTCCATCCTTGGAAAACTCACTTCCAGGGGCTGTTCAGGGGATGGATTCCAGTTTAAAATTACAAATAGGGCAAGTATATGTATTCATCTCTCAGTGCTTGGTACTCAGTATTAACAGTCACATACTGGCTAGATCTAGGATGGAGACAGGGGATTGTCTCCCAGGTCATGCATACCCTATTAATGTGACTTGCAATTCAACTTTAAAGTCAAATCAACTCTCTTGAGATTTCAAGATTACACATTTACATTGGATAATATTTAAGATTTGAGTAACTGGCTTAGAAGACAAACTCCAAGAAGGATAAGCATTGTGTGTTTGACATCATTCTTGCTAATATAACCTATTGTTATCAACACTAGCAATTTGAAAGAACCAGCCTCAGTGGCTGAGAGGTTACTCTCACCTCACAGAATACAATCATTCCCTTCTATGGTTCAGAGATCAGCCACCTTCCTTCCACATTGGGGCTTTGACTTCTTGGTCCTCAGTTTTATTATAGACCCA
>NW_012267250.1:16207272-16225464 GCF_000151885.1 Dipodomys ordii
CAGGTCCTGCTGACCATTCTCACTGCAGTTAAGCTCAATGGACAGCCATGATGGTTTCATCTGTCAAGAGTAAAAGAGCCTTATGCTTCTGCTCCTTCTCTACCAACAGTGACTCCAAGGTACACCTGCTCCTCTCACAGACTGACTAAGGTCCACATTAGTTAGGCTTACGTCAGGATTAGCTCAATGGAGTACTCTTACTGTCAAGTCTCCCTCCAATAATAGGATGCAGGGTTTTATCTCCTGTGAGCCAAACAAGAACTGCTCAGGAACAGGAAGTACTCAGGGACATCAAGTCAACTCACAGGCCCAGGCTTTCAGGAAGATGCCACAGAGGGCCTCCTGAATCAAGTAGCATTTGAATCTAGTACATCTTCATTTTCTCCCATCCTTAGCACCCACTGGGTATTATAGCCACAGACAACATGGGAAGGCAAGGAGGTGAGAACACCTCATGTCTACATGCCCTTGAGGCTGAGGAAGAAGGGCCACAAGCTCAAGGTACCCCATTTCCAAAACCAAGAGCTAGAAATGTAGTTCTTCTAGCATTTTCCAGTCCCAGCATGAAAGGTGAAAAAAATACTAAAGGAAGATCATTTCATACCTCTCATCATTTTACTGGCTCATCTACCATCCTGTGACCTGTCAGTTCAAGTGCTCCTGCCTTGACAAAATACACCCTTCCATTCTATTGACAGTGTTAACAAGGCATCTGAATTCCATTTCCATGGCTTCTCCACTTCAAAGAGTCTTCCTACTTAATAAACTTATATGTTAGTTTGAAAAAGTACTCAAGAATGGCTGGGTATGTGGCTTAGTGCTTGAGTGCTTGCCGAGCATGCATGAAGCCCTGGGTTCAATTCTTCAGTACCACAAACAAAGAAAAAGATAGAAGTGGTGCTGTGGCTCAAGTGGTACAGCACTAGCCTTGAGCAAAAGAAGCAAAAGATGTTCAAGCCCCAGGACTGGAAAAAAATACTCCAGAATATACCAGTAGTAGAGCATTATTGTCTGGCTTCAATTGAGAGGAGCTTCTGAAGTTACGGAGTTCTCAGGTATACAGTTTCCTGATGGCTCATTTTAGCTACACATGGTGGAGGCTCAGAGAGGACTAACATGGAGTCCAGAAGAAAGACCAGCTCTCCTGGTCATAGTCAGATAATACATTTTGAGAAAGGAAATGTTTGAGTTCTCTTGCTGTCTTAACTTGTCTTAGACATATATGATGCCAACATGCTGATGAATGCCTCCCCTGTCCTCATCAAGGCCGTTTTCCTTCTCCTCAAAGTTTGTCTGGGGATTAAGTCTTTCTCAAAACCCTTAATGCATCGGGTTTACATCTGAGCTGGAAAGGCCATCACCACGTCCTGCTGACCAGTGCCACCGCAGTTAAGCTCAATGGATAGCCACCATGGGTTCATCTGTCAAGAGTAAAAAATGCTTATTCTCCTGCCCCTTCTATACCAACACTGACTCCAAGGTAGGCCAGCTCCTCTCTCAGACAAACTAACATCAAGCTATCATCCATCTCTGAAGATGAGAGTAACACTGGGCTAACTGCTCTCCTCTCTGTCCCTGTCTACCTCTGTCTTTTTCTTATCTCCAAGTCATCCAATTTTTTGCCTTCCTGCCAGAGACATTCCCATTTTTCCTGATGGCGTTAAAAAAGGCTTCTAAAACCCAGAACATTTTGAACAGAATCTGACCTTCCCCCTACTAAGTTTGAAAGTTAGCTTTATTTCTTGAACAGTGGACCTACACAAACCAGAAACTTCAAAACCAAAATATTCTGCTTTGCTTCTGTTTGAAGTTTCTAGAATAGTCTTCTCAGTGAAGGAATTACAGTATTAATTAATTAAATTAATTAAAAATCAAGTCAGACAACTAGAGACAAGGAGGAACATCAATTTATTCTTATTGTCTATAAGTCAGATCAGAATTAGACCAATGATAGATTTTTCAGCAATATGAAAATAGGTTTCTAGACAAGGAGAATCTCCAAAGTAGGGAAATAACAGCAATATTGGAAGGGGATTGATGAGTTTACAACAGTGAGGAAGGATATGCCAATGAATTGTACAATGACAGGCACAGTATATATCAGTCTGCCCACTGGTTCATGGTGGTTATTTCTCACCTACAAGATACAAGTCTTCATTCTAGTGGAGATAGAGGTACAGTGGGAATAGCTAGGCACCAACTTCAACTTGTAGCTGTACTTAGTGAGCTTGAACTTGGATGCAGTACTTATTGAACTTGATCTGTGGCATATCAGGCTTAGAAGTGCAAATCCTTAGACCTCCCAATACACAGGAGATAGGAGCCTAAGGTCAGATGTACACAACAAGGACATGTTATGTCCTTAGAAAGAGTTGCTCAAAAGATCTCTAAAGGATCTCATGACAGCACACGTATTTCTGAAGCCTTCACTCCACTATAGCAGGACAGAGACCAAAAGTGTAGTAGGCAGGCAACCACAGGCTTCCAGATCCCTCCACAGGAATGGTGCTACCCCTGGCCTCCAGAAATTTCAGAGCCCAGCCCTACAGGGCAATGCCTCTGAAGAAAAGCCACTCACTTCCAGACTGACCTATCTTTCTGTCCCAACATGAAAAGCTTTAGAGCTGGTTAGTTTCCAAACCCTTCCATTAAGCTGACAAGCTTTAATGGAAACTACAATCCAGCAGCTCATCATTCTGCCTAGTCCCCACCCCTTTCCCAGACATTGGTCCAGAGTACTTCTTAAAATGCCTCAAAATAATCCCTGTGAGATTAGCACCTAGTCAAGCTGTGCTCAGCCACACAGAGCTGATCAAGCACAGCCACAGACACCAGTGGGGCAGCAGTGTTCTTACTGCCCAATCCCTCCCTCCCCTGATCATCAGAAAGGCAAAGAATCTCTGGCGGTCCCCAATATCAATGACACCACCGTCCTGAAACCTGTTGCTGGGGTAACCTATAGCTGCTAGGGTAGCTCATAGCCAATAAAGGCTCTTCTAAGAACCCCTTCATTGACTTCAAGTTTATTTTCCTCCAGGCTCAGCCCATTTCCACAGAGCTAAGACCCAGCTTCCTAGGACAGATGCTGTCCAAATCGGCCATTTGGTATTTGAAGTTTCATAGTGGTTGCACATGCCTGAAGCTCTGTAAGAGTTTAAAATATAGTAGGAGAGTGGCTGGGAAGCTGGCTCCGTGGTAGAGTGCCTGCCTCCTATGCATGAAGCCCTGGGTTTGATTCCTCAGCACTACATAAGTAGAAAAAATCACAAGTGGAACTTGGCTCAAGTGAGAGAGCATCAGTCTTAAGCTAAAAAAGGTGAGGGACAGTGCCCCGGCACAGAGTTCAGGCCCCAACACCCACCAACACACACACACAAATATATATATATATATATATATACATTTTAGAGCCTTTCTGATGAAATAGCCAAATTCACCTAGCAATAACAATTAGAGATCCTTGAATCAAGAAGTCCAAACTAAATCTATTCAACAACTTGCATGGCCTTAGACCTAGTGATTAACTCACCTGCTTTTTAGATCCATGTTGTCTCAGTGACTGGAGCTTAACTCCCTTCACTTGGTGCCTCACCTAGTGCTCAGAGAGGTTGATGTAAGGGAAACCCCAGTCTCTGAAGAAATGAAGCCAGGGAAGCCAATTCAGAACAGGTTCTTCCTGTCCTTTACCTGAGCAGTCTAGAATCTACATCATAAATGAAAATTGAAAACCCATTCAAAGTTCCCTTTGAATGAAGAGGGCCAAGGCACTAAGAGCTAGCATGGCCCCAGATTTCTCAGCATCCCATGATCACAATAGAAGCTCTATTGTGAGGAGCTGGGTTCAGTTCCTCTTATTGGATTCTGCCTCCATAACAGATGCTTAAATGAGTCCACATTCCTGAGAGGTCCTAGGTCTGTTTGGAGAGTTTAGGGTCTTCTTGATATTGGAGGTATATAGAGGATATTAACCCTTGTGCATGGAGTTTGAAGCTACCATTTCCTTCCCTGCCTACTGCTTAAAAGTGAACAACTATCTCTTAGACTTCTACTTAAGTGCTAGAGAAAATGGTCACCTCAACATTGAGGAAAGTACAGAATCAGCCAAGAGAAGCTCACATGCAGAACCTGCTAGAACCACTAGCTCGAGAAAGAATAAGATGGCAATAATCATTAATTCTGAAAAGTAGCTAGAAAGCCAATAGCTATATATTCTAGGGTTTACTCCTGTGAACACTGAGGCCTGGAGGGAGCTTATCTCAGGCAATGTGGAGGAGAATGTCATCTTGAACTATGCTTAGCAGCCTCCCTAACAAGGGTCTGTCTTTGAAGATCTCATTGCTAGATCTGCTGTCCTGCATAAGAACAATTAGCTGGCTTCAACCTACTGGCCCTCTGTCTTCAGTGATGGGACCAGAAAGGCTAAGATATGCTTCAGGCACTAAAAGCCTGGGATCCAATCATAAGGCTTCACATGCTTTTTCAGAGAATGTGGGAACAATAGATTGCAAAAGAGAAGCCCCAGGACAATAGTATTGAGAGGTCTTAGGGAAGCCCAGAGAAAGGCCATCAGAGCCTCTGTCCCTTGCAGTTATCACTATGTGACACATTCCTAGCCAAAGGAACATACATCTTTTCACAAAACTCAAACACCAAAATTCAAACACCATCCATTCCTACTCTGTCTAACTGGTGATGCAAAAATTGTTAGTCAATGCCAGAAGGAGGATCATTCCAAAGAGAATCACTCAGCATCATAATCAGATGTCAGATCTTCAGAGTTATCAGACAGAATATAAAAGAGCTTTGCTCTGTAACCTTGCTTGCTTGATGCTTTGGCAAACATCACCTAGGTGAAACCCCTTCCTATAGAAATCCCATGAAAAGAAAATGGGGCTGTTCTCTGAAACTCAGAGCTGGAGACCGATGCCATATGGCTGGTGAGTGCTGGTGACTCTTTGCAGATTGGGGGTTTGAGTCCCACCGGTCCCAGGAAGCTGGGATATTTCATCGGATATTTCAGAGGTTTAGGTTTCTCTCTATATAGTGAGGAAACTTAGGAGAAGTTTGGGAGACTAGCAAGTATCCACCTTCCCACATAAAAGCAGGATTACATTGTCAGATTTAATCATTCCCACCCCTTCCCCAGCCCATTCCTTTAGTCAAGCTCCTTTGCCACATTGGAACCAATTAAGGCACAAGTTTTCCATTTTAAAGTGGAAGTGAAGTGCTCATTTTATACTAAACTTTCAACAGAGGCACAGCCTGAACTATAGAAATATCATCCTCTGGCTGAAATATGCAGAAATGGAAATGAAGAATCGCCAGGCCAACCATGCCCGAAATGTGTGGGACCGTGCCATCACAGCACTGCCACGAGTCAGCCAGTTCTGGTACAAGTACACATACATGGAAGAGCTGTTGGGGAACATGGCCGGTCCCCGGCAGGTGTTTGAGCGCTGGATGGAATGGCAGCCCGAGGAGCAAGCCTGGCACTCCTACATTAACTTTGAATTGAGATACAAAGAGGTGGAGCAGGCACGGACCATTTACGAACGCTTTGTTCTTGTGCACCCGCGGGTGAAGAACTGGATCAAATACGGCCACCTATGTAGGCCAAGCAGGAGTCTAATGACAAGTCAGAAGAGTGATCAACACCTTTGTCTCTGATAAGGCCAACACAGACACTAATTCAAGAGGGCATCAACTCTGATTGACTTTTCTCAAATTCTGGACAGTTCTTGAATAAATATAAAGCCTATCTGGCTAAACCAAGGCTAGAAGCAGCTCTACCAGATCACTGATTCTTAATGATGCATGCTTTCTAATGAAGACAATTCTCAATAGCAGAGTAGTCAAGGGTTTCCTTTTAGAATTCTAGACCAAAGAGAGAAGGCACAGACAGTGTCACTGAGTGGTAGGACTCCTGTTCACAATCACTGCATGTTACCCATGAAAAGAATTTAGCCTGGCCCCTTGGGGAACAGCCCCCATGGGCCATGCCAAACTTCTAAAAGTAATCTATCGTGGTGGTTGCTTTTCCTTTCATCTCAAATGCTACCGTTGTGGCCAGCAATGTTGTATATTGATCAGATGCAAGTTCCTCCTTAGGATACAGGTAAGTCAATAATGTCAGGGTTAAGGCTTTCAGGGTGCTGAGCCAGCTTCATCTAGCAGGAACTTCTGTCTCTCTACACTTCCAAGGTACAGGTTCTCTCCCCACCTCAGAGCTTAAAGCTAGTGTCAGAATAGTCTCAGATTCTCCAGGCGGATGTTGTATAAGTTTGTGAAGCTACAAGAAGATCCTGAGCTGTTATCTCCCAAGAACTAGGCCTTTAAGTCCCATCTGACCATTAAGTTTGCTATACTTTCAGCCTCTTTCATCTAAGAAGGCCTACCTCTCCATCCCTGCCATGTCCATTGCTGAAGCCCTGTCAGTGGAGACCTCCGACATAGCAGTCAGTTGTGAGCTCCATCTAGTCCAAGTAGCCCTAGTGCTTGGGACTACAATAGAAATATAAGTAGATAGAAGAACTCTTTAACGAAGGGGAGCTACTGGAGCAAATATACAATCTGCTCAAAGTCACCCATAGTACTTGGGTATCACCAATTGAAGTGGCTTCTGCTCACTCAGGAGATATGGAAGACACAAAGAAGTGGCCCAACTAGGAGCCAGCTCTTCCTTCTTCCCCTCTAAGAGACTCTGCATCCCAAATGTAGACAAAAAGCATTGTCGATCTCCAGAGGTATTCTTAAACTACCATTTACTAGCTAATGACCATGTAGAACGTTGGCTTTCTCACCTCCCCCCCCCAATTTTTAATAATGGAAACAGACAATGTCTAAAACTGAAGCTTCTGGAAAAACACTTGTTCTTGCTGGTCTCCTATCTCTCCTCAAACTTGGCCTTGGCCTCCCATTGGGAACTTTGAATTTCTTGCCTAATCAGGAGAAAAGGAAACAGACTTTTGCCACTCAAATATTGTGGAAATACCAGCACAAATGGTACAATCTGCTATTATTCCACATGGAACATTATGAACATGATAGATTCTTTTGGCTAGAATAGGTCAATCATTTAGATGCTTCTAGATATTAAGAATAAAGGCAGCTTATTAAGAAGCGGAAGCCAAACCATCCTAGAAAACAAGGCATCTCTAAAAGATGAAATAAGACTCTCCATCTAAGACTAGATCTAACCAGATACAAGACATGCCACTAAGTTGTGAATTTTTAAACCAGAAAATTACTTGGGGTCAATAGGGCAAAAGCTAAAGTACCAACACTCACCAATGTGAGCAGACAGAGAGAAGGAAAGAGGTTAGAAGACAGCATATGCAATCTGAGCTCATTTCCCACATAAAGGGAAACTAGAAGAAGTACCAAATTGTCTCTGTAGCTATCTCCAGAGATGAAACCATGAAGTCATTCATCATTCCTCTGCTTTCCTTAATGGCAGTATACTGCTCTGATCAAAGAGAAAAGCTAAAAGCAAAGAAGAATCTAGAGAAGTGCGCTATGTCTTATTTAACTAAAGCCAAAGGCTTGATAGACATGAAGCTTTTAGAAATGGTCCCCATACAGCCTCCTCTGTTCTTTTTTGTGGTCAGTCATGGGGCTTGAACTCTGGGCCTGGGTGCTGTCCCTCAGCTCTTCAGCTCAAGGCTAATGCTTTACCACTTGAGCCACAGTGCCACAGACTCTGCTGTTCTATAGGAAAAGTGTGCTTGACTCCCACACCAGAGATGCTTGAAAATACATGTATTGTCAGAACAGTCTCCCAAGGCTTAGGAGTGGTGGATGACGTGCTCCATGGCCAAACCTGGTTACACCACCTTTCTGACAGGAAGCCCACCATGACTGGTAAAAATTTGCACAGGGTCTGCGTGAGGGACTAGAAAACAAACCCTGCTTTCCAAGCTTGGTTGTTTCCACACATTGCAGAAATTGAAACCTTAACTGTACTTTGCCACTTTGAGACAGAATGATTCAATGTAATGGAAAGTTCTGGATAGGAAGTCACAAGCCAATTCCAATTATGGAAATGTAAGCAAAGCATCAAAAAGTTAAGCTAATTATGACTACACCCTGATGTTAAATATGAAGTAATCCAGACCCAAAGAATCACAGGTCCATGGTTTCCCTTATTGGCAATAATTAGTATATGTCTAGGGTAATCTTATCAGATGAGCAGAATAGCTCAAAAGTTATGCACATACGACCATATAAGATGATGCTAAGGGAAATGAACTCCAAGATATGGACACAAGAGGGTTTTCTTTGTTGTTGGTTTTAATGTACTATTTGATTTCTTGTTTGTCTTGTCTGATCTTCTCCCTATGGTATATCCATCCCCTGTTGTCATTGTATTTGATTTTTGTACCCTGGATTTTATATATGTTTATTTGAAGTGAAAAACAGAGTCATGAGACAAAGGACTGGATTTTATATATGTTTATTTGAAGTGAACAACAGAGTCATGAGACAAAGGACAAGGGGGGAACCAATGCAACAGTGACATACACAAGACAAGATGCAACTTGAGAGGGGATTGGGGAGATAGGGAGAGTAGGAGAAAAGCGAGGGAAGGGGTAAGAAGTTCAACAAGAAATGTACTTATTACCTTACTTATGTAACTATAACCCTTCTATACCTCACCTTGAGAATATTTTTAAAAAACAGTGGTGCTGAGAAAGCTGGATAGCAACATGTAGAAGACTGAAGGTAGAGCCCTCTCTTCTCAGTCTGACAAGCTATTCAAAATAGATCACAGATCTTATGGTGAAGACCTGAAACTGCTAGGGGAAATCCAACACACATACACAGACAATTGTCAGAATCAAGAGACAACACATAGAATGGGAGGAAAATCTTTAGCTATCAATCTTTTAGCTGATGAATAGCTGGAAGATTATATAAATAGTTCCCTAAAACTTACAAACACCCATAATGTCCTAATAATCATCTACTCCAAAGATTATGGATATCACCCGAAGATTCTGGGACATGATTGTCCTCAGCAATCACAGGAAGAAAGCCCACATGCCTGTAGAACGAGAAAGCATGAAAATTTCATGCCATTTATGCAGATATAACAGGGAGGTGGACTCAGGAGAGTGCAAAGGAGAATTCCATTTGATTCCACTGGGGAGCTGCTGCTAGGAGGCCCTCTGGAGGCCAGACCAATGACAGTTGTATTGACCTCGCCAACAAAGCCACATCATGGAAGCAGCATGTGACTTGTCAAGAGGCAGTACCAAGACAGAAGCTTCTCTAACCCTCACCACAACTTAAGAAACCAGGCAGAAGTAGCCTAACAGGCACAATGCACAGGGCAGCAGGGCCATGGACAGGAGAAGTGCTTCAGAATGGGGAAAGCCGAGTAGGACACAGGTAGTGTAACTGGGCACCCAGGAGGGAGCACAAGGCTTATACTTGCAGGGAGAGCTAGTTGTGCAAGAGAAGCCAACAGGATGGAAAGCTGCATCCCAGAATAGATGGAGATGCTGTAGCCCTCACGGTTCCCCTAGAGATGGCCATACAACTTGCCACCATGAGCAATATCGACAAGTATATTTTTTGCCATACCTGGAGAGTAAAGGAGACAAATAACAGCAAAAATGTGAAGGATATTGAAGGACAACAACAGGTTTAGGGTATACCTGTAAGAATAAAGATCTAAGAAAGGGTTAGACGCTGACCTCTGACAGTCACATATGGTATATCTGTCACATACAAGGTATATATGCTGCCCAAGTCCAGTGATGGAAGCGCCTTGTATGAGGGAGAGATCAAGTTTTAGGCCAACCAGCAACCTTGCAGACCAACTTTCCCGATGTCCAAGCAATGAGATGGCTCATACAGATATACCTACCATAGCAGGTAGAAAGGCAACTTGAAAGCCAGGAATATAACTGAGTCATCCACAAGAAAAAAAGGTTTCACTTGATCCTTAGATGCATCTTCTCCATGGCGTTTACCCTGGCTTAGCAAGGTCTCAGCATGACACATCCCTCCATAGTGGGCTGCTGGGACCACAGAGACCCTGGAATGGGTTCTGTTCCAGCCCCCAGGTGCAGACTCATCTCCCCGCTCTGCCATACCAAACCACAAAAAAGATGCCTGCCTCAAACTTCTTCAAGTTTCAGGAGATATGTAGCACCAAAGAAGACCTGTGGACAGCTTCCAGGCTCTCCATCTAGTCAAAGATAGTCTTGAGATCATTGAAGAATAGACCTTGCATAGAATTGGAATAGAAAGAGATTATGAAATTGGGACAGTGCTGCTCTAGTCTCAGAAGTCTCATGGATAACTTCCTCTATGGCTAGTCAACCAACAGGTTCAGATCCAAGTAGGCATCTGATCTGATATGGAAGGCATGAGTGCCTCTGCTTTGAGCCTTGTTTGAAAGGATACTCCATGTGAATGGGATGCTCTGGATACAGAAGAGGATACAATTTATCTCCTGTGCTCTTTTCTGAAAAGAGGAAAGTTACTGCAATCCTGGAAGAATAAAGTTCAAAAATAGAACCAAGTATGTTTCCATATTTGCATATGAATGCACCACTCACAGAGGATAATTGTAATTCTTCAGACTGTTGTCAAGAAGACAATAAAGTCAGGTAAATGAGAAAAGTGGCTAAATGTTAAATCACAGACTTCCTGTGCTTGTAGTGACAACCATCTTTGGGAGATGGCAAGCTACCTTAACAGACATATTGTGTGTTTTTCCCTTTTAGACTAGGTCACAAGAAAGGACTCAGGGAAGATTTATATTTCCAATATCTGGTTATGTTTTAGTGCTGGGCATGTACACCAGAGAGAAAACATAACAGCAAACACAGAGAAGGAACTACGTCTAGAAATATCCCTTGCTTGACGCAAGCCAGATGGTGGCTGCCATCTGTAGGGAGTAGAGTTCAGAGATCCAGGACTGGTGTACCCAGATCCAGGAAGCTAGCCTGCCTCCCAGCCAGAAGTCTTCAGTCTCAAGTCTTACCTACATGTTAAGGCACCCGTAGGTAGTATGCCATCTTTGTTGTAGCTCTGTCTTTGCTCCTGCCCCTCTGAAGAGGTGAATAATTTAAAAGTTATGTGTCCCAAGCACATTAGGATCTCAAGCCTAGAGAGTTTGGAAGGAGCCTGCCAGAGTCAGTATTTTGCATCACAATGCCTTAAACTTCACCTCCTGACCTGCTGCTAAGAGGCCAGGACAGGTTCCTGGAGTCCCATTTTTTTCTGTTTTTAGGATTTTTTTTACAAAAATGTCTTTATTGAGATTAAGTAATTACATAAATTTCACAGTATTGTGAGATTGTGATACTTAGTCACAAACATTGTAACCTTTACAAGGAGATCTGACAGTGTTTTTACTTTTTGTTGGTCATGGGGCTTGAACTCTGTGCTTGGGCACTATCCCTCAGCTCTTAACAGCTGAAGGTGAGTGCTCTACTGCTTGAGCCACAGCACCACTTCCAAGAACTGACATTTTCATGGTCTATAAAACTTATGAACACTACAGACTTTGACAATACAACCATTTCTTCCAAATCAGTTGATATGTATATTGCTTTCCTTTTGCTCAGTGTAAGCTCTTCCCTCTTTCTCTTTCATTCTCTCCCTCCCATCCCTGCCCTTGAGTTGCTTAGCTCACTTTCACAATGTCCAGTACAGCTGATGGGCCCTCTGCTGTATTTTTTTAATCTGTTTCCCTTGGAGTCCCATTCTTATGAGTCAGGAAGCGTCCATCCTCCATGGCTTAGATTGCTTGGGATCTTTCCAATTCAAGTCTAATCTCCTGAACATAGCCAAGGGGTCTGATCCACCAAGGTCACCACTGAGATCACCACAAAGTCATTCCCTGAGGTCACCAAGGCCTTACTGCCAAACAAGCTCTGCCCAGGGAGGTTTCATGAACATAGTCCATGCCCAGTTTCTAAGGCTATGTCATCTGTCCCATGAAAATCAGGCCACACAAGTTATATAGGAGAAATCCCACAGATCCAAGCTACACTCAAGATCGGTTGTTCACTGACCTTTAGTGTGGCTATTTGCTAGAACAGAAGAAACTCCATGATCTTGCTATACCTGTGAATGCAGGTCTGAGTTACTTATGTTTAGCTCACAGTGGGCTTTATGAAGGATATTGTGATTTCAAGGGTGGAAATTTCCCTCAAAAACCTTTTGAATCCTAACCAACTGTACCCAAGGAGATCTCTTTAAAGACTGGGTATTACAGAAGTTATTCAAGTTAAATTGAGGTCATTATGATCACCTATAATCTAATGGAAGCAGAGAGGGCCTCACCATGACCAGATCAATCTTGAGGAAAAACTATAAAGCTAGAGCTATGTTTAACCTCAGAATATACTACAAAGCTGTTGGATCCCAAACAGCATGGTGCTGGGATAAGAACATGAAAACAGGACAGAGACCAGAAACAAACCAGTATTTATAGGCAACTGATATTCAAAAGCCCACGAATACAACAGAGAGAAGGTCATCATCAATAAATCATCACTGGAAAACTCGATAGTCGTACTTGGAAGCTAGACCTCTAACTCATACACAAAGTCAACTCAAAATATAAGACTTCAAAGCAAAATCCAAACATTGGACTCAAAATAATGAGACTTGTGCAGTGTGAGTCATCATTTTCCAAATGCCTTGGTCAGAAATGTTTTGGATGACAGATCATGGGGATGAAATGACCAAATTTAAAGAGGGAAACATGAAATTGCTATATTTTGTGTATGTGTACCTTACACACACCTGAACTCACTTGTACAATTGGTATGCCTGGGTTTTGACTACAACCTGTCACCTATGGTCAAGTAGAATTTTCCATTTCTGGCATTGTGTGAGCATTTAGGAGCATTTTGAATTTTCTGAATTAGACCTCAGGGAATATTGTATATCATAGGTCTGAGCAAGGATTTTGAAAAATAAGATATCCAAAGCAAAAACAAATGAATGGGGCTACATCAAATTAAAACTTTATGCATGGCAAAAGAAACAGCCTAAGAGACCTAGAGAGTGGAAGAAGATGTGTAAACAAGCTGATGAGGGCATAAGATGCAGAAATTATAAATTCAGTATCAAGAGAATATACAATAGCAAGTGGAAAAAAGAGCTGAATAGTGCAAGAAATCTGCAAATTACCTAGCAGGCCTATGAAAAATATTGCTAATTAGGATTATATAACTCACAAAGCCTCAATAGTTATCTCCCCTCCCCAATTAGAAGTCTGCTTAAGTTTAAAGGTTTTGAAGACCATTATATACTCCTGGTACAGTAGTACAACCTTTATGGAAAACTGTATGGAAGTATGCTTAAAATTTATAGACATGAGCTAGGAATGCAGTTTAGTGGTAAAGTGTTTGCCTAGCATGCATGAAAGCCTGGGTTCCATTCCTCAGTATCACATAAACAGAAAAAAGCCAGAAGTGGTGCTGTGGTGCAAAGTGGTAGAGTGCAAGCTTTGAGCAGAAGCAGCTCAGGGAGAGTACCCAGGACTGCCTGGAGGACTTCCCAAGGTTAGGCAAAAAATAATAAATTTAAAGACATAATTACCATGGGATCCACTACTGGGTATATAGCAGAGCTCAAAATCCTGTCTGCACTGCTGTGTTACTGCAGCATTACTCAAAATAATTTGAATAACTCACAAGATATAGATTCACCCTAGGCATCAATTGACAAATGGATATAGTTTGCATACACAATGGAATGCTATTCAGCCATAATCAAATGTTATCATTTATGGCAATATGCATGAACCTGGAACAGTGCAGTGAGGTACAGAACAATAATCTATGGTCTCCATGTTGAAGCATCTTACCTTGGGAGAATAGTAGTCAGAGGCTGGGAAGATAGGATAAGGAAGACTGGCCAAAAAGTACCAGCTCAATAGAGTGGATAAATTCTAGTGTTTGATGCCCAGGAGAGAGACTATTATATATTGAATATTTCAAAAATCTAGGAGGAGATTTCCAGTGTTCTTACACAAAGAACTGTAAAGCATTTGAGATGATAGTAATTCATATATGATACTATGCATATAAGTATCAAACTCTTCCCCATAGGTATGCATGTATATCAGTGAAAAGGTTTGAAGAACGTCTTACAATCTAAGACCAGAGTAGTAATTCAAGGAAACATTTTAACAGAAATAACATCCAACTAGGGTTCATCATTTTGCATCAGTATGCCATTGAGTTCATTTCAAGGAATACTTTACTCCATTCCATCTTAAGCCTCTCTGCTGAGAGTCCTCAATGACAGTATCTGACTCCAGGGACTGCTCTATGAATCTTCCTTTCCCCCATGTGAGGAGAGTTGCCAGCTATGTACAAGGCTGGCCATCTTATCCTGGACAACCATCAGAGGTACAAGGATAAAGAATAGGAGTCAAAGGGATTCTGAATTATTCATAGGGTAGGAAGGGGAACCCACCTATAAAATGGGACCAGAGACATGAAGGACCTTCACACTGGATATTCAGCCTCCAGAGGAGCCTAGGCCCCATTATTAGCCAAGAACCTACAACATGCCTGTACATTCCTATAAAAATAGAAATAGACCTATCAACTGGCAATTTGAGAGCCTGGTAGAACCAAAGAATGTGACATGTCTTACCTGCCACATGAGAACAGTGCTTTCCCACCCTGTAAGGAAATGAGAGCCATCAGACTTGGAGAAGGACCAGAACAGACTAGAGACTCCCAGTTACAACCAGATGCTGCTCACACTTAATCCCAGGGCATTTTAATTCCTTCACTACCTGCCAATTAGGCAGACAATTTTGAGTTTCTACTGTCCCCTTGTCAGTTACTCCTTGCAAATACTGGTACCATGGTATCCGGCAGCAAACCCTTGATTAGAATCTCAGGAATCAAACCTAAGTATAGCACTCACAAATCTCAGATGTCCTTGTACAATTTCTATGTGTGGAAACACAGCTATTACCATAAGCTCATTTCCAGAGGTCAGGGGCATCAAATTAAAGGCAGAGGATATTTCACTGAAAAGGTATTGGGCCCTAGGTATAGCAAGGAGCTTACAAACTTCATGACTCTACTTCTGTTATGGTAGCTGCCTCCAAAACTGTTAAGGGAAATACCTGGCCAAGGTTGAACATACCAGTAACAGGCCACACGGCAGGAAACACTCTTAAAGTTTTACAGAGAATCAACTCAAGGCCCCAGATCAATGAGATTTACCATGATCTTTTATAGCATCTGGGTATAATAATACATAAGAAAAAGTAGTAATTGGGCAAAGTAGTTACACTAGGTCCCAAGAAGCTCGACTAAGAAAGCCTGGCAAGTCATCAAATCCAGCTGATTGGGACCACACTGACACTCTGTCTCTGATCCCTAGGTAACCAGAATGGAGGTCCTAGCTTTGAGCACGGCCCTACAGGCTCACCCTGTGTTTCCCAGATGACCACCTGCCTCAGAGGGCACACTACCAGAGCCAAGTTCCAACATCACCTAGCATGACTGGGGGCACAGCCAGCTAGGTTTCCAGATCACCTTTCTAATCATGAATAGTAATCACAGACACCAGAAAATTCTTCCAATTCCTATACCACCTAGTGTCTGATGTAACTAGGAGTATGAACTGGAGGTTTTGAGAGATATACCTGGCCAATGGACATAACCCATCTAACAACCAGATCCAGGATTAAGCCTGAATAAAGCAAGATATGAGCAAGACGTGAGCAGCTGTTTACATCATCTTCTCTAAGTATTCTGGACCCAGACTGTGGAGACCAAATTGACTAATGAAGCCAACAGCTAGATGGAGGGAATCAGATTTTCTGTCATATCTGAAAGTGACTATAGGACCCTAAAGGGATATAAACTTATTAGTCCATTCCAAGATGTAATTCCAAATCAATCAGGGATTGGGCCTACAAGCTAGACTGAAAGGATGGGGGCAAAGACCAATAAATACAACTCAAGGTAAAGGGTGGGAAGGACTCCACCCTTTGAAATATAGGCTAGAAGAGCACCTGCCCCACAGACACCATCATTCATAGAAGAGAGAAACAGGTGGCCTGGAAACCCAAGGCCCATACTCATGGTGATTTCATAGACAAAGGGAAGTCTGAAGGATGATGCATAAGGAAAGTAGACTAGACACTGAAGCAAGAGAAAGTCTAGGCCATATACAATATGGAGCATGATCACTCATGCAGCAAGAGCACACTTTGTATGCTTGATATATATTACCAATCACCAAAACCCTGAAGAGTGGGCATGGGCCTGGCCAATGACCCAGCACATGCAGGATCCTCAGGAGTCTTGTCTTGCAGAGGCTACAAAAATATTTTGATTCCAGAGAGAACCTTGGCTACCCAGGAGTTGGCAGAAGTGGGTCTTACTCAAAGCTATCCTCGTCTGAGTGAAGGCTAAAGGCCATTTTCTCTTCAAAATGAAGCTAAGTATTTTTAGAAAAGAACAAAGTCCAAGGAGGAGAGAGAAGGACCATTACTATCTCATGGTCATGAAGCTTTCAGCTGAAGAACACCTGCCCACAGGAGAAGTATGGGTCCCAAGAACATGTACCCCATCTGACTGGGAAGCCTCTAGCATAGAATCCAAAGGAATTCATGATATATACAAAATAGGCAAGACATGTACTTGGAAAATAATTCTTGAATCTTCTGCCCACAGGAAACTAAGAATTTTTCTGTCCTCATGAACAACACCTGCCATAGCAGAACCCGAAGGGAACAATGGCCTTTCAGCCAATCATATATATCAACATCACAAGCAGCTCAGCTTCTCAGCAGATCAGGTAGACCCATGAGATCAATGAAGGCTTAAAGTACTTGAGGCAGTGACCATTTTTGCTTGTTTAAACCTAAGATCCTCAAATTATGTCTAGCAGAGAAATACATGGTGGATATCCAAACACCTAGTTGGTTGTGTGCCTTCATAAGCCCTGAAAATCTTTAGCTTGGGGCTTTCCTCCTAGGCTCTGCTGTGTCGGTGTGTAGGACGAGGCTTGAGCTGCAGCCTGACTAAATAAACCCTTAGTACAGCTGTAAAGTCTGACTCTGGGTGGTCTTCTTGGTGGGGGTCCTGTGACCTGGGCACAACAATCAATGCACATCCTCAGGACAGGCTGGATAGTTCAGAGGCCATCCATTGTGCAGACACCATTGCCTCTGCTGTTTGTTCCATCAAGACGTGGACAGAGTCTTTGCAGGGGTTCAAGCTGAACATCCAGGTGTTAAAGGTAGATAACTAAGCAACAACCAACACAACTTCGTAATGGCCAAGCCATTCCTACCAAGACCAAGACACCATAGTGGGAGGAAAGGAAATTCAAGAGTATGTCTCTGCACCTTGTATTCATATACTGTTTTGTAGAATGGAAACTTCTTTGTATAACTACTTAAAAATAATAATAATAATATTGTAAACAAAGTGTATGTGTCTGAAAAATTCTCAATTATCATTTGAGACAGCTAGGGTCACAAAAAAACTAGTGCAACTTTGATGTCTGCTTCACTCCAAAATGCTATTGCCCACATGGGCAGGAATTGGGGACATAAAAAGACAAGGGCAGTCTTGTTTGCTCTGCTTCTACTAAGCACCACTGGCTGTGGTACCAGTCTTCAATGGGAAACAAAGAAATATGACCTACCTAGTTTCAGTTAGTGGTCTGAAACATGCATTCCCCACATGCCAGGTTTCAGTTTTTGTGTGGGTTCTGTCCATACCAGCAATATTAATGCACACTTGTGCATTAGTTAATGCACACTTGTGGCTGCCTGAGAGTCCTAGGGAGTCACTAGAAAGGGAACATGTGCTCAGTTTTAACCCCAACACTACTGGAAAAGAAGTTCCTTTAACACGTTTCAAGAACTTGAAAGTTAAAGGCACAAGACAGCATGGAAAAAACAACCTTCAGGAAACCTCCTACTGGTGACTTGTTTATCTGCTGCCATGGCACACAGGTGAGCAGCAGATGGCATGGTCTCTGGGACTGAGATTTCAAGGGCCTCAAGAGGGAGCACTGCTTTGTGAGCTGCAATGTAGGAGAGGTTCAATAGAGAACTCTCAAACTGTACTTACCCATTCTGTCCCGTGGACTAATTAAAATAGCTACACCTTAACTGCTCCTCTGAAACAGGAACCAAGACCAGGTTCCTCAATAGACGCTCGTCATCATCCATGC
>NW_012267250.1:16226506-16227586 GCF_000151885.1 Dipodomys ordii
GTAGAATGTAGTCTTTAAAATACATATACATATATATGTACATGTATACACACATTACCCATAAAGCCAGATACTTATGCATGAAATATTTCTAAAACTTAGAACTAATCCTCTCTCATTGAACACTAGAACATGATAGCCACTGAAACATCCTCTCAATACCACTGAGACCTCCTCTCATATCTTTTTCTGAGGTCCCTTATGAAAGGTCAAAGAAGAATCCAGAAGATCATATCTTCCCCTGATCAGCAGAAGGCAGAGACAACCCTCAGGTCAAGGTCAAGCCATACTAGTTGGGCTTAAATCAGGCTTAGCTCAAGGGAGAACTCTAACTGTCAAGTCTACCTCCAATAATAAGATCCAGGGTTTTCTCTCTGTTAAGCAAACAAGAACTGTTCAGGAACAGGAAATGCTCAGGAATAGCAAGTCAACACATGGGCCCACAGCTTCAAGAAGATGGATCACAGGGCTTCATGGATCCAGCAGCAGTAGAATTGGGTCCATCTTCATTTTCTCCCATCCTTAGCCCCCACTTGTTATTTATAGCCAACAGACAGCAGGGGAAGGCAAGCAGGGGAGAACTTCTCATGTCTGCATATGCTCGTTTTCAGAGATCCCCAATTTTTCTAAGGCAGCTGTAGAACTTCCATCACTACCCCTATACACAAAACAATGTTGAGGAAACAGAAGAGCCAACTATCCACCTGTCATGGATCTTTTACTAAAAGGTGGTGCATTCCTTCAATATCAGGAGCTCATGAGCCTGAGAATGAAGGGTCACAAGTTCAAAAAAGGGCCTGGAATGTAGTTCAACTGGCATTTTCCATCCCCAATTCCATGGCGTGGGGTGGGGAGGAAAATCCTAAAGGAAGATCATGTTCTACCTTTATGATAGCTGTGCTGGCTCAGCTATCACCTGTGTCCTGTCAGTTCAAGTGCTCCTGCCTTGACAAACACATCCTTCCATTCTCCTCACAGTGTTAACAAGCCATCTATTCTCTATTCCCATGTTTTTTCACTTCACAGTATCTTCATACTTCATACATAAATTTCTATTTCTGTTTTCAAAAATACTCAAGA
>NW_012267250.1:16234090-16240372 GCF_000151885.1 Dipodomys ordii
TCTGTCTGCCTAGTCCCTCACATTGTAAACCCTGTGAGATTAGCACCTAGTCATGCTGTGCTCAGCCCCACAGAGCAGAGCAAGCTGAGCCACAATCACCACTATCCTCAAGACAAAAATGCTGCCCTTGGACAGGAGTGTTCTTGCTACCTGCTCCTATATCTGCTGGGGAAGCAGGTCGGCATTTTGGTCTTTCAACTAAATAAACTCTTTCCTGGGACTCGGTTTTGTGCGGAAGCTTCCTAATGTTTGCAAGCTCTTGGGTTTCTGGGGTTCAAGTGTGAGGGAGGATTTCTGGGGTCCCCTCCTGCATACATAGCAGCCTTCACCACAGTAATTAGACAATGGATTCCTAAAGTGGCTAAGGTAACAAATGAAAGCTCCAGCCCAGTACAAATAATTGCCAGGGTATAAAATTAACCCTCAAAAATCAATCACTTTTCTATATACAACCGATGAGAAAAGTGTGGCTTAAATCAGGAGAGCAACTCCATTCATAATAGCCACACAGAAAAATGAAATACCTAGGAATAAACTTAACCCATAAAGTGAAGGCGCTCTACGATGAAAATGCTAAAAACCTGAAAAAGGAAATCAAAACAGAGCTTAGATAGTGGCAAAAAACTCCCATGCTCCTGGATTGCAAAGATCAACGTCATGAAAATGACAATACTTCCCAAGGCTATCTACAAATTCAATGCAATACCTATCAATATTCCAACCTCATTCTTCAAGGAAATACAGGAGTTATCCCAAACTTCATATGTAACAATACAAGACCCCGGATAGCAAAAAGGATCCTTAACAGAAAGAACAGTGCTGGAGGAATATCAATACCAAATTTGAAACTCTACTACAAAGCCATAGTAATCAAAACAGGTTGGTACTGGCACAAGAACAGACCCCAGGCTCAGCAACTCTTTAAGAGAAGTTAAGGAGAGATGGAGCTTCTTCTACTTCCACCTCAACAGATCACAGATGAAGAAATCAAGTTTAGGAAAAGATGGCTATTGAAGAATACATAAGAAAAAACAGGATCATCTCTCTTCCTAGTCCCATACCTTTTCACAGGCATTAGTCAAGTACACTTCCTAAAAAGCCAAACAATAAGCCCAATAAGAATAACACCTCTGATTTCTCCACTTACAAAGAAGGAAAATAAGTCATTTTATGAGTCAGGATTGGAATCAATGTCCAGTGTGCCACCTGAGGGCAGATCTGAGGTTGAAAGCCCTGAGCATTCAAAGGAAGAAAGTGGTTCCTAGCATAAAGGTGGTATTGTAGGCTTTTTCTTCAGAGGGGAATGTGGATTTTGAACATGTAAAAACTTGGTTTATCATGTTTTAACTTGAGGGACCGACATTGATGAATCACCAGTTAGGTAACCCAAACTGGAAATAAGGGTCTCCAGGGAACACATCCCACTGAATGAGCTGATGCTGTCCTTAGGTGATTCATCCCCACTCTCAGATGCCAGCCATCATGCCTCCATTGGAGTCTAGTCTTCTCCCTTCCTGCCCTGGAGTCAGGGAAGGAATTGGGGATAGTGGAAATGGTTAGTTTGCTGTGTTATGGGTTTGAGTTGCATTTATTTGCCTTCTAAAATAATCTTGAAAAATCAATGTGGGAATCAGGCATGCGAAGAAATCTCTGTCCACATTTATCAGGATACCATGGTATTTTGTACCATCTGAGCATTGTTTAGCTGACAGTTGAAGATTGTACAAATAAAAGTCATTAACCCTCCCCCAAAAGATTAGAACCTAGCCATGGTGTCCTCAGCCCCACAGAGCAGATCCAGCGGAGCCACAGACACCACTGAGGCAGCAGTGTTCTTACTTCCCAATCCTTTCCTCCCCTAAGCACCAGAAAGGCAGAGAATCCCTTGGCGGTCCCCAATGTGAATGATACCCTGGTCCTGAAGCCTGCTGCTGGGGTAACCTATAGCTGCTAGGGTAGCTCATAGCCAATAAAGGCTCTTCTAAGAACCTTCATTGACTTCAAGTTTATTTTCCTCCAGGCTCAGCCCAATTCCACAGAGCTAAGACCCACCTTACTAGGACACATGCTGTCCAAATCGGCCATTTGGTATTTGAGGTTTCATAGTGGTTGCATAAGCCTGAAGCTCTGTAAGGGTTAAAATATAGTAGTAGAGGGTCTGGGAAGCTGGCTCGGTGGTAGAGTGCCTGCCTCCTATGCATGAGGCCCTGGGTTTGATTCCTCAGCAGCACATATGCAGAAAAAAATCACAAGTGGAACTTGGTTCAAGTGGTAGGGCATTAGTCTTGAGCTAAAAAAAGTTAAGGGACTGTGTCCAGGCCCAGAGTTCAGGCCCCAGTACCAACAAACACACACACACACACAAATATATATGTATTAGAGCCTTTCTGATGAAATAGCCAAATTCACCTAGCAATAACAATTAGAGATCCTTGAATCAAGAAGTCCAAACTAAATCCATGCAACAACTTGCATGGCCTTAGACCTAGTGATTAACACACCTGCTTTTTAGATCCATGTTGTCTCAGTGACTGGAGCTTAAATCCCTTCACTTGGTGCCTCACCTAGTGCTCAGAGAGGTTGATGTAAGGGAAACCCCAGTGTCTGAAGAAATGAAGCCAGGGAAGCCAATTCAGAACAGGTTCTTCCCCTCCTTTACCTGAGCAGTCTAGAATCTACATCATAAATAAAAATTGAAAACCCATTCAAAGTTCCCTTTGAATGAAGAGGGCCAAGGCACTAAGAGCTACCATAGTTCCAGATTTCTCAGCATCCCATGATCAAGATAGAAGCTCTATTGTGAGGAGCTGGGTTCAGTTCCTCTTATTGGATTCTGACTCCACTACAGATGCTTAAATGAGTCCACATTCCTGAGAGGCCCTAGGTCAGTTTGGAGAGTTTAGGGTCTTCTTGCTATTGGAGGTATTTAGAGGATATTAACCCTTGTGCATGGAGTTTGAAGCTACCAATTCCTTCCCTGCCTACTGCTTAAAAGTGAACAACTATCTCTTAGACTTCTACTTAAGTGCTAGAGAAAATGGTCACCTCAACATTGAGGAAAGTACAGAATCAGCCAAGAGAAGCTCACATGCAGAACCTGCTAGATCCACTAGCTGGAGAAAGAGTAAGCTGGCAATAATCATTAATTCTGAAAAGTAGCTAGAAAGCCAATGGCTTTCTAGCGTTTACTCCTGTGAACACTGAGTATTGGAAGGAGCTTATCTCAGGCAATGTGGAGGAGAATGTCATCTTGAACTATGCTTAGTAGCCTCCCTAACAAGGGTCTGTCTTTGAAGATCTCATTTCTAGATCCCTTGTCCTGCATAAGAACAACTAGCTGGCTTCAACCTACTCAGGCCCTCCTGTCTTCAGTGATGGGACCAGAAAGGCTAAGATATGCTTCAGGCACTAAAAGCCTGAGATCCAATCATAAGGCTTCACAAGCTTTCTCAGAGAAAGTGGGAATAATAGATTGCTAAATAGAAGCTCCAGGACAATGGTATTGAGAGTTCTTAGGGAAAACTAGAGAAAGGCCATCAGAGCATCTGTCCCTTGCAGCTACCACTGTATGTGACACGTTCCTAGCCAAAGAAGCAAACATCTTTTCACAAAACTCAAACACCAAAATTCAAACAACATCCATTCTTACTCTAACTGCTGATGTCTAGCTTTCACCAAAAATTTCTAGTCAATGCCAGAAGGAGGATCATTCCCAAGAGAATTACTAAGCATCATAATCAGATGTCAGATCCTCAGAGTCAGACAGAATAAAAAAGAGAAGACATATGTGTAAATCTCTAGTACTTAGATACCATGAGAACGAATGGTTGATATAAGGGAAAATGTGGAGTTTTGAAAACAACTCCATGTCTTAGTAACAGTGGACCAGAATAATTGAGCTTGAAACTATGTTAATAGACTAGTCCCACAGAAGGATTGCACAGCTGTTCAGGACATCTGACTACAGGATTCAGCATCATAACACTCACATATAATCATTCCCAGAGTGAAGAAGAGGTGCCTGGACCACCTTGAGGTAGGTATTCCCTCTCAGAGGCATCCCCAAATTCTGAATGTGGCCAAAAGGAAGAGCTCTAGAGCATTCCTATTTTCTACACACCCCTACTTTTTGTGCTGCACTTGTGTTTTCCTGCTGAACCTTTGCCATTCAACTTGGGTCAGAGTTGTCTTTTTGGCTGGCCTTTGTTTGATGTCTGGTAGCAAAATTAAGAGTTTGGATACCTGGCCAATGCACTGCGCAGAACAGTATTTCTTGGCAGTACTGGTGTTTGAACTCAGGGCCTCTTGCTTGCTAGATGCGTAGTCAGTCAGTTCAGCTATGTTTCTAGCTGCTTCAATAGTAATTTTGGTAGATAAGAAAGTAGTCTCCCAGAATCCTCGAGATACTTTCAGATTTCTAGCATGTCCTGGTACGCCCAAGTTCCTGACATCCTGGAGTATTAGCTCTTAGGCAGACATTAGCTATTAGGACATCAGAGCAATTAATATATATGCACATATAAGATATATAATATATTAGCATATTCCAAGAAAATGGCCCCTATACCATTCCCTAGGGAGGCTTCCTCTCTGCAAAGGGAAAAAGGAAAGGCTCAGCTGGCTTCTCCAAGGAGAAGCAGGTTCTCAGGTAAACTGGGTATTCTGGGTGGTGGCTTCAGCCCAAGACACCACCTTCATAGTTTGCCAAAGCTCACTAGGCCTAGGTGGTCAAGAGCCACCAAGAATTCAAGACCCCAGTATTTGTTCATCCTCCATATGTTGATACACTTCAGTGCCATTAAGTATCTCCAAGAAGTAAGCAGCCAGAAGACAGTAGAACATCATGGACCCTGTGCAAGGAAAGGAAATGATGATCTTTACATGTTAAGGTTGTAAAGCTGTGAGACACCAACAGACTCACAGCTACTGAGCTAGAAATGGCGGGTGGGGAGGAAGTGGGGAGGGGAGAGAGGGAAGAGATCAGGAAGGAAGGAATGAAATGATCAAAGCCAGGACACAATGGAGATGCAGAAAATTTGCTCAGGTCCAAAAGCAAGCCTAAGAGAAAACTGAGGTCAGACCAACCAAGGACTGCAGAAGGCTGAAGAACTCCATCTTCCATGGCCAGTTACCTCAGTGTTACCCCAGTAACCCTGCTATCCTTCTGCCAGAATGATCTCTAGCCTCACCTGCCCAGGCTGGCCGTAGACACACATTATACTTTTCACTTCCTATAGTCCACAGCTGGTCTAGTCAGTCAAGGACCCCAAAAACCCATTGCCTAGAATCTTATCTGGTGGACTGCAAACCTGGCTTCTATAACCAAGGAACCGTCATCTGTCCTAGTGAGGAGAGCAGAATCTTAGATTCACCTGACATCTGACTTTGTAAGATTTAGAGATTCTAGGTGGAAGACTCAAACAATTAAAAAAAACCTCTAGCTTTTCTTGTTTTGTAAGTGCTGAACTAAAGTTTTTACTGAAGACTATTCACTACTTTTTCTTCTCCACAAGAATGGAAACCAAAGGAAAGTGTGTGCATGCTGTCTGAGCAGGGCTTCCACCAGCATAACTGGAGTCCCAAAGGAAACTGGAGGAAAGTCATCTGTTATGCTTGGAATGGATTCCAAGACAGGGGCTCTCAGCACTTCCTTTTTCTTAATAATGGTAAGCTGTGGGCTGATCTAAGATGTCCTTTTCCAATCTTTGGATGTCTCCTTCCCACAAACCCTTAGGAAATATGCAATCCTGAAGATCTGGTTCCATCTGGACTGGATCCTTTTCTCCTCATTAACATGCTATGTCACCAGACACACGTTTCTGTTCTGTTCTCCTCATTATTCTAAAACATGAAGACAGGCAAACACAGAACCCATGCTGTGTGGTCACCAAAGCAATGAGAGCCTGGATTTAAGCCTTGTGTCCTTTACCTTCAGGACCTCCAAGTAGAATACGCAAACTGGCTGTGGCCCCGGTCAGGTAAGTGGCAGCTCCCTGAGCTCAAGGCTGAGCTTCCCTTCTGCCCATACATCCAGCCATCAACCTCAGCAAGAGGCAAATCCTCCTCCTCCGAGTGACAGGGGGAAGAGTCAAGGTCAGGAGCAGGCTCCAAAGGGCTTTGTCTGGAATTGAGCAAGGACTTTTAGGATTACCAACATCATAGCTCAGATGAGAGTCCCAGGAAGGAAACAAAACCAAAGTTTGGAAACTTTGACCCTGCCATGAAGGCAAAGGAAACTTTCTTGGGAACACAGCTACAAGTCAGTACAGAGCAGCTGCAGAG
>NW_012267250.1:16243022-16244890 GCF_000151885.1 Dipodomys ordii
GACAAAGTCCATCTTCTGGAGAAGCAGGCCCAGACCCTATGGAAGAAAAAGTCCCTATTTATCCTCAGCATGCATTTGTTCCTGGCTTCCCTAAAAGCCAGGAATCCCCTCCAGATTCAGCCAGGTCGGTCTACTTCCCAGTCCAATCACTTCTTCTAGTCCATGGACAGAAGCCCAAGAGACCCTCTGCTCTGTCAGACAAAGATAACTTTAGCTTCCACTAGAGACCTGTTTTGGCCTGCAGCATGGCTGGCTAGAGCGACCGGTTCAAAGCGGAGCTGAGGGCTTGCTGGGAAGGAGGTTTTTATAGACCCGCTTGGGCTCATTCTTCTAGATCAGCTGTTCTCAACTCTGTAGCCTGCATTAGAATCACTTGGAGAGCTTATTAACACACACTTGCTGGGCCCCATCCCCAGAGTCCTGCATTCAGTAGGCCTGGGCTAGAATTGGAGAATTTGCCTCCCAACGTGCTTGGTTCCCAGGTGGCACTAATGTTACTATTCTACTGCCTCCATATTGAGACCTACTGTTCCCAAGTCTCCAGAGTCGATGGCCAGTGGAGGGCCATCAGCCAGGATTGTCTGTACACAAAAGCTTCAGGATTTGGGTTATGGCTAAGAATGGTCCACTTGATTTTCTGGGTGTCCTAATGTTTCCTTAGTTGTAGTGGTGGTGGTGGCTGTTGCTGGTGGTATTGGAGGTGATTGTGTGTGTGTATGTGTGTGTGTGTGTGTGTGTGTGTGTGTGTGTGTGTGTGTGTGTGTGTGTGTGTGCGTGCTGGTGTGGTCTTGTGCTTGAACTCAGGGCTTGGAAATGTCCCTGAGCTTTTTTGTTGAAGGCTAAAATTATATCTGTGAGACTCCTCTCTTTCATTGACCACCAGATTTCTGGTGGTCAATGAAAGAGAGGAGTCTCACAGATTTCCCTGCTTGGGCTGGCTTCAAATTGTGATCTTCAGATCTTAGCCTCCTGAGTAACTGGATTACAGGTGTAAGCCACAAGTGCCCACATTGATTTTGGGTTTGATTGACAACAATGATCCCTATTTCTTGGATACAGAAAGCTGTTTTATACATTACACAGTTGTACACATAGATTTTACAATATATACATTTCATATGCTGATGGTATGTATGTACAGTAACAAAGAAATTTGAATAGTTAGCTTACCTGTTAGTTAAGAGAAACCAAGGCCTGCACTCAGTTTCTGCGGCTTTTCCTTTTTCAAGCTTGCTTTGCAAACCAGTGTCTCCCACTAAAATATAATCCCATCAATGCCACCAGGCAGTCCCTTCATTTTAACAATTGCTAACCAAGCCTGAGAGAGATGGAGTGGTGATGGAGAAGTCAGTAGTGTTTTCCTCTTTTTCATGCATGTGCTCTTTGAGTGTACAGGTGCCAGGCCTGCTACACAAGCCATGAGCAAAGCAGGAGCACCACACCTGGGACTGACTTCCCTAGGGCCACAATGCTGCAGAGCCAGGGACCCCACATCATCAAGGCCCAGCTATGCTAGGCCCCCAAATCTCCTGAACAGTGGGTTGGGTTTTGCTCTGTTCTACACTCTTGAATTGGTGGTGAGTTCAGGAGGGAAATCTGAGAATCTCACCAGATTTCTTATGATTCCATCCCAGCTCTACAGATGAGACAGATGTCCCCATAGCATGGGGGCAAGTCCAACAGCCTGTAGAGAGCCACATGCCAGGGATTTCTCCAACCCACTTTGGGGGCAGAGCAGTTCACTGAAGCATTTGGGATTTGAAGTGCCACATGCTTAGGTTTGAATTATGATTCCCACATGATCAGCTGCATGACTTTAGGCAAGTTGCTTAACCTTTCTGAATCTTTGTGGGTTTTTGCCTTCTGTT
>NW_012267250.1:16246015-16251742 GCF_000151885.1 Dipodomys ordii
GGGTCAGGTGACCCCAAGGAGACATACTTGAACTATTTCAATTTCTTTACTGTTTCTTCTTTCTTTCCTCCCCCTCTCTCTCCCCCTCTCTCCTCCCTTCTCTCTCCCCCTCTCTCTCCCTCCCCCCTCTCATCTTCTCTCTCCCCCTTTCTCCTTCCCCCCCTCTTTAAAGCCAGTCCTGGGGCTTGAACCCAGAGACCTGGCACTGCCCCTGAGCTTCTTTCGGTCAAGGCTAGCATTCCACCAATGGAGCCACAACACCACTTCTGGCCTTTTCTGTGTATGCGGTATTGAGGAATGAAACCCAGAGCTTCATGCATGCTAGGCTAGCACTCTACCACTAAGACATATTCCCAGTCCCTATTTCATTTTTAACCCATGTTTAAATATCAGCATCTTACTGGGCTCTGTTGGCTCATACTGTAATCCTATCTACTTAGGAGGCTGAGATCCAAGGATCCCAGTTTGAAGCTAGCCTGAGCAGGAAAAGCCCTGAGACTCTTATCTCCAGTTCACTGCCATAAAAAGCACACCTGTAATCCTAGCTACTCAGGAGGCTGAGATCTGAGGATTGCGGTTCAAATCCAGCCATTTTTCTTTGTTTGTTTGTTTGTCGGTAGTGTGGCTTGATCTCTGGGCCTGGGCACTTTCCCTGAGCTCTGCAGTTCAAGGAGAGCCCTCCACCTCTTGATCCACAGTGCCACTTCCAGTCTTTGGGTGTTTAATTGGAGATAGAAGGCGAGGGCTCCTTGACCACCGGGAAGCAGCAGGGACAGAGAGGCGCATACCAGGGACTTGCTTGGCTTCCAGAGCACCCCTGAGCTCCCTGGGTTTTGGTAGCTCAACTTCAGATCCTGGGCTAGAGAGTCCAGGGAATTCTTTTGCCAGGAGGCCGCAGCACCTTGGGGAGCGCCAAGAGGGGGCGCATTGGAGCCTGCTTCCTGAGAGATTCAGGGCAGCCCTCAACCAGCTTGGCTGCAGCTGCTTTCACCAGCTGGCACAGCCAGAGGCAGAGGCTGGGGCCAGGGAGAGAGCACAGGGGAGAGGCTCCTGAGTCCGGCCACAGGAGCACGTGGACCTGGAGCTGAGCACTGGGCATGGTGCTACTGGAGCTGCTGCTCTGCTGGGGCCCAGGCTGAACCAAGCATTTGGGAAGCAGCTAGAGACCAGATTGGGCAGGGGTGGTGGCTGGAGGGGACTCTGTTACCCCCCCTCCCCTTGAACTTCCCTGAGCCCAGCCCGAATTAGAGGTGGTTCTTTCCTGAGTTTGCACCCACTGGCAAAGCAGGCAGGGGCACCCCACGATACCAGGCAGATTCCCTGTTCCACCAAAGTGGGCGATGGAGTGGGCCTGGGGTGATGACCCACCCAGGGGTGGGCACCCAGGAGGGAGAACCAGGCTTACACCTGCAGGGAGAACTAGTTGTGTAAGATAAATCTACAGGAAGACACCTATGAGGGTAGAAAGCTGCGTCCTAGAAGAGAAGGTCAAATATTCTAGCTCTCATGGCCCTTCCAGAGATGACCACAAAACTGGACACTGAATAGTATAGGCAAGCATATTTTGTCTCACACCTAGAAAGCAAAGGAGACAGATAATAGAGACTTGAAGGGTAACAAGAGATTTAGGACACACCTGTGGGACTAAAGATCTTAGAAAGTTTCAAACCTGATCTCAAGCAAGCCAAATATGCCATTCCTACCACATAGGAGCTATATGTGCTGCCAGAGATGGAGGTAGCAGGCACGAGAGAGATATCAGGTTTTACACCAGCCAAGAACCTTGAAGAGCAACTTTCCAGAAGCCCAAGCAATGAGGTATACATACCATAGCAGGTACAAAGGCAACTTGAAAGACAAGATTATAGTGGAGTCGTCCAGGGAAAGAAAAAATGTTTCATCCATCCCATACTCAATGCACCTTCCCCATGGCCTCTACCCTGGCTAGCAAGGTCTCAGCATGACACATCCCTGGGTAGTGCGCTGCTGTGACCACAGACACCCTGGAATGGGCCCTAGTCTCAAGCCCTCAGCTTCAGGCTCATCTCCAGGCTCTGTCACACCAAACCACAAAACAAGATGCCTGCCTCAAACTTCACCAAGTTTCAGGACACATGGGAGACCTGCGGACAGCTTCCAGGCACTCCATCTTGTCAAAGACAGTATTGAGAACACTGAAGAATGGGCTTTACTTAGAACTGGATTAGAAAACAGGTGATGACAGGTGATGAAAAGAGGTGTTTCTTTTGTCTCTGAAATAGACCATGAGCACTCTTGTGGAGAACAACCACCTAAGATTAGCACTCACCAAACCCGGATGTACTTGCCCAGTTTGTAGGTTTGGGAACACAGCTGTTACTAAAAGCTCATTTCCACAGGTCCAAGGGGCATCAGCTTAAAGGCAGAGGAGATTTGACTTACCAGGTATTGGGCCCTACTTATAGCAAGGAGCTTAAAAACTACATGACTCCACTTCCATTATGGTAGCTGCCACCACAATTGTTCAGGGAAATAGCTGGCCAAGGTGGAAGATACCAGTAACAGGCCACACAGCAGGAAAGACTCTTGCAGATAAGCTTCACAGGGAACCTACTCAAGGCCCCAGATCAGTGATACTTACCATGATCTGTTATAGCCCCTGTGTATAAAAATACTTGAGAAAAAGAGGTAAGTGGGAAAAGAGGCTCCAGTAGGCCTCAAGAAGCCCTATTAAGAAAGCTTGGCAAGTCATCAAATCCAGCTTGATTGGGACCACAGTGAGACTCTATCCAATATCCCTAGGTATTCAGAATGGAGGTCTTAGCTTTGAGCACGGGCCCTACAGGCTCATCCTGTGTTTCCCAGATCACCACCAGCCTCAGAGGGGACACTTCCAGAGCCAAGTTCAAACACCACCTAGCATGACTGGGGGCACAGACAGCTAGCTTTCCAGAGCACCTTTCTAATCATGAATAGTAATAAGAGACACCGGAAAATTCTTTCAATTCCATACCATCAAGACTCTGATGTAACTAGGAGTATAAACTGGAGTTTTTGAGAGATTTGGACATAACCCATCTAACAACCAGATCCAGGATTAAGCCTGAATAAAGCAAGATGTGAGCAAGATGTGAGCAGCTGTTTACAATCTCTTCTCTAAGTACTCTGGACCCAGACTGTGGAGACCAAATTGACTAATGAAGCCAACAGCTAGATGGAGGGACCCACATTATCTGTAATATCTAAAGGTGACTCATAGAACCCTAAGTGATATAATTGTATTATTCAATTCCAAGCAGTTACCCCAAATCTAGCAGGGATTTGGCATACAAGCTAGACTGAAAGAATGGGGGCAGAAACCAATAAACATAACCCCAAATAAAAGATAAGAAGAACACCTCCCTTTGAATCAGGGGCCATGAAGGTTTTCACCCTTTGAAACACAGGCTGAGAAGACCACCTACTCTTTTGGGTTAGTTGAAGGTGGAGAGTTGCAAGGAAAACCATTTTGAACTGTTAAAAATTTTCTGAAGAAAATGGCACTCAACAGCTTTTTACCTGCACCTATTCAGCTATCTCAGGACTTTTGAAGCTGAAAAGAAGCAGGATGTAAACGTCAAAGCAGACCTCCTTGGTATCTTCCCACAGAGAACCTCCTCCTACGGGGACCAGAAAGGCTAGATACCGCGATTGTTAGGGGATTTTGGAGAGGAAGTTGCTTTTCCAGAAATCCATGTGGTCCAGTATCTCCTAGATATGGGAATGACATAAAATTTAGGTCAAATATATTGCATATTCAGTTCGATCCTAAAAGAAGAATTCAATATGATGCAATTGCTGGACCAGGACAGCCAAAAGGTAACGTCATTTATAGCAAATATACTGACCAGGTTCTAAATGAGGTTATGAAAGTGGATGATGCAAACCTGCAGAGACCAGAAGAAGAGGCTAACGACCCTTCCACATTACCAAAGTGGCCTACATCCACCAAGTCACAGAAGGTGGAGAATGACACAGGCCGCAGCAGCTCCAACGGTGGTCTATGTTACAGCCAGCTGGGCAAGTAGACCTAAAACAGACTGGCTTCCACCTCAACATCACAAACCGGATAGTCCCAGTATTGGGCATGGAATTCAGCTTCAACGGATAACATTCCAGACACCCAGCCCCATGCAAACCTGGCTCCTCCATCCAGAGCCGCTGTTAGCCAGGACATCTGATATGGAAAACTTCCTTTTTACCTTTCCACATTTTCCTTTTTTGTATTTTTATTTGTGAATTTGCAGAATAAAATTCCTTCCTTGTGGAAGGAATAAAATACAATGTAATAAACTCTTTCTGCCTGAACCATGTGGCAGTCTCCTTTCGGCAAACGTTACACAAGGGAGCGCAACAACCTGGCCCAGAGGGTTTGCCTTTTCTACAGACACTGAGGACACTTTAAGGAGGAAGTCAGGAGACTGGCGATTATCCTCTTTCCCACATAAAAGCAGGATCATTTTGTAGAATTTAACCAGCCCTCACCCCCTCTGGGTTAGACTCCTGTTACCACCACGGGAAACCCTAATGACATCCAGTTACCCATTTATAGTGGAATGGAAGTTCTCAATCCATACTACACTTTCAACTTTCTTCTTATCCAGCCTCTACCTCCTAAGACTACTTTCCATAGAAGCATATGTGCATTCACAGCCAAGGAAGTGTTACTGCTGCCTTGTCCCAGACCCTGATGACATCTCAGGCTTATGCCCCTAAAAATAACACCCTGTGTCTCCACGGAGAATCAGAAACCCTTCATCACTAGAAACAGAGTAGAATGTAAGGTCTACCTGGGAGAATAGCCCCCTCCCCTCATCCTCTCCTCCTCCCCTAGAAGGAAAGCACAGTAGCCTTAGCACAAATGGCCTACTGGAAACCAGCAATCAGCTCTGAGAGTTCATCCTCTGACTGCCAGTCACTGCCTCATGCTCTGAGGTCCAGGCCTCCTCCACCCAGTCACACCCTCATCCACCAGGTCACACCCAGATCCAACCTGCCAGGCCCTATTGTGTCCTGCCTTGCCTGCTTTCCCCAGTAAGAGGCTCCCTGGGCTCTGAGGTCCTTTCTGAATCCCCTGTGGCCACACCTCCTCCTGGCCCTCCCCTATTTAATCCCTCTCCCCTGCCCTAAACTTTCACTCTCTGCACTGTGGTTTCCAGCTCAGGCTGGCTGGCAGTGTGCTCTCCTTCTTGCTCTTGCTTTTGTGTAAATCAACTCTTGCCAAAGAAGATGGCGCTCACCAGGTTTTTACCCGCACCTACTCAGCCATCCCAGGACCAACTTGAAGTTGAAGACAAGGCAAGATCTCACAGTTCCTGGCAGACCTGCCTGGCCTCCTCACACAGAGAAGCTCCCCCGTATGGGTGCCGAAAAGGTTGGAATCCTCGCTCGCTAGAAGATTTTGGAGATGGAGGTGCTTTTCCAGAGATCCATGTGGCCCAGTATCCACTGGATATGGGAGGACAACAAACCAGGTCCAATGCGCTGGCCATTCAGGTCGATCCTGAAGGAAGAATTCGGTACGATGCAGTTGCTCGACAAGGTCAGTCAAAAGACAAGGTCATTTACAGCAAATACACTGACCTGGTGCCACAGGAGGGGATGAATGCCGGTGATCCAGACCCACAGAGACCCGGCGAAGAAGCTATTCAAGAGATCACAGCAAAGACAAGGGTAGCCTTAGAGAAGTGTGTGCAGCAGAAGGTTGCC
>NW_012267250.1:16254927-16257932 GCF_000151885.1 Dipodomys ordii
CACGGACCATTTACGAACGCTTTGTTCTTATGCACCCTCGGGTGAAGAACTGGATCAAATATGACCACTCTGAAGAAAAACATGCTTATTTTGCCCATGCACGGAAAGTGTATGAGAGAGCTGTTGAGTTCTTCAGAGAGGAACATATGGATGAACACCTCTATGTTGCCTTTGCCAAATTTGAGGAAAACCAGAGAGAATTTGAGAGGGCCCAGGTCATCTACAAGTATGCCTTGGACAGAATCCCAACACATGAGGCTCAGGAGCTCTTCAAAAACTATACCATCTTTGAGAAGAAGTTTGGTGATAGGCGGGGTTTTGAAGCTATCATTGTGAGCAAATGCAGATTCCAGTATGAAGAGGAAGTGAGGGCCAGTCCTCACAATTATGATGCATGGTTTGATTACTTGCGCTTACTGGAAAGCACTGCAGAAGCTGAAACAGTGCGAGAGTTTATGAGAGAGCCATTGCCAATGTCCCGCCCATTCAGGAGAAGAGACACTGGAAGCGTTACATCTACCTCTGGATCAACTATGCACTCTATGAAGAATTGGAGGCAAAGGATCCTGAGAGGACAAGGCAGGTGTATCAAGCCTCTTTGGAATTAATTCCTCATCAAGAGTTCACATTTGCCTAGATGTGGCTCTATTATGCACAATTTGAAATAAGACAGAGAAATTTATCATCTGCCAGAAGAACTTTGGGAACTTCCATAGGCAAGTGCCCAAAGAGGAAGTTATTTAGAGGCTACATAGAACTGGAAGTGAAGATTTGAGAATTTGACAGATGCCTGAAGCTTTATGCAAAGCTGTTGGAATTTGCACCTGAAAATTGTACCTCCTGGATTAAGTTTGCAGAATTAGAGACAATCCTTGGTGATCTGGAGAGAGCCAGGGCAATCTATGAGTTAGCCATCAGCCAGCCTCGCTTAGACATGCCAGAGGTGCTTTGGAAATCCTACATCGACTTTGAGATGGAACAGGGAGAAATTGAGAGAACACGAAATCTTTACCGACAGTTGCTCCAACAGACACAGCATGTCAAGATATGGATCAGTTTGGCTCACTTTGAGTTGTCTGCAGGAAAAGAAGGAAGTGTGTCTAAATGCAGACAGATTTATGAAGAGGCTAACAAAACCATGCGGAACTGTGAAGAAAAGGAAGCGAGGCTTATGCTGCTGCAATTTTGGAGAAGCTTTGCGGATGAATTTGGAACAGTTTCAGATAAGGAGAGAGTAGACACACTCATGCCAGAGAAAGTGAAGAAGAGAAGAAAGGTTGGGACTGATGACGGGTCTGATGCAGGCTGGGAAGAATACTGTGACTATATCTTTCCAGAAGATGAAGCTACCAGCCAACCTAACCTCAAACTTCTGGCTATGGCTAAACTTTGGAAGAAACAACAGCATCCTGACTCAGGATGCTTTCTCTAAATGTTGCCACATTTTGGTGTTTTATATTTTTATTTGTAATGTTGTAAAATTTTGTAATATTGAAAATTTTGTAAAATTTTTCCTTGTTTTTAGGAATAAAATAAAATAAACTCTTACCTATGTGCAGCATGTTGTGGTCTCCATTTATTGAAACTTACATTAGAGAACCCAACACCCTAGCCCAGAGGTTCAGCTTCTCTAAACTTATTGAGGATACTTTACAAAGGAGGTCAGGAGACTAGCGATTATCAACCTTCCCTCGGAAGAGCAGGACAATATTGTCCTATAGATGTATAAATGGTAGTTCTTTGTTTTCATATGGAAGATATTGAAGTACAGTTGTTTTATTTGATAGTATTACTTAGTACATGTATAGTTTTTATCAATTCACTGGGAATGGACATTTGGCTCAGACACTTGAAGCTGTTAGGAAGGAATACCCACATTGCAGACTTTGGATGGTCATCCACTTTTAGTATACTTGTTTTGATTCCAAGAGAGAGATTGTCAAGACCTATGGTTGGTATGTATTTATTTAGAAGCTACTATAAAAATGTCACAGTGCAGATCAGAAGGAATAATTCTGCCAACTAGAGGTAAGTATGTGAAGTACTGTTGGCAATGTTGACCATGTTAATTCCAACACAGGTCTTCATTGTAAGCACCTCTCAGGCTTGTTTCTTGAAATGTCACATCTGACCTTACCCTGTGCCTGGTTGACTTGATTAAGGAAGTCTGACCAACAAAGCTTCTGCTCACCACTGTCAAGCCATGTGGATGTCCAGACCTAGTAACCCTTCAGCCCCTGCAGGCACCTCACTTCCACCCCACTGCAGATCCCAAGGGAGATCAGTCAACTCATGGAAACCTGAGGAAGAATTATTTTTGTTTTAAACTCTGATGGTGTTTGCTTGTAATCCCAGCACTTGTGAGACTGAGGTAGGAGGATTGGGAGTTTGAAGCAGCCTGGACAACATGGATAGAGCATGTATAAAAAATATATTTTTGGTTATTGTTGTGGAAAATTATGGGTATTTGATAGATAACAGGAACAAAGGTTATCAGCCCAAAGTAGGATGTGACCATAAAACCAAGTAAACTGTCAAGTCATTTCCTGTTTATTTGGTGAGGTGTGTTAGTTTCTGAATGGATGGCAGGAGAAGGCAGAAGAAAGGATTTAAAACTTTTTGCTATTATCTGTGTCAGTATTATTTTCTTTTTAGCTTGTGACATATTGTAAATTTCATCTTCTCTGCCTGCAAATCCACTGTCCATACCCTTGGACTGGTTGAAGACCTTTTGGTCATACTGAACTTCATTTGAGGTGCAAGGATTGGGGACACCCCAATGACTTCGGTGATTTCAGTGATTTTCTTCTGTTCCTTTTTCTGCAGTTCCAATCCCTTCCCAGCAGCTTCCCAGGAAAGGTAAGGGTCATGTCATCTCTCTTTTTGCCTCTCCTGCTGGATCTCATCCCTCCTACATGCGTGCCTCCCTATCATCTGTCCACATGGGTTTTGATCCCAGCTCTCCTCTCCCTGGCTTTTGCACCATCACTCTAAGTTTCCCTTTC
>NW_012267250.1:16261537-16264009 GCF_000151885.1 Dipodomys ordii
CAACAGCATCCTGACTCAGGATGCTTTCTCTAAATGTTGCCACATTTTGGTGTTTTATATTTTTATTTGTAATGTTGTAAAATTTTGTAATATTGAAAATTTTGTAAAATTTTTCCTTGTTTTTAGGAATAAAATAAAATAAACTCTTACCTATGTGCAGCATGTTGTGGTCTCCATTTATTGAAACTTACATTAGAGAACCCAACACCCTAGCCCAGAGGTTCAGCTTCTCTAAACTTATTGAGGATACTTTACAAAGGAGGTCAGGAGACTAGCGATTATCAACCTTCCCTCGGAAGAGCAGGACAATATTGTCCTATAGATGTATAAATGGTAGTTCTTTGTTTTCATATGGAAGATATTGAAGTACAGTTGTTTTATTTGATAGTATTACTTAGTACATGTATAGTTTTTATCAATTCACTGGGAATGGACATTTGGCTCAGACACTTGAAGCTGTTAGGAAGGAATACCCACATTGCAGACTTTGGATGGTCATCCACTTTTAGTATACTTGTTTTGATTCCAAGAGAGAGATTGTCAAGACCTATGGTTGGTATGTATTTATTTAGAAGCTACTATAAAAATGTCACAGTGCAGATCAGAAGGAATAATTCTGCCAACTAGAGGTAAGTATGTGAAGTACTGTTGGCAATGTTGACCATGTTAATTCCAACACAGGTCTTCATTGTAAGCACCTCTCAGGCTTGTTTCTTGAAATGTCACATCTGACCTTACCCTGTGCCTGGTTGACTTGATTAAGGAAGTCTGACCAACAAAGCTTCTGCTCACCACTGTCAAGCCATGTGGATGTCCAGACCTAGTAACCCTTCAGCCCCTGCAGGCACCTCACTTCCACCCCACTGCAGATCCCAAGGGAGATCAGTCAACTCATGGAAACCTGAGGAAGAATTATTTTTGTTTTAAACTCTGATGGTGTTTGCTTGTAATCCCAGCACTTGTGAGACTGAGGTAGGAGGATTGGGAGTTTGAAGCAGCCTGGACAACATGGATAGAGCATGTATAAAAAATATATTTTTGGTTATTGTTGTGGAAAATTATGGGTATTTGATAGATAACAGGAACAAAGGTTATCAGCCCAAAGTAGGATGTGACCATAAAACCAAGTAAACTGTCAAGTCATTTCCTGTTTATTTGGTGAGGTGTGTTAGTTTCTGAATGGATGGCAGGAGAAGGCAGAAGAAAGGATTTAAAACTTTTTGCTATTATCTGTGTCAGTATTATTTTCTTTTTAGCTTGTGACATATTGTAAATTTCATCTTCTCTGCCTGCAAATCCACTGTCCATACCCTTGGACTGGTTGAAGACCTTTTGGTCATACTGAACTTCATTTGAGGTGCAAGGATTGGGGACACCCCAATGACTTCAGTGATTTCAGTGATTTTCTTCTGTTCCTTTTTCTGCAGTTCCAATCCCTTCCCAGCAGCTTCCCAGGAAAGGTAAGGGTCATGTCATCTCTCTTTTTGCCTCTCCTGCTGGATCTCATCCCTCCTACATGCGTGCCTCCCTATCATCTGTCCACATGGGTTTTGATCCCAGCTCTCCTCTCCCTGGCTTTTGCACCATCACTCTAAGTTTCCCTTTCTTTCTGAATCCTTTTTCTCTCCTCTTGGGCCCATCTTTCCACAGTATCCAGAGCCTTCTAGTCAGCAATATAGAGAATTTCAGCCAGTTTGGTAAAGTTCTCATTGATGTGTACCATCTGAAGTGGTCTTCCACTAGCGGCCAGTTGTTTGTCTAATGGAATTATATAACCCTTTGCATTTTTTCCAGTTGGAAATGCAAGGAGGAATCTTCCACTCTTGTTGCTTCTTGGCAGTCATTTTTTGACTTGGAACGTACATGACAGGTACAGGAGGAGAAGGTGGTCCCCGGGGAATCTTCTTGTTGATCTGGAACCTTGGAGGTTCCATTGGATCTTTCTTCAATACTACCATCTGTATTAGCCTCTGTGAATCTCCAGAGTTAAATGCCACTCCTTGCTGAGATGGTGTGTATCTCATACATTGAGTAGGAGCCAGTTCATCAGCTGGTCGAACTGGCATGGCTGTAGCAACCTTTTGCTGGACATACGTGTCTAAGGCTACCCATGTCTTTGCTATGAGCTCTTGAGAACTTCTTTGCCGAGTTTCTATGGGTCTGGATCATTGGTATTCATACCCTCCTTTGGCTCCAGGTCAGTATATTTGCTGTAAATGACCTTGTCTTTTGAATGTCTTTGTTGAGCAATTGCATCGTACTGAATTCTTCCTTCAGGATCGAGTTGAATGGACCTGTTTTTTTGTCATCTCCATCCAGTGGATAATGGGCCACATGGATCTCTGGAAAAGCATCATCAAAGTCCTCTAGCAAGCGAGATATACAGCCTTTTTGGTATCTGTATGAGGGAAGTTTCTCTACGGGAAGAGGCCAGGGAAATCTGCCATGGACTGTGTGATTCTGCCTTCTCTT
>NW_012267250.1:16264059-16266488 GCF_000151885.1 Dipodomys ordii
CACCAGGTTTTTACCCGCACCTACTCAGCCATCCCAGGACCAACTTGAAGTTGAAGACAAGGCAAGATCTCACAGTTCCTGGCAGACCTGCCTGGCCTCCTCACACAGAGAAGCTCCCCCGTATGGGTGCCGAAAAGGTTGGAATCCTCGCTCGCTAGAAGATTTTGGAGATGGAGGTGCTTTTCCAGAGATCCATGTGGCCCAGTATCCACTGGATATGGGAGGACAACAAACCAGGTCCAATGCGCTGGCCATTCAGGTCGATCCTGAAGGAAGAATTCGGTACGATGCAGTTGCTCGACAAGGTCAGTCAAAAGACAAGGTCATTTACAGCAAATACACTGACCTGGTGCCACAGGAGGGGATGAATGCCGGTGATCCAGACCCACAGAGACCCGGCGAAGAAGCTATTCAAGAGATCACAGCAAAGACAAGGGTAGCCTTAGAGAAGTGTGTGCAGCAGAAGGTTGCCTCAGCCATGCCAGTTCGGGCAGCTGATCAATCGGCTCCTGCTCAGTATCTGCGATACACACCATCTCAGCAAGGAGTGGCATTGAACTCTGGAGCTACACAGATGCTCATTTGCATGGTAGAGATGCAGACAGATCCAATAGAGCCTCCTAGGTTCCGGATCAACCAGAAGATTCCCCGGGGACCACCTTCTCCTCCTGCACCTGTCATGCACTCTCCAAGCCAAAAGATGACTGCCAAGGAGCAACAAGAGTGGAAGATTCCTCCTTGCATCTCCAACTGGAAAAATGCAAAGGGTTATACAATTCCCTTAGACAAGCGACTGGCCGCCGATGGAAGAGGATTTCAGATGGTACACATCAATGAGACCTTTGCCAAACTCACCGAAGCTCTCTACATTGCCGATCGGAAGGCTCGGGAGGCTGTGGAAACACGGGCCCAAGTGGAGAGAAAAAGGGCTCAGAAAGCAAAAGAGAAGCATGAAGAGAAACTTAGAGTGATGGCCCAGAAAGCCAGGAAGAGGAGAGCTGGCATCAAAACCCGTGAGGACAGAGAAGATGGGGAGGCACGTGGGAGGGAGGAGATCCGGCACGAGAGGCAAAAAGAGAGACAGCACAACCGCAATCTTTCCAGGGCAGCTGCTGAGAAGAGATGGAAACCGCAGAGGAAGGAACATCGAGATATCACTGAAGTCATTGCTCTGGGTGTCCCCAATCCTGGAACCTCCAAGGACGTTTGGTACGACCAGAGGCTCTTCAACCAGTCCAAAGGTATGGACAGCGGATTTGCAGGTGGAGAAGATGACATTTACAGCGTTTATGATCTCACCTTGAGAGGTGATAAAGACATGGCCCAGACCATCTATAGGCCCAGGACAAATGTGGACAAGGACATGGATGGTGATGACCTAAAACCCAAAATCCAGACCAACAGCTTTCTTCCAGTTAAAGAGTTTTCTGGTTCAGAACATAGGCAGACCGCACGAGAAGGGCCAGTTCAGTTTGAGGAGGATCCTTTTGGTTTGGACAAGTTTCTGCAAGAAGTTAAACAGCACAGTGGCTCCAAAAGACTTGCAGATAGCAGCCGACCCGAGGAGCATGAGCATGAAGGCAAGAAGAGGAGGAAGCCGTAGATACTTCTCTCTTCCCACTCAATGAACTTCGTCCAGAACCCTAGTGATGCAAGTCATGGGGATATGCTTTGGAAAGGGTCAGAGTAAAATCCAAATCTGGATCCACTCCAAATGGATCATAGACCTCGGAGTCAAAGCAGACCCTCAGAAAATCTTACAGGATGGAAGAGGAGAAAGCCTAGGTCTACTTGGCACAGGCCAAAATTGTCTTCAAAGAGACCCAGAAACACAACAAATCAAAGAAAGCTTGGACAAATGGGACTGCATGAAATTGCAGATCTTCTGCATGGCACAGGACATAGCTCGCAAGATCAATAGAAAGCCCACGGATTGGGAGAAGAACTTCACTAGCCATACAACGGACAAGGGTCTCATATCTAAAATAGACCTGGAACTCACAACATTAAATCCCCCAGAAACAAATCTCCAAAGAAACAACTGCCCGATAAATAAGTGGGCTACAGACTTAAAGAGAAACTTCTCTGAAGAGGAAAGAAGGACGGCCAATAGACACAGGCAGAAATGCTCCACCTCTCTAGCCATAAAAGAAATGCAAATCAAAACAACCTTGAGATACCACCTCACCCCAGTTAGAATGGCTGTAATGAAGAACTCTAATAACAACAGATGCTGGAGGATGTGGACAGAAGGGACCCTTACTGCATTGTTGGTGGGAGTGTAGACTTGTTCAACCACTTTGGAAAGCACTATGGAGGTTCCTCAAAAGACTCCACATAGAGCTCCCCTAGGACTCAGCAATCCCACTTTGGGGCATTTACGCAAGTGTTTCCCTAACAAGACCACACTGAAGCTCCCAGCACAACTA
>NW_012267250.1:16267343-16269463 GCF_000151885.1 Dipodomys ordii
GGTTTCCCTTATTTGCAATAACTAGTATATTTCTGAGACAAGTAGAAATGGTCACATAAATTGATGTTCGGTGAAATGAACGCCAAGATGAGTATTCAAATGTTTTTTTTTACTTTCTTGCTATTGTTTCTTACATAGTTATAAGATGGTTTCTTTGTTGCTTTGTGTGTCCCTCCCCCAAGGTATAACCCCTGCTTTCACTGTATTTGATGTTGGTATATTTTGTGGAGGGGAAGGGAAGAAACACATCGTTTAAATAGGGATATAGGTGGACCCATTGCAACAATGAGATATACAAGTTAGGTGGAAAAATGAACTTTACAACTTTGGCTGGGGTGGGGAGGTGGGAGTTGGGAAGGGATGGGAAGGGGAAACAAAGGAGGAGGCAACAATGCTTGGTAAGAAATGTACTCCTGGAGCTGGGAAGGTGGCCCAGTGGTAGAGTGCTTGCCTTGCATGCCTGAGGCCCTGTGTTTGATTCCTCAGCACCACAAAAGCAAAAAGAAAAAAGTGGAAGTGGTGTTGTGGCTCACCTGAGTGTTAGCCTTGAGCTGAGGGGCTGAGGGACAGAGCCCAGGCCCAGAGTTCAGGCCCCATGCCTGGAACCTCTCCACCCCCCAAAAAAAAAGAAAAGAAAAAGAAAGAAATGTACTCATTACTTTGCCCACATGATTGTAACTCCTTTGCATGGTATTTTGACAATAAAAAAAGGAAAAATTATTTTTAATGTTTCCACGTTTTCCTTTTTTCTATTTTCATTTGTAAACTTGCAGAATAAAATTTCTTCATTGGAGAAGGAACAAAATACAATACAATATAATAAACTTTTTCCTGTCTGAACCATGTGGCGCCGGTCTCCTTTCGGCAAACCTTATACAAGGGATCCCAACAACCTGGCCCAAAGGCTTTGGCTTCTCTCTCTATACTGAGTACATTTTAAGTGGGAGGTCAGCAGAGTAATGATTATCAATTTTCCAACCTGAAAATAAGATTAGTTTGTCAGATCTAATGAGATCCTGCTCCCACCCCTCCTTAGCCCATATATTGGTCAAACGCCTATTGCCACCATGTGAACCACTATGGGTATCAAGCTACCCATGTTAAATTGAAACAGAGCTCTCCTTCTATACTAAACGTTCACCTTTCTTATTCAGACTATTTCCTAAGTCTTCTTTCCCTAGAAGAATATCCACGTTCACAATTAAGGAACCATCTCTGCTGCCTTGTCCTGATCAGGATGACCTGTCTGCATTCTATTTCAAAGAATGATACCCCTGTGTCAGCAGGAAGTAGCCAGAGAGAATAGGCACTCCTTCAAAAGTGCCAAAATGCCCTGGGAAACAACACCGCCCCCAACAGCCCTCCTGCTCTCCTCCTCCTTTCCAGGAGAGGGCAGCATGGTAGCCTTTCTAAAATTCTCCTGCTGGAAAGCAGTCATCTCCTCAGTCAATCTCCTGAATGAGAGTCAGCAAAGGGCTCCAGGCTCTGAGGTCACCACCTCACCCTCTGAGGTCACGCCCTCACCCACCCAGCCCTGTCTCCCTAAGCCCAGCCACGCCCTTATCCACCCTGTCACACCCTGATAAGCCCAGTCACTCCCTCATCAGCCCAGCCCTGCCTACTTCCACCAGTGAGAGGCTCCCTAAGCTCTGAGGTCATTTCCGCATCCGCTGTGGCCACGCCTCCTACCCGCCTGTCACTATATAAGCCCTCTGGCTGGTGCTAAGCTTTGTCTCTGGGCCAGCCTCCCTCCAGTTCAGGTCAGCACGCAGGTTGGCCTTGCTACCTCCTGTAACTCAGCTCTTCTAGCGGACTTGCTTCATTGCTGGGAAGCTTGGTAGTGTCAAGAGCTCTCTGTCAGGCAGTTCTCTGAGATCCCAGTGTGTGTGGACATCTCCCAGGATCTCCTGTAGACATGGCGGTCTCCACTGCAGTCGGGAAGCTGCAGATCCCTCAGGTGGCCAAGGTCAAAAACAAAGCTCCAGCTCTCCTGCAGATCACCACTGAACAACTGCTCAGGGAGGCCAAAGAACGAGAGCTTGAGCTTCTTCCACCTCCACCTCAACAGAGGATCGCAGATGAAGAAGAATTCAATGACTACAAGCTGAGGAAAAGGAAGG
>NW_012267250.1:16274778-16284978 GCF_000151885.1 Dipodomys ordii
GGGGTCATTTTTAGGGGTAGAAGGCTGAGATGACATCCGACTGGTATAAATCAGCAGTAAAAGTTCTTTGGTTGTGAATGTATATACTTGTCTATGGAAAGAAGTCTTAGAAGGCAGGGGCTGAACAAGAAGTTGAAAGTATAGCATAGAATGAAAAGTTCTGTTCCACTTTAAAATGGGTGACTTGATGCCCTTAGTCGTTCCCATGGTACCAACTCGGGTTTGATCAAAGATTTGGTCTGGGGAGGGTTAAGGGGGAGGGGTGAGGACCTGACTTGACCACTTTTCACCTCCAGGTCTGAGGGGCTAAAGACCAGTCATTTCTAAATCGAAGTGAGAGGGGCAAAGGTGGTCCAGTGATGTAACAGGATAAGGGACAGAGGACAGCAGCCCTAATTCCTGGTGACCCATCTGTAGGTCAAAAGTGAGATAGCATTCAGGTGGACCTGTTGCAACAATGAGAAATAAAAATTGTCATGTAAAAAACGAGCAATCACAAAGATGGGAGTCGTTTGTTTGGTGGGGTCTCTGGTGTCGCCATGGGAGATACCATATTCATTGTCCTCCTTCTGTGTCTGAGCTTGAATAGCCTTGTAGAGGGAAATGCAATTGCCTGATATGAATGCTCAGGACACATGAGTCACCCAAGGACAGTACCACAGTCTCCCACTGCAGAATGTCCTATCATGATGGAGGCTTTGGAAGCCTTTCCAGGGTTCTCCAAGGCCAGCTGCTTCTGGGATGCTCTGCATGCCAGAAGGTTCCATGGTCACCAGCCTGTGGATTCACCAGCGCAAAGAAGGCACTTTCTCCATCACAAGCAGAACTGATGTGGAATCAGTGACACCAAGTGTTACATTGAAAGTCCTGAGTGTTATAAAAAATGACTGTCTGTCAGACAAAGAAGGGTAAAAATCCAGTCAAGAATCTTTTAAAGGCAAGTGGCTCCATCCTATCACAGCAGTCCAATGCCAGCAATTGGCCTTTGGATGGCTGGCTGCCTCCCAGGTTCAAGAAGTTTATCAGGGTCACTGTTGCAGCAGTATCAGTTCAGCCTTTTAAAGACATTCAAGTCATGGATCCCACCTATGGATCATTTCCTCCAGAGCACTTCATCTCTGAGTCCTTTCAGTCAGCAGTAGAGTGGCTAGGGAAAGAGGCAGGTCCATCTGAGGGCAGCCATCTTGTTCAACTACCTGAGTCTCTCATGGCCAGGACTTTGAGTATTCAAGGGTACCGTGTTTTCACTCTAAGTGCTCCACCTGTATATTCCCCAGCCCAGCTCAGTCTCATCATAAATCATAGTGTTGCTACTTCTAAGTCCATGACTTAGAATGACTTCATTTTAGACCATTTGTCCTACTAGGCAAAGACAACCCAGAGTCCTGCCCTTTAGGAAGACACCTCCTTACTATGGTCCTTCAAGGCTAGCTTGCATCAAAAATCTCAGAAGCTCCCAGGAGGATAAGAGATGTGATAAGTGTATTCCACCACCTCCACCAGTAAAGAAGAAGAATGACTCCAAGCCCTCTGGTCTTTGCCCAGAACAACATTAACAGCAAATGCAAGTTATCAAGGTGAAGCAGAGGGTGCTGAAGTAGCTGTGTTCTGTGTGCATGTCAAGCACCCCAGACGATCATTGCTATGTATTTACAAGTCTTAAAATGTGAACATTATCAAACCCTCATTCAGACTGCCTGGGTAGTCCCTGATGGAATTACATGAACAATAGTTTGTGAGCAATATTTTTGTTCACTTCCAACCAGAGACCATATCGTGCAAGTGCATCTACCTAGCAACTAGGGTGCTCCAGTTTTTACTGCCTACTCATTCTCACAGGTTTCTTCTTTTTGTGGCACTACAGAATAGGAAGTTCAAGAAATATGCATAGAGATGCTTTGGCTGTACACCAGGAAAAAGTCTAATTGAATTTTTAGAAAGGATAGTATCTAATGGCAAACCATAGTCAGGATCGATTGTACTTTACTATAGTTGTGTATTGTTTATTTCTATAAGAACTGGAGTGTGAATTCTGTAAAAATTTATCTTATTTTTATACAGATATAAGTACAGACATTGTTCTGTTTAAGTGGTTTATTTCCTTAACTGTTGGTGAATACTTTAACACTTCTTTGTCTGCACCTGCAAAGATTTTGACAAGAAAATAATATATAAATCTTGTTTTTCCAAAGAACTAAAATACACACCCAGGTCATGAGTGCAATAGCCTGGAAATAGGGAATATCAAAAAAATTGCATGGGGTTGAGGGGCAAGTGTTCAGCTCTGTAATCTGGAGGATTGGAGGACAGCAGATTTTTGCCTGTAATCCTCTTCAACCCAGTTATAATCCTTGGCCCAGGCCTTGGTGGGCATTTCTGCTGCTGGGGAAATGTTCCCTGTCACCAACTTGGTGATCAGGATGTATCAGTTCCATGAGCTGAGCATTGAGTGTGAGCAGCCCCTGGAGTTGTAAAACAACAGCAGTCTTCGGGGAACGGGCTCTTCTGAATACACTGATGCAGATTTCTGTCTGGATTTTCCTGGACCTTGGACAGAAAAAACACTTTAAAAATCCCTTGAGGAGGATAAATTATGAGGCTAGATTCCTTGCCTTGGAAGATTTTGGGGTATAGCCCAGCCTGGAATAGGGGCCATTCCGATTCTCTGCAACATGATATCTTTCAGCTCACTGACCAGGATGAAAACAAGGAAAAAGCATTTGAGTTTAAGAATCTCATAACACCTGCATCTCATGGTTGCCTGTATGCCCATGGACTAGACGAGGGTAAAGATGACTTCTCACAGAGGCAGAACTCAGCCCCAGCTCGGATGCTTTCTTCACATGAAAGAGATGTGAGCCAGAGAATTTTGTTCCTCTTTTCACACTCCAGTCACCTGTGACAGCCAGTTTGATGAGTATAATTGCTTCATGGACCTTCTTGATGGACTCTGAAGAACGATGTGGAGGCCCCATCGGGCATGGCAAGTCTCTGGACATATCCCATGGTTATGAGAAGAGCTACAAATATTGGCAGTGGGTGGGGGCTGTTTGCCTCCCCTTCCCAGTGTGACTCTAGCATTTGGTCAGCAATGAATGGAACAGAACAATCTCAAGAGGAATCTCCACAGGGAAGCACAAAGTGGCAGAAGAGCTTGGCTGGAATTAGTCCTGGAGGGTCACTTAATCTAGAGGGTCCCTGAGATTCTGCACCAGTCTGTCTCTGACAAATTCCTCCAAAGGTACCATAGAGAAAAAATATCAATGCATAGTCAATAGTATTTTACTAAAAATACTCCTTTTGTGGAAAAAAGATTCATAGAAGCTTTTATGTGTTTCCTCTCAGACTTGAGAAATTTTAAATTTTCAATGTGCTCAAAGCCAGAGTGTAGGGACACAATTTATTATACAGCTTGTACAGGTTGCTCTTGGGTGTGTGTGCTGTTATTGGAAAGTCAATATTTCTGATTTAAAAAGTTTTAAATCTTGTTAAAAAACATTTGTTTCACTGCACAATTGTTTATAAACATTCACTGAAGCTGGGCCCAGGTGGCTCACACCTGTAATCCTAGCTACTCAGGAGGCTGAGATCTGAGGATCATGGTTCAAAGCCAGCCCTGGCAGGAAACTCTGTGAGATTCTTATCTGCAATAAGCCAATAGAAAACTGAAAGTGGTGCTGTGGCTCAAGCGGTAGAGCCCTCACCTTGAGCTGAAGAGTGCACAAATAGCGCCCAAGCCCAGTGTTCAACCTCAGGACCGAAAAAAAATTCACGGAAAATTGCGGTTTCCTACTAGTCACAGCATTTGTACAATTTTACTTTCTAATGTATTAGAAAAAGGAAAATGCCCAGGAGGAGGAAGAGAAGGAGGACCTGAGTAGCCAAGAAACTGATGACAATGATAGTAGTGATCCAAGCTCTCCCTGAAAACATCACCAGACAACACACTGAATTGTTGCTGGATAAGAAGTGTCTCAGTATCTCAGTAGTCCCAGGCCACTTCTGTCCTAAGATGGCTAAAGCCAGTTCAGCCAGTTCAATGAATTGGTTACTGACGTATCCTGAAGTAGAAGATCACGTCAGAGGTAGGGAAAGAAGACACAGAAAAACAGCCTATAGAAACACATTAAAACCTCAGGCGAATGAGTACAATATCCTGGAAATAGGGAATATCAAAAAGATTCCATGGAGAAAAAGCACAAAGCCGATCAGGGGACCAAGATTAAGTCTCCATATACAGATACACAGCATGGCTGGGCACTTAGGTAAAAGGAAGACTAGATACTTCATGCTATGTCCTGTTTCTGTCTCCACTTGAGGTATAAGTCAGATTGTAAGGAAGAGTTCTGGCAGGCCCACGGGCACAGACTGCTGGAGCTGGACTTGGTTTGTTGTCTCATTCCTGACACTGTCCCACCACTGGCATCCTAATCTCCAAGTTGTCTTTGTCCAGGATCAACTAGGCCCTTTAGTGATGCTCCCACATGTACCCCATCTTCCTACTCTCCTGGAAGCTGTTGTCCCTTGGGCCACAGGATGAACAGCAACCACTGATTTTCAGACCCCTGCATCTAGCCTCACTCTCCAACAATAGAATCCCAGACATTTTCCATGGAGAAGGCAGGATCCTGAGCCACCTGTGTAGGCCATGGTAACAAAGGCTAGCCAAGCAGGAGTCTAATGACAAGTCAGAAGAGTGATCAACACCTTTGTCTCTGATAAGGCAAACACAGGCACTAATTCAAGCAGGCATCAACTCTGGTTGACTTTTCTCATCTTCTGGACAGTTCTTGAATAAATGTAAAAGCCTTATAACAATGGCTATCTGGCTAAACCAAGGCTAGAAGCAGCTCTACCAGATCACTGATTCTTAATCATGCATGCTTTCTAATGAAGACAATTCTCAATAGCTAAGTAGCCAAGGGTTTCCTTTTAGAATTCTAGACCAAAGAGAGAAGGCACAGACAGTGTCACTGAGTCGTAGGACTCCTGTTCACAATCACTGCATGTTACCCATGAAAAGCATTTGGCCTGACCCTTTGGGGAACAGCCCCCATGGGCCATGCCAAACAGATAAAGGTAATCTATCATGGTGGTTGCTTTTCCTTTCACCTCAAATGCTACCTTTGGGGCCATCAATGTTGTATATTGATCAGATGCAAGTTCCTCCTTAGGACACAGGTAAGTCAATAATGTCAGGGTTAAGGCTTTCAGTGTGCTGAGCCTGCCTCATCCAGCAGGAAAATCTATCTCTCTACACCTCCAAGGTACAGGTTCTCTCCCCCATCTCAGAGCTTAAAGCTAGTGTCAGAATAGTCTCAGAGATTCTCCAGGCTGATGTTGTATAGGTTTGTGAAGCTACAAGAAGATCCTGAGATGTTATCTCCCAAGAACTAGACCTTTAAGTCCTATCTGACCATTAAGTTTCCTAAACTCTCAGCCTCATTCATCTAAAAAGGCCTACTTTCCATCCCTGCCATGTCCAAGTCTGAAGCCCTGTCAGTGCAGACCTGCTACATAGCAGTCAGATCTGAGCTCTTAGATATGATCCCTATATAGCCTCCTCTGTTCTTTTTTTTTTTGGACAGTCATTGGGCTTGAACTCTGGGCCTGGGTGCTGTCCCTCAGCTCTTCAGCTCAAGGCTAATGCTTTACCACTTGAGCCACAGTGCCACAGACTCTGATGTTCTGTAGGAAAAGTGTGCTTGCTTCCACAACATATATGCTTGAAAAGACATGTATTGTCAGGACAGTCTCCAAAGGGTTAGGAGTAGTGGATGAAGTGCTGCATGGCCAGACTTGGTTACACCACATCTCTGACAGGAAGCCCACCATGACTGGTAAAAATTTGCACAGGGTCTGCGTGAGGCACTAGAAAACAAAGCCTTCTTTCCAAGCTTGGTTGTTTCCACACATTGCAGAAAATGTAACCTTAACTGTACTTTGCTACTTTGAGACAGAATGATTCAATGCAGTGGAAAGTTCTGGATAGGCAAGTCACAGGCCAATTCCAATTATGAAAATGTAAACAAAGCCTTAAAAAGTTAAGCTAATTTTGACCACATGGTGATATGATAAATGAAGTAATCCAGACCCAAAGAAACACAGGTCCATGGTTTCCCTTATTGTCAATAGTTATTTTATGTCTAGGGTAATCTTATCAGATGAGTAGAATAGCTCAAAATTTATGCACATACAACCATATAAGATGATGCTAAGGGAAATGAACTTTAATATATGGACACCAGCAGTTTTTTGTTGTTGTTGATTTTAATGTACTATGTGATTTCTTGTTTCTCTTGTCTGTTCTACTACCTATGGTATATCCATCCCCTGTTGTCACTGTATGTGATTTTGGTACCCTGGATTGTATATATGTTTATTTGAATAGGAAAGAAGTGAACAACAGAGTCATGAGACAAAGGACAAGGGGGAATCACTGCAACAGTGACATACACAAGACAAGATGCAACTTGAGGGGGGATTGGGGAGATAGGGAGAGTAGGAGAAAAGCGAGGGAAGGGGTAAGAAGTTCAACAAGAAATGTACTTATTACCTTACTTATGTAACTGTAACCCTTTTATACATCACCTTGACAATACTTTTTTTAAAAAACAGTGGTGCTGGGAAAGCTGGATAGCAACATGTAGAAGACTGAAGGTAGAGCCCTTTTTCCTCACCCTGAGAAGCTATTCAAAATAGATCACAGATCTTAAGGTGAAGACCTGAAACTGCTAGGGGAAATCTGACACACACACAGACAATTGTCAGGATCAAGAGACAACACACAGAATGGAAGGAAAATCTTTGGCTATCAATCTTTTAGCTGATGAATAGCTGGAAGATTATATAAATAGTTCCCAAAACTTACAAACACCCATAATGTCCTAATAGTCATCTACTCCAAAGATTGTGGATATCACCAGAAGATTCTGGGACATGATTGTCCTCAGCAATCACAGGGAGAAAGCCCACATGCCTGGAGAAAGAGAAAGCATGAGAATTTCCTGCCACTTATGCAGATATAACAGGGAAGTGGACTCAGGAGCAATGGGAAGATAAAGCCAACAGGAGACTATGCTAAGCCTAAGGGGCTAAGCCAGAAGAGTGCAAAGCAGAATTCCATTTGATACCACTGGGGAGCTGCTGCTAGGAGGCCCTCTGCAGGCCAGACCAATGACAGTTGTATTGACCTCGCCAACAAAGCCACATCATGGAAGCAGCATGTGACTTGTCAAGAGGCAGTACCAAGACAGAAGCATCTCTAACCCTCACCAAACCTTAAGAAAACCAGGCAGAAGTAGCCTAACAGGCACAATACACTGGGCAGCAGGGCCATGGACAGGAGAAGTGCTTCAGAATGAGGAAAGCCGAGTAGGACACAGGCAGTATAACTGGGCACCCAGGAGGGAGCACAAGGCTTATACTTGCAGGGAGAGCTAGTTGTGCAAGAGAAGCCAACAGGATGGAAAGCTGCATCCCAGAATAGATGGAGATGCTGTAGCCCTCATGGTTCCCCTAGAGATGGCCATACAACTTGCCACCATGAGCAATATAGCCTAGTATATTTTTTTGCCTTACCTGGAGAGTAAAGTAGACAAATAATAGCACAAAACGTGAAGGGTATTGAAGGACATCAACAGGTTTAGGCTATACCTATAAGAATAAAGATCTAAGAAAGGGTTAGACCCTGACCTCTGACCGTCACATATGGTATATCTGCCACATACAAGGTATATATGCTGACCAAGTCCAGGGACAGAAACACCATGTATGAGGGAGAGATCAAGTTTTAGACCAACCAGGAACCTTGCAGTCCAACTTTCCAGATGCCTAAGCAATGAGATGGCTGACATACAGATGTACCTACCATAGCAGGTAGAAAGGCAACTTGAAGGCCAGGAATATAACGGAGTCATCCACAAGAAAAAAAGGTTTCACTTCATCCTAGATGCATATTCTCCATGGCTTACCATGAGTCAGTATTTTGCATCGCAATGCCTTAAACTTCACCTCCTGACCTGCTGCTAAAAGGCCAGACAGGTTCCTGGAGTCACATTTTTTTTCTGTTTTTAGGATTTAAAAAATGTCATTGTTGAGATTAAGTGATTACTTAAATTTCACAGTATTGTGAGATTGTGATACTTAGTCACTAACATTGTAACCTTTACAAGGAGAACTGACAGTTTTTTTTCTTTTTGTCAGTCATGGGGCTTGAACTCTGAGCTTGGGCACTATCCCTCAGCTCTTACAGCTCAAGGTGAGTGCTCTACTGCTTGAGCCACAGCACCACTTCCAAGAACTGACATTTTCATGGTCTATAAAACTTATGAACACTACAGGCTTTGACAATATAACTATTTCTTCCAAATCAGTTGATATGTATATCACTTTACTGTTGCTCAGTGTAAGCTCTTCCCTCTTTCTCTTTCATTCTCTCCCTGCCATCGCTGCCCTTGAGTTGCTTAGCTCACTTTCACAATGTCCAGTAGAGCTGATGGGCCCTCTGCTGTATTTTTTTAACCTGTTTCCTTTGGAGTCCCATTCTTACGAGTCAGGAAGCGTCCATCCTCCATGGCTTAGCTTTCTTGGGATCTTTCCAATTCAAGTTCAATCTCCTGAACATAGTCAAGTGGATTGATCCACCAAGGTCACCACTGAGATCACCACAAAGTCATCCACTGAGGTCACCAAGGCCTTATTGCCGAACAAACAAGCTTTACCCAGGGAGGTTTCATGAACATAGTCCATGCCCAGTTTCTAAGGCTATGTCATCTGTCCCATGAAAATCAGGCAACACAAGTTATATAGGATAAATATCACATATCCAAGCTACACTCAAAATCAGTTGTTCAATGACCTTTAGTGTGGCTATTTGCTAGAATGGAAGAAACTCCATAATCTTACTATACCTGTGAATGCAGGGCTGAGTTACTTATATTGAGCTCACAGTGGGCTTCAGATGGATATTGTCATTTCAAGGGTGGAAATCTTCCTCAAAAAACGTTTGAAATCCTAATCAACTGTACCCAAGGAAATGTCTGTAAAGACTGGGTATTTGCAGAAGTAATTCAAGTTAAACTGAGGTCATTATGATCACCTATAATCTAATGGAACCAGAGAGGGCCTCACCGTGACCAGAGCAATCTTGAGGAAAAGGTATAAAGCTAGAGATACGTTTGACCTCAGAATATACTACAAAGCTATTGGGACCCAAACAGCATGGTGCTGGCAGAAGAACAGCAGAACAGGATAAAGACCAGAAACAAACCAGTATTTATAGGCAACTGATTTTCAGAAGCTCAAAGAACACAACAGAGAGAAGGTTCTCATCAATAAACCATGCCGGGAAAACGCGATAGTCATACTTGGAAGCTAGACCTCTAACTCATACACGAAATTAACTCAAAATATAAGACTTCCAAGCAAATTCCAAACATTGGGCCCAAAACAATGAGACTCCTACAGGGTGAGTCATCCTTCTCCAAATTCCTTGGTCAGAAATGTTTTGGACGTCAGACCATGGGGATAAATTAGAAATAACCAAATTTAAAGAGGGAAACATGAAATTGCTGTATTTTGTATATGAACTCATTTGTACAGTTGGTATGCCTTGGTTTTGACTACAACCTGTCACCCATTGTCAAGTAGAATTTTCCATTTCTGGCATTGTGTGAGCATTTAGGATCATTATGAATTTTCTGAATTAGACCTCATGGAATATTTTATATCGTAGGTCTGAGCAAGGATTTTGAAAAGTAGGATCTCTAAAGCAAAAACAAATGAATGAAGCTACATCAAATCAAAAATTGTATGCATGGCAAAAGAAACAGCATAAAAACCCTAAAGAGTGGAAGAAGACATGTGTTATCAAGCTGAAGAGGGCATAATATGCAGAAATTATAAATTCATAATCAGGAGAATATACAATTGCAAGTAGACAAAAGACCTGAATAGTTAGTTCAAGAGATCTGCAAATTACTTGGCAGGCCTATGAAAAAATATTGCCAATTAGGATTATGTAACTCAAAAGTCTCAGAAGGTACCACCCCTCACCAATTAGAAGTGTGCTTAAGTTTAAAGGTTTGGACGAACATTATATACTATTGGTATAATAGTACAACCCTTATGGAAAACTGTATGGAAGTATGCTTAATATTTATAGACATGATGGGCTGGGAAGTTGGCTCAGTGGTAGAG
>NW_012267250.1:16285228-16290328 GCF_000151885.1 Dipodomys ordii
TGAAACCCTGGGTTCCATTCCTCGTTATCACATAAACAGAAAAAGCCTGAAGTGGCACTGTGGTGCAAAGTGGTAGAGTGCTAGCTTTGAGCAAAGCAGCTCAGGGAGAGTCCCCAGGACTGCCTGGAGGACTTCCCAAGGTCAGGCAAAAAATTAATAAATTTTAAGACACAATTACCATGGGATCCACTACTGGGTATATAGCAGAGACCAAAGTCCTGTCTGCACTGCTGTGTTACTGCAGCATTACTCAAAAAATTTTAATAACTCACAAGATATAGATTCACCCTAGGCATCAACTGATAAAAGGATAAATATAGTTTGCATACACAGTGGAATACTACTCAGCCATAATCAAATGCTATCATTTATGGCAATATGCATGAACCTGGAACAGTTCAGTGCTGAATCACAGAACAATAATCTATGGTCTCCATGTTGAAGCATCCCACCTTAGGAGAATAGTAGTCAGAGGCTGGGAAGATAGTATAAGGAAGATTGGCCAAAAAGTACCAGCTCAATAGAATGGATAAATTCTAGTGTTTGATGCCCAGGAGAGAGACTATTCTATATTGAATATTTAAAAAATCTAGGAGGATATTTCTAGTGTTCTTACACAAAGAACTGTAAAGCATTTGAGATGATAGTAATTCATATATGATACTATGCATATAAGTATCAAACTCTTCCCCATAGGTATGCATGTATGTTTGTGAAAAGGTTTGAAGAACGTCTTACAAACTAAAACCAGAGTAGTAATTCAAGGAAACATTTTAACAGAAGTAACACCCAACTAGGTGTCATCATTTTGCATCATTATACCACTGAGCTCATTTCAAGGAATACTTTAATCCATTCCATTTTAAGCCTCTCTGCTGGGAGGTCTCCATGACAGTAACTGACTCCAGGACTACTCCATGAATCTTCCTTTCCCCCATGTGAGGAGAGTTGCCAGCTATCTACAAGGCTGGCCATCTAATCCTGGACAACCATCAGAAGTACAAGGATAAAGAATCAGAGTCTAAGGGATTCTGAATTATTCATAGGGTAGGAAGGGGCACCCACCTATAAAATGGGACCAGAGACCATGAAGGACCTTCACACTGGATATTCAGCCTCCAGAGGAGCCTAGGCCCCATTATTAGCCAAGAACCTACAACATGCCTGTACATTCCAATAAAAATAGAAATAGACCTATCAACTGGTAACTTGAGAGCCTGGTAGAACCAAAGAATGTGACAAGTCTTACCTGCAACATGAGAACAGTGCTTTACCACCTTATGAGGAAATGAGAGCCATCAGACTTGGAGAAGGACCAGAACAGACTGGAGATTCCCCAGTTACAACCAGATGCTGCTCACACTTAATCCCAGGGCATTTCAATTCCTTCACTACCTGTCAATTAGGCAGACAGATTTGAGTTTCTCCTATCCCCTTGTCAATTACTCCTTGCAAAAACTGGTACCATGGTGTCAGGCAGCAAACCCTTGATCAGACTCTCAGCTATCAAAACTAAGATTAGCACCCACATAACACGGATTTATTGCCCAGTTTGTAGGTTTGGAAACACAGCTTTTACCAAGAGCTCATTTCCAGAGGTCCAAGGGGCATCAGCTTAAAGGTAGTGGAGATTTGACTGAAAAGGTATTGGGCCATAGGAATAGCAAGGAGCTTACAAACCACATGACTCCACTGCTATTATGGTAGCTGCCTCCAAAACTGTTAAGGGAAATAGCAGGCCAAGGTTGAAGATACCAGTAACAGGCCACACAGCAAGAAACACTCTTGACATTATACAGGGAATCAACTCAAGGCCCCAGATCAATGAGACATACCATGATCTGTTATAGCTCCTGGGTATAACAATACTTAAGAAAAAGAAGAAAGTAGGAAAAGTAGTTTCACAGGGCCTCAAGAAGCTCGACTAAGAAAGTCTGGCAAGTCATCAAATCCAGCTGATTGGGACCACAGTGAGACTCTATCCAAGATCTCTAGGTAACCAGAATGGAGGTCTTAGCTTTGAGCAAAGGCCCTACAGGCTCATCCTGTGTTTCCCAGAAGACCACCAGCCTCAGAGGGGACACTTCCAGAGCCAAGTCCCAACATCACCTAGCATGACTTGGGGCACAGCCAGCTAGCTTTCCAGATCACCTTTCTAATCATGAATAGTAATCAGAGACACCAGAAAATTCTCCCAATTCCTATACCACCAAGTCGCTGATGTAACTAGGTATATAAACTGGAGTTTTTGAGAGATATACCTGGCCAATGGACATAACCCATCTAACAACCAGATCCAGGATTAAGCCTGAATAAAGCAAGAGGTGAGCAAGATGTGAGCAGCTGTTTTCATCATCTTCTCTAAGTATTCTGGACCCAGATTGTGGAGACCAAATTGACTAATGAAGCCAACAGCTAGATGGAGGGAATCAGATTATCTGTCATATCTGAAAGTCACTATAGGACCCTAAAGGGATATAAATGTTTTAGTCCTTTCCAAGATGTAATTCCAAATCAATCAGGGATTGGACCTACCACCTAGAGTGAAAGGATGGGGGCAAAGACTAATGAAGAAAACTCAAGGTAAAGGGTGGGAAGGACTCCACCCTTTGAAATATGGGCTAGAAGAGCACCTGCCCACAGACACCATCACTCATAGAAGAGAGAAACAGGTGGCCTGGAAACCCAAGGCCCATACTCATGGTGATTTCATAGTCAAAGGGAAGTCTGAAGGATGATGCATAAGGAAAAGTAGACTAGACATTGAAGCAAGAGAAATTCTAGGCCATAGACAATGTGGAGCAAACATGGTCACTCATTCAGCAAGACCACACTTTGAATACTGAAGCAAGAGAAATTCTAGGCCATAGACAACGTGGAGCAAACATGGTCACTCATACAGCAAGACCACACTTTGTATACTTGATATATATTACCAAACACCAGAACCCTGAAGAGTGGGCATGGCTTTGGCCAATGACCCAGGACATGCAGGCTCCTCAGGAGTTTTGTCTTGCAGAGGCTACAAAAATATTTTGATTCCAGGGAGAACAATGGCTACCCAGGAGTTGGCAGAAGCGGGTCTTATTCAAAGCTATCCTTGTCTGAGTGAAGGCTAAAGGCCATTTCCTCTTCAAAATGAAGCTAAGCATTGTTAGAAAAGAACAAAGTCCAAGGAGGAGGGAGAAGGACCATTACTATCTCATGGTCATGAAGCTTTCAGCAGAATAACACCTGCCCACTGGGGAAGTATGGGTCCCAAACTAACTCTGAGCCCAGATAGGATAGACAAATCCCATGTTTACTACACAAACAGTAGACAGACCACTCCAGGGCCAGAGCTCAAACTGTCCCAGCCAGGCAAAAACCCTCTCTGGAAGGAACCAACAGCTGAGCGTCCCACCCCAGGCCATGCCATTCCATGCCAATACCAAGGACAATAGCAATTTCATGATAAGAGAGGGGTCCTAGAAGAACAAACTCCAGCAACCAAGACCCAGCAAGGGCCTAAGCTGCATGACCAACCATAAGAGAACATGTCCATAGCAAAAGGACGTTACCTGCCTTTTCATTAAGAACAAGAATCAGAGAAAGATGCTTCATGAGCTACCTCTCACCACTGAGGCCAGAAGAAAAACAGAGGGGGAGGGGTCTTGAGAATCACCTCATACCTGCTCTTGCTCAAGCTTCTGGAAGACTCTACCCCATTCTGACCATTACCTCCCAGGAACATGTACTCCACCTGCTTGGGAAGCCTCCAGCAAAGAATCCAAAGGAATTCATGATATACACAAAATAGGCAACACATGTACTTGGAAAATAAATCTTGAATCTTCTGCCCACAGGAAACTAAGAAGTTTTCTGTCCTCATGAACAAAACCTGCCATAGCAGAACCCGAAGGGAATAATAGACTTTCAGCCCATCATATACATCAATATCACAAGCAGCTCAGTTTCTCAGCAGATCAGGTAGACCCATGAGATCAATGAAGGCTTAAAGTACTTGAGGCAGTGACCACTTGTTGCTTGTTTAAAGTAAACTTAAGATCAGCAAATTTTGTCTAGCAGAGAAATACGTGGTATTAATCCAAACACCTGGTTGGTTGTGTGATTTCATAAGCCCTGCAAATCTTTAGCTTGGGGTTCTCCTAGGCACCTCTGTGTCAGAGTATAGGACGAGACCCAAGCTGCAGCCATACTAAATAAAACCTTAGTGCAGCTGTAAAGTCTAACTCGCGCTAGTCTTCTTGGTAGGGGTCCCATGACCTGGGCACAACAATCAATGCACATCCTCAGGACAGGCTGGATGGCTCAGAGGCCATCCATTGTACAGACACCAATGCCTCTGCTGTTTGGTCCACCAAGACGTGGACACAGCCTTTGCAGGGGTTCAAGCTGAACATACATGTGTTAAAGGTAGATATCTAAGCAACAACCAATGAACTTCCTAATGACCAAGCCATTACTACCTAGACCAAGACACCATAGTGGGAGGAAAAGAAATTCAGGAGTATATCTCTGCACCTTGTATTCATATACTGTTTTGTAAAATGGAAACTTCTTTGTACAACTACTTAAAGATAATAACAATAATATTGTAAAAAAAAAAAGAGTACGTGTCTGAAAAATTCTCAATTATCATCTGAGATAGCTAGGCTCACAAAGAAACTAGTGCAGCTTTGATGAGTGCTTCACTCCAAAATGCCATTGCCCACATGCGCAGGAATTGGGGACATACAAAGACAACAGGATCCTTGTTTGCTCTGCCTCTATTAAGCACCACTGGCTGGGGTACCAGTCTTCAATGGGAAACAAAGAAATATGACCTACCTAGTTTCAGTTAATGGTCTGAAACATGCACTCCCCACATACCAGGTTTCCAGTTTATGTGTGGGTCCTGTCCATACCAGCAATACTAATGAACACTTGTGGTTACCTGAGAGTCCCAGGGAGTCATTAGAAAGCGAACATGTCCTCAATTTTAACCTTGTCACTACTGGAAAAGAAGTTTCTTTAACACATGTTTCAACAGCTTGAAATTTAAAGGCACAAGTCAGCATGGAAAAAACAACCTTCAAGAAAAATCCTACTGGTTACTTG
>NW_012267250.1:16290858-16295464 GCF_000151885.1 Dipodomys ordii
GTTTGACATCATTCCTTTTAATACAACCTATTGTTATCAACACTAGCAATTTGAAAGAACCAACCTCAGTGGCTGAGAGGTTACTCTCACCTCACAGAATACAATCATTCCCTTCTATGGTTCGGAGATCAGCCACCATCCTTCCACATTGGGGCTTTGACTTCTTGGTCCTCCAGTTTTGTTACAGACCCAAAAGAAGACAGGTAAGCATTTCATATCCTGGTCTACTGCTTAGAACACGGCATACCACCACAGTCTAGCCTGTGTCCAAAGCGAGAAGACATGCAGTCTTGGGAGGACCAGCATCTTCCTGAGGATGAGAAGAACCACTTCTCTGCATCCCTTTCCTTAGGATCATCATCGTACTGGCACTGCAGAAGTTATATTTTTGACTTTTTAAAATGTCTGACAGCATTCTTTTGGAACTGGCTTCAGTGTTGCAAGTACTCTTATTAATGGTTCCTAATGACACTCCCAGATGACAGTGACCCAGACAAGGTAAGACTAACTCACTCTGCAGGTTCTTGTATTAGCACTCATGTATCCGTTGAAGTCACTTAAGCATTCAAAGGTATAATATTTGTTACAGAATTGCTGTCTCCAAGACATCTGCTGTATGCATAGGTGACCAAGGTGAATACAGTGTTTCATAGGCTGTATCATTATGTAAAACCTAGTCACTGAAACTAAACCATGTGTGGCAAAACTATAAGCTTAAATATTTTTGCCAGTTACCGTGGCTTATAAATACATTAAGTGAGATATATTGCATGATTTTCAATTTGTAGGATGTAGTCTTTAAAATACATATACATATATATGTACATGTACACACACATTACACATAAAGCTAGATACTTATGCAGGAAATATTTCTAAAAATTAGAACTAATCCTCTCTGACTGAACACTAGGAAATGATAGCCACTGAAACATCCTTTCAATACCACTGAGACCTCTCATATCTTTTTCTGAGGTACCTTATGAAAGAGCAAAGAAGAATCCAGAAGATCCTATCCTCCCCCAATCATCAGTAGGCCAAGACAACCCCCAGGTCAAGGTCAAGCCAATACTAGTTGGGCTTAAATCAGGGTTAGCTCAAGGGAGAACTCTGTCAAGTCTATCTCCAATAATAAGATCCAGGGTTTTCTGTCTGGTAACCAAACAAGAACTCTTCAGGAACACGAAATGCTCAGAAATGGCTGGTCAACACATGGACCCACAGCTTCAAGAAGATGGAACACAGGGCTTCATGGATCCAGCAGCATTAGAATTGGGTCCATCTTCATTTTCTGCCATCCTTAGCACCTACTTGTTATTTATAGCCAACAGACAGCAGGGAAAGGCATGTAGGAGAGAACTTCTCATGTCTGCATATGCTCATTTTCAGAGATCCCCAATTTCTCTAAGGGAGCTGTAGAACATCCATCACTACGCCTATACACAAAACAATGTTGAGGAAACAGAAAAGCCAACTATCCACCTGTCATGGATCTTTTACTAAAAGGTGGTGCATTCCTTCAATATCAGGAACTCATGAGCCTGAGAAAGAAGGGTCACAAGTTCAAAAAAGGGCCAGGAATGTAGTTCAATTGGCATTTTCCATCCCCAATTCCAAGGCGGGGGTGGGGGGGGGGAAAATCCTAAAGGAAGATCATATGCTACCTTTATGATAGCTGTGCTGGCTCATCTATCACCTGTGTCCTGGCAGTTCAAGTGCTCCTGCCTTGACAAACACATCCTTCCATTCTCCTCACAGTGTTAACAAGCCATCTATTCTCCATTCCCATGTCTTGTTCACATCACAGTATCTTCATACTTCATACATAAATTTCTATTTCTGTTTTCAAAAATACTCAAGAGTACATGAAAAGTAGAGAATTCTTGATTGGCTTCAATTGAGAAGAGCTTCTGAAGGTATGGAGATCTCAGGTATACAGTTTCCTGAGGATTCCCACTAGCTACACAAGGTTGGGAATCAGAAAAGCCTGACATAGAGACCAGAGGGAAGGATCAGCTCTCCTGGTCATAGTCAAATAACTCAAACTTTCTTTCTCACAATGGATTATCTTCCTGTCCTAATTCTTCTTAGACATATGCTATGCCAACAAGCTGACAAATGCCTCCCCTGTCTCATCAAGGTTTTTTCCCTTCTCCCACAATTTTTTGGGGGGATCAAGTCTTTCTCAAAGCCCTTAATACATCTGATTTACATCTTAGCTGGACAGGGTTTCACCAGGTCCTGCTGACCACTCCCACCCCCGTGTAGCTCAGTGGACAGCCACAGTGGTTTCATCTGTCAAGAGTGAAAAAGGCTTATGCTCCGGTTCCTCCTAGACTGACACTGACTACAAGGTACACCTGCTTCTCTCAGGCCTACTAAGGTAAAGCTGTCTTCATCCCTGAAGATAAGATTAACACTGAGCAGACTGCCCTCTTCTGTAATCCTTTCCATTTCTTTTGTCATCTCCAAGTTGTTTTTCTCACTTCTTCCCTGAATGGATGGTTGCCCTTCCGTGTGACTTTTGTGTGCCCTCTAATAACTTCTTTAATGGCTTTATTTTTAATGTTCAGCCCCTGCCTCCCAAGACCACTTTCCTTAGATGCATAAGCCTAGTCATAACCAAGGAAGTATTACTACTGATCTTGGCCTTGAAAAATCAGCACAATTATCCAGCAGTAACAAGGCAGCAATGATAGATATACCCAGAAGAACAGCCCCCATCATCCCCTTAGCTTCTCTTCCTCAGAAGGACCCCACCACAGCCTGACCCCAAATCACATCTGTGGCCCAGCCATGCTGTCATCTGATGGACCCACCTTCAAGCCTTGCTACCTGGCCCTGATCCTCCCAGCCACACCCTCATTCGCCCAGCCACACCCTCATTCGCCCAGCCACACCCTCAATCCTCCTTGTCTTGTCTTCAGCTGCCCAGCCAGGCCCTCATGTGCTCAGTCTCCCCTCCTTCCAACAGTGAGAAGTTCCCTAGGCTCTGAGGTCATTTCTGCATTGCTGTGGCCCATACCTCCTTGCCCTTCCCTATATAATTCCTCTCCTCTGTCCTAAACCTTCATTTTCTGCCCATCTCCATCTCCAGCAGGCCAGTAAGCTGGTCTTTCTCTTTCAGAAGAAGTCTGGTGCAGGCTGTTTTAATTCAAATGGGTGGTGGGCAGGACTCATGGAGAGTGAAAACTTTAGAAGAAATTCTCCAAGAAAAGAAGAGAAGGAGAAAACAAGAGGAGAAAACAGAGACAGAAAGCTTAAAATGTTCTGATGACAGGGATTCCAAGCAGGACTCCACTGAACAAGGGGAGCAGAGAGATCACCGAATGGAGATCACAATCAGGAATTTGCCCTACACAAGAGAGAACTCGATGGAAGACAGGGGAGAGGAAGAGGAGTCTCTGGCCATCCATCCCTCACAGCAGATGTCTCGGCGAGCAAAGGCCCATTGCAGCAAAGAAAAGAGAAAAGAGAAGCACAGACATGGCAGCCACTCAGCAGAAGGAGGGAAGCATGCTCGAGTGAAAGGAGAAAGCAAGCACGGACGTCGGAAGCGACACCGAGAAGAGCAGGAGCAAGACCACCGCAAATGGCAAAGACAGAAAAGGTGGAAAGGGGTAAGAGAAAGTCCCGGGAGAGAGGGGGTCTGCCTGGAGCAGGTCAAAGGGAAGCGAGGATGGGAGCGCAGGAGTAGCAAGCACCAGAAGGAGGCGCGGGACCAGAAGGGACAGGGATGGCGCCAGGAGCCTGAGGCCCGCAGGGAGGGCTTGGCACACCACTGGTGGACCAGGGAGGCCTACAGAGACAAGGGCAGGGCCACTCCCTGGAGTCGCAACCCGGTGTGGCAGCCCAGGGAGAGCTTTGCACTGGGAGACAGACCGAAGCCAGTCAAAGGAGAGAAAACCGAGGCAAGAGGTCTGCTGTCTAACCTACAGGACAGTGTCAGTACCAGGGAGAGGAAAAGCAGCTCTGGCAGGTCCTCAGTGGAATCAGGCTCGGGCTCGGAAGATCCACGGAACCACTGGGAGGAGGCCTCAGAGCAGTCTGCAGACCTAGGAAATGAGGAAGAAATGAGTGAGGGTGAAGAGCCAGGCCACGAAGACCACATCTTGGCTGTTCCAGAGTCGCGATCTGACAGAGATTCGGGGGACACTGAAGAGGAGGAGGAAGAAGTGGGCGAGGGGACCCCGCAGAGCAGCATGTCCACTGCAGGGGTCTACCCTCCTGACTCCCCAGACCTGTTGCCCACCGAACCCAAGCAGGAGCTGCCCAAATACCTGCCGGCGCTGCAGGGCTGCCGCAGTGTGGAGGAGTTCCAGTGCCTGAACAGGATTAAAGAAGGCACCTACGGGGTCGTGTACAGAGCCAGGGAAAAGAAGACAGATGCCATTGTGGCTCTGAAACGGTTGAAAGTGGAGGGGAGAGAAGGGTTCCCAATCACATCCCTGAGAGAAATCAACACCCTCCTCAAGGCCCAGCACCCCAACATTGTCACCATCCGGGAGATCGTGGTGGGCAGCCACATGGACCAGATCTACATAGTGATGAACTACGTGGAGCATGACCTCAAGAGCCTCATGCAGACCATGCAGCAGCCCTTTCT
>NW_012267250.1:16296589-16298728 GCF_000151885.1 Dipodomys ordii
GAATATGTGGTGCTGGGAATCGATCCCAGGACCTTATACTTGGAAGGCAAGCGCTCTACCAAGGAGCCACCTGCCCAGCCCTTATTTGTAAATTTGTATAATTTAATGACTATTTCCTTTTGGAAGAAAAAAAATAACTCTTTCCTGCCTGAAACAAGTAGTGGTCTCTTGTGTGAGAATCTTACACAAGGGAACCAAACTACCTGGTGTGACAATCCTCACTAAAAATTCAAGGTATCTGAGTTACTAATCACTGGCAGAAATTTCCTTCCATTGTCTGGCCTCAGTCCCTCCTGCTGCAGGAAATTTACTGTCTCCCCTGAGACAGTAAAGAAAGGATATCCATGAAAACAAACATGTGAGATCAAAACAGAACAAAATTATTGATCAAGGGGAAACCTCTTGGTAAAGAAACACCCCAGGCTAAGGCTGACCAGCAGTCAGCATTAGCCCCTTTACCTCCTTGCTACAAAGTTAAAGAACATCTCTCCCTCTCTCAAGCTTCCTCAGCTGGTAGCTTTGCAGTTGACTACAAACTCTGCTGAAGGCCACTGACAACCTTGAGGCTTGTCATCGGCTGTACTGACTTGCTGTATTAGTCCGGAGCTTATAATAAAAATCATATCTGTTCCATAGAATACCCTCACCTGAGATTGTATTTTGATTTCTGTAATCCAAGGATATTGTTTGTTTTTTGTAATCAAGTGTCAATAAATTGATAGCATTGATCATGCTGTCCAAGTGAAGATTATGTGTTGACTAAGTTCTTGTGACTCAAAGGCTATGCTTTGCTCTGTAACCTTGCTTGCTTGATGCTTTGGCAAACATCACCTAGGTGAAACCCCTTCCTATAAAATTCTCCCATGAAAAGCAAATGGGGCTGTTCTCTGAAACTCAGAGCTGGAGACCGATGCCATGTGGCTGGTGAGTGCTCGTGACTCTTTGCAGATTGGGGGTTTGAGACCCACCGGTCTCAGGAAGCTGGGATATTTCATTGGGCCCAGAGGTTTAGGTTTCTCTCTATATAATGAGGAAACTTAGGAGAAGTTTGGGAGACTAGCAAGTATCCACCTTCCCACATAAAAGCAGGGTTACATTGTCAGATTTAATCCCTTCCACCCCTTCCCCATCTCATTCCTTTAGTCAAGCTCCTTTGCCACATTGGAACCAATGAAGGCACAAGTTTTGCATTTTAAAGTGGAAGTGAAGTGCTCATTCTATACTAAACTTTCAACAGAGGCACAGCGTGAACTCTCCCTTGACTGTCATCACCAATCCCCAGACTCTTAAGGGCCCTTTGCTTCCACCAAACATTTGGGTGTCCTCAACACACTCCCAGAGGGGCACATTGGCATTGTCTCACGTTGCTTAGCTAACCATCAGCCCTAACTGGTAGATTTCCATCTTTTTGGGGGGGTTGGGAGAATGTTGGGCCTGAACTTGGGGCCTCAACGCTGTCCCTCTGCTCTTCCTCTGCTCTTCAGCTTAAGGCTAGCATTCTACCACTTGAGCCACAGCACTACTTCTGGTTTTTCTGCTTATGTGGTGCTGAGGAATCAAACCCAGGGCTTCGTGCATGCAAGGCAAGCACTCTACCACTGAGCCACATTCCCAGCCCTGGATTTCCATCTTAAGCTTCCTGATTTTAGTCCTAACTCTAGGTTCAACTGTCCTGTCACCTGCAGGTATTCATACTCTGTGTTCCATAGGTGACAGACCAAGTTCTCAGGACCAAATTGGTGCCTTTCCCATGGATCTCTGATTGGAATTCCCGTAGCTTTTCCTACCTGAAGTAGCTGAGCACAGACATCACCCTTAGGATTATTGCCTACTTTACCTTCTTGTTACTGTCATTGCTGTACCAAGCCTTAAACCTATTTATTTCCCCAGGCTCCATTGCTGTTCACTTACACCAAAAGGCTTCTAACATATACTTAGCCCTATTCAACCCACACACACCTTCATCTATTCTTCTCCAGTAACATTCCAGAAGCATAATGTTCCACTCATTGTAATGACTATGTATTTCCCCACAGAACTCTCAACTCCTAACAGGATGGTAGGGCTGAAGAAAAATACAAAATAATCTAGGCATAAAGCAGAAATAGGAAAAAGGATCCTTGGAATGCAAATACCTGA
>NW_012267250.1:16300543-16308020 GCF_000151885.1 Dipodomys ordii
GACCAAAGTGAGAAGACTTGAGGGTCCAGGACCAGCATCTTCCTGGGGCTCCAAAGAACCATCTATGTACATCTCTTCCCTAGGATCGTCATCTTAGTGGCACTGCAGAAGCTATTGTTTTACTTCTTTTAATTTAATGCCGGACATCATTCTTTGTGTACCGGCCTCAGAGTTGCAACCACTCTTATTATTAAAGACTACTAAATACACTCCGATGACCATGAGCAAGACAAGCCAAGACTGACTCACTGTATAAGTTCCTCTGTTAGCATTCAAGTGTCCCTTGACAGTCAAGTCAGTTAAGCAGCTGCAGGTACGGCCATTGTTGCAGAATTGCTGCCTCCAAGACATCTGCTGTGTGCTTAGCTGACCAAGGTGACCACAGTGTTCCATAGGCTGCATCATTACATAAAAACGACTCACTTTGAACCTGAGTCATGGGTCGAGAATGTATGAGCCTCAAATTTGTTTTGCCATTTATGTTGTCTTTTAAATTCATTGTATTCAGTTGAGATATATTGCATGCTTTCCAATTTGCAGAATCTAGACCTAAAAATACTTACATATGTATATATACACATTATAGAAAGACACAAATACCTACATATGTATATATGTAAATACACACATACATAGGACATTTCTGAAAATTAGACAAGCTTCTGTCTGCCCGTTTAATACTAGGACATGATAGCAAATGAAATATGCTCACAAGTCTTTTCCTGTGCTCCCTTGTGAATATCTGAGAAGAATCTAGGTCATATCCTCTGTGGATCATTAGGGGCCAAAACCACTCTCAGGTTTTCTCAAAACCTTTAATGCATCTGTTTGTTTTCTTGTTGCTATTACCTGCAGTTCATGTTAATAAATAATTATTTTGTATGATCAGACTATGTAGGCATTGCACCTTTGCGTTCATCTCCTAAAAATATCCTCCTTTGGTCTCACTCTGTGTGAATGCCTATAGTCTTATATCATTCTGGACTGGGTTTCAAACTCAGAACCTCATGGCTGTGCGTGGTTTTGGATTTTTGGTAAGTCATGGGTTATTGGTCTTGTGGCTTGAACTCAGGGCCTTGGAACTGTCCATGAGCTTTTTGCTAATGCATCTGGTGTACATCCTAAGTAGACAGGCCCTTGTCAAGTCCTGCTGACCATTCTCACTGCAGTTAAGCTCAATGGACACCCATAATGGTTTCATCTGTCAAGACTATAAAAACCTTATGCTCCTGCTCCTTCTCTACCAACAGTGACTCCAAGGTACACCTGCTCCTCTCACAGACTGACTAAGGTCCACATTAGTTAGGCTTACGTCAGGATTAGCTCAATGGAGTACTCTTACTGTCAAGTCTACCTCCAATAATAAGATTCAGGGTTTTATCTCCTGTGAGCCAAACAAGAACTGTTCAGGAACAGGAAGTGCTCAGGGACATCAAGTCAACTCACAGGCACAGGCTTTCAGGAAGATGCCACAGAGGGCCTCCTGAATCAAGTAGCATTTGAATCTAGTACATCTTCATTTTCTCCCATCCTTAGCACCCACTGGGTATTATAGCCACAGACAACATGGGAAGGCAAGGAGGTGAGAACACCTCATGTCTACATGCCCTTGAGGCTGAGGAAGAAGGGACACAAGTTCAAGGTACCCCATTTCCAAAACCAAGGGCTAGAAATGTAGTTCTTCTAGCATTTTCCAACCCCAGCACGAAAGGTGAAAAAAATACTAAAGGAAGATCATTTCATACCTCTGATCATTTTACTGGCTCATCTACCATCCTGCGACCTGTCAGTTCAAGTGCTCCTGCCTTGACAAAATACACCCTTCCATTCTATTGACAGTGTTAACAAGGCATCTGAATTCCATTTCCATGGCTTCTCCACTTCAAAGAGTCTTCCTACTTAATAAACTTATATGTTAGTTTGAAAAATTACTCAAGAATGGTTGGGTATGTGGCTTAGTCTTTGAGTGCTTGCCGAGCATGCATGAAGCCCTGGGTTCAATTCCTCAGTATCACAAACACAGAAAAAGATAGAAGTGGTGCTGTGGCTCAAGTGGTACAGCACTAGCCTTGAGCAAAAGAAGGCAATGGAGTTTCAGGCCCCGGGCTTGGAAACAAATGCTCCAGAATATACCAGTAGTAGAGCATTATTGACTGGCTTCAATTGAGAGGAGCTTCTGAAGTTACGGAGTTCTCAGGTATACAGTTTCCTGATGGCTCATTTTAGCTACACATGGTGGAGGCTCAGAGAGGACTAACATGGAGTCCAGAAGAAAGACCAGCTCTCCTGGTCATAGTCAGATAATCCATTTTGAGAAAGGAAATGTTTGAGTTCTCTTTCTGTCTTAACTTGTCTTAGACATATATGATGTCAACATGCTGACAAAATACACCCCTGTTCTCATCAAGGCCCTTTTCCTTCTCCTCAAAGTTTGTCTGGGGATCAAGTCTTTCTCAAAACCCTTAATGCATCAGGTTTATGTCTTAGCTGGACAGGCCCTCACCACGTCCTGCTGACCAGTGCAACCGCAGTTAAGCTCAACAAACAGCCACAATGGGTTCAACTGTCAAGAGTAAAAAATGCTTATTCTCCTGCCCCTTCTATACCAACACTGACTCCAAGGTAGGCCAGCTCCTCTCTCAGACCAACTAACATAAAGCTATCATCGATCTCTGAAGATGAGAGTAACACTTGGCTGACTGCTCTCCTCTCTGTCCCTGTCTACCTCCTTCCTTTTCTTATCTCCAAGTCATCCAATTTTTTCCTTCCTGCCAGAGACATTCCCATTGTTCCTGATGCAGTTAAAAACAGGCTTCAAAACCCAGAGCATTTTGAACAGAATCTGACCTTCCCCCTACTAAGTTTGAAAGTTAGCTTTACTTCTTGAACAGTGGACCTCCACAAACCAGAAACTTCAAAACCAAAATATTCTGCTTTGCTTCTGTTTGAAGTTTCTAGAATAGTCTTCACAGTGAAGGAATAACAGTATTAACAATATTAACACTAAAAATCAAGTTGGAAGACTAAAGACAGGGAGGAGCATCGATTTATTCTTATTGTCTATAGGTCAGATCAGAATTAGACCAATGTTAGATTTTTCAGCAATATGAAAATAGATTCCTAGACAAGGTGAATCTCCAAAGTCGGGAAATAAGGGCAATATTGGAAGGGGATTGCTGAGTTCAGAACAGTGAGGAAAGATATTCCAATGAATTGTACAATGACAAGCACAGTATATATCAGTCTGCCCACTGGTTCATGGTGGTTACTTCTGACCTACAAGATACAAGTCTGCATTCTAGTGGAGATAGAGGTACAGTGGGAATGGCTAGGCACCAACTTCAACTTGTAGCTGTACTTAGAGAACTTGAACTTGGATGCAGTACTTATTGAACTTGATCTGTGGCATATCAGGCTTAGAAGTGGCAACTCCTTAGACCTCCCAAGTACACAGGAGACAGGAGCCTAAGGTCAGATGTACACAACAAGGTCATGCTATGACCTTAGAAACAGTTGCCCCAAAGATCTCTAAAGGATATCATGACAGCACACCTATTTCTGAAGTCTTCACTACACTACAGCGGGGCAGAGACCAAAAGTGTAGTAGGCAGGCACCAATAGGCTTCCACATCCCTCTGCAGGAATGGTGCTACCCCTGGCCTCCAGAAATTTCAGAGCCCAGCCCTACAGGGCAATGCCTCTGAAGAAAAGCCACTCACTTCCAGACTGAGAGATCTTTTTGTCCCAACTTGAGAAAGCTTTAGAGCTGGTTAATTTCCAAACCCTTCCATTAATCTGACAAGCTTTAATGGAAGCTACAACCCAGCTTATCTCTCTGCCTATCCCACACCCCTTTCAAAGACATTGGTCCAGAGTACTTCCTAAAATGCCTCAAAATAAACCCTGTGAGATTAGCACCTAGTCATGCTGTGCTCAGTCCCACAGAGCAGAGTAAGCTGAGCCACAAGACAAAATCCTGTCCTCAAAAACACTATCCTCAAGACAAAAATGCTGCTCGTGGACAGAAGTGTTCTTACTACCTACTCCTATAGCTGCTGGGGAAGCAGGTCGGCATTTTGGTCTTTCAACTAAATAAACTCTTTCCTGGTACTCTGTTTTATGGGGAAGCTTCCTAATGTTTGCAAGCTCTTGGGCAGGTTTCTGTGGTTCAAGTGTGAGGGAGGATTTCTGGGGTCTCCTCCTGCATACATAGCAGCCTTCATCACTGTATGTAGACAATGGATTCCTAAAGTGGCCAAGGTAACAAATGAAAGCTCCAGCCCAGTACAGATAACTGCCAGTGTATAAAATTAACCCTCAAACATCAATCGCTTTTGTATATGCAAACAATGAGAAAAGTGTGGCTGTAATCAGGAAAGCAACTCCATTCGTAATAGCTCCACAAAATATGAAATACCTAGGAATAAACTTAACCCATTAAGGGAAAAAGCTCTACGATGAAATCGCTAAAAATCTGAAAAAAGGAAATCAAAACAGAGATTAGATAGTGGCAAAAGAAACTCCCATGCTCCTGGATTGGAAAGATCAACATCCTGAAAATGGTAATACTTCCCAAGGCTATCTACAAATTCAATGCGATACCTATCAATATTCCAACCTCATTCTTCAAGGAAATAGAGGAGTTATCCAAAACTTCATATGTAACAATAAAAGACCCCAGATAGCAAAAAGGATCCTTAACAGAAAGAACAGTGCTGGAGGAATATCAATACCAAATTTGAAACTCTACTACAAAGCCATAGTAATCAAAACAGCTTGGTACTGGCACCAGAATAGACTCCAGGCTGAGCAACTCTTTAAGAGGAGTTAAGACCGAGAGATGGAGCTTCTTCTACTTCCACTTCAACAGATCACAGATGAAGAAATTAAGTCAAGGAAAAGGATGGCTATTGAAGACAACATAAGAGAAAACAGGATCATCTCTCTTCCTAGTCCCATACCCTTTCACACGCATTAGTCAAGAACACTTCCTAAAAAGCCAAAAAATAAGCCCAATAACAATAATACCTCTGATTTCTCCACTTCCAAAGAAGGAAAATAAGTCATTTTATGAGTCAAGATTGGAATCAATGTCCAGTGGGCCATCTGAGGGCAGAGCTGGGGCTGAAAGCCCTGGGCATTCAAAGGAAGAAAGTGGTTCCTGGCATAAAGGTGATATTGTAGGTTATATCTTCAGAGGGGAATGTGGATTTTGAACATGAAAAAAACTTGGTTTATCATGTTTTAACTTGAGGGACAGACAGTGATGAATCCCCAGTTAGGTAACCCTAAGTGGAAGTAAGGGTCTCCAGGGAACACATCCCACTGAAGGAGCTGATGCTGTCCTTAGGTGATTCATCCCCACTCTCAGATGCCAGCCACCATGGCTCCATTGGAGTCTAGTCTTCTCCCTTCCTGCCCTGGAGTCAGGGAAGGAATTGGGGATAGTGGAAATGGTTAGTTTGCTGTGTTATGGGTTTGAGTTCCATTTATTTGGCTTCTAAAACAATCTTGAAAAATCAATGTGGGAATCAGGCATGGGAAGAAATCTCTGTCCACATTTATCAGGATACCATGGTATTTTGTACCATCTTAGCATTGATTAGCTGACAGTTGAAGATTGTACAAATAAAAGTCATTAATCACCCCCCCAAAAAAGATTAGAACCTAGCCATGGTGTCCTCAGCCCCACAGAGTAGATCAAACAGAGCCACAGAAACCAGGGGGGCAGCAGTGTTCTTATTGCCCAATCCCTCCCTCCCCTGAGCATCAGAAAGGCAAAGAATCCCTGGCAGTCCCCAATATCAATCATACCATGGTCCTGAAACCTGCTGCTGGGGTAACCTGTAGCTGCTAGGGTAGCTAATAGCCAATAAAGGCTCTTCTAAGAACTGCTTCATTGACTTCAAGTTTATTTTCCTCCAGGCTCAGCCCAATTCCACAGAGCTAAGACCCACCTTCCTAGGACACATGCTGTCCAAATCGGCCATATGGTATTTGAGGTTTCATAGTGGTTGCACATGCCTAAAGCTCTGTGGGTTAAAATATAGTAGTAGAGGGGCTGGGAAGCTGGCTCCATGGTAGAGTGCCTGCCTCCTATACATGAGGCCCTGGGTTTGATTCCTCAGCACTACATAAGCAGAAAGAAATCACAATTGGAATTGGCTCAAGTGGTAGAGCATTAGTCTTGAGCTAAAAAAGCTGAGGGACAATGCTCAGGCCCAGATTTCAGGCCCCACCAGTGACACACACACACACACACACACACACACACACACACACATATATATATACGCATATATATGTATATATGTGTGAGTGTGTATATATTTATTAGAGCCTTTCTGATGAAATAGCCAAATTCACATAGCAAAAACAATTAGAGATCGTAGAATCAAGAAGTCCAAAGTAAATCCATGCAACAACTTGCATGGCCTTAGACCTAGTGATTAACTCAACTGTTTTTTAGATCTGCGTTGTCTCAGTGATTGGAGCTTAACTCCCTTCACTTGGTGCCTCACCTAGTGCTCAGAGAGGCTGATGTAAGGGAAACCCCAGTCTCTGAAGAAATGAAGCCAGGGAAGCCAATTCAGAACAGGTTCTTCCCCTCCTTTACCAGAGAAGTCTAGAGTCTACATCATAAATAAAAATTGAAAACCCATTCAAAGTTCCCTTTGAATGAAGAGGGCCAAGGCACTAAGAGCTACCATGGTTCCAGATTTCTCAGCATCCCATGATCAAGATAGAAGCCCTACTGTGAGGAGCTGGGTTCAGTTCCTCTTATTGAATTCTGCCTCCATAACAGATGCTGAAATGAGTCCACATTCCTGAGAGGTCCTAGGTCAGTTTGGAGAGTTTAGGGTCTTCTTGCTATTGGAGGTATTTAGAGGATATTAACTCCTGTGGATGGAGTTTGAAGCTACCATTTCCTTCCCTGCCTACTGGTAAAAGGTGAACAACTATCTCTTAGACTTCTACTTAAGTGCTAGAGAAAATGGTCACCTCAACATTGAGGAAAGTACAGTATCAGCCAAGAGAAGCTCACATGCAGAACCTGCTAGATCCACTAGCTTGAGAAAGAGTAAGCTGGCAATAATCATTAACTCTGAAAGGTAGCTAGAAAGCCAATGGCTATATATTCTAGGGTTTACTCCTGTGAACACTGAGGCCTGGAGGGAGCTTATGTCAGGCAATGTGGAGGAGAATGTCATCTTGAACTATGCTTAGCAGCCTCCCTAACAAGGGTCTGTCTTTGAAGATCTCATTGCTAGATCCCTTGTCCTGCAGAAGAACAACTAGCTGGCTTCAACCTACCCTGGCCCTCCTGTCTTCAGTGATGGGACCAGAAAGGCTAAGATATGCTTCAGGCACTAAAAGCCTGAGATCCAATCATACGGCTTCACAAGCTTTCTCAGAGAAAGTGGGAATAATAGATTGCCAAATAGAAGCTCCAGGACAATGCTATTGAGAGTTCTTA
>NW_012267250.1:16312350-16323028 GCF_000151885.1 Dipodomys ordii
CAGGCACTTTGCAAACACCCGATTACATTTACCCAATTGCCTACACTTCGCTTCATGCTAGCCTTACTCAGCCCTCTTGGGAACGGGGCCTCGACCATTCTCCCTGCCTTGGTTTCTAGTTTGATAGAAGCCTCAACGTTGTCACCGTTTTCAGTCATCTTCACGGTCTGACTGAATAGGGAGGCATCAATATCTTCCACCTGACCTAGGATTAGGCCCTTCTGTTTCTTCCCTCTCCTTGGTCCAACATCTGAAGCCATTTGTGCCTTCCTTCCCTGAGATCACAGTATAAGGTCTCTCCTAAGAGCTAGAAACCTGCCATGCTAAGCAAAGAGCACAAGGTAAGGTCGGGCACTGCCCATGCTTGTACCAAGAGACCTGTCATGAGCTCCAATTAACCCACTTCTGAGGTCCAGCTTGGGTGCATTCCCCCCATCTTGTTCCCTATCCAGGGGACCCTTCATGTTCTGGGCTCTGGCCCTCTACCTGTCATTGCTGGGCAGTGGCTCACACATGCCAGATAAGATAGGAGTCACAGACAGCTCTGGTTGTCTGTACTCAGGCCTTGTGCTCAGAGTACCTCCCTGAGCTACCAGGCAAGTCAGACTCCAGCACCAGAGCTGGATGGCCACAAGGGTTTAGAAGCAAACTAGGTTATTTCCTGGCATCTAACAGCCAGCTTCCTGATGAGTCAAGCACCTGGGTTTTGAGCCAGGCCTTTTGGAAAACAAAAAAAACCTGTTGGTTCCAGGCCCAAAGTACCCCAGCATGGGCTAGGAGAGGCCTTTCCCGGGGTCCTGCCTATGACATTGCCTCCGTAACTGGGGTTGCATTCAGCCCTTCTGGGAGCTAGACAGGGTTAAAGGACCACTCTTCAGTAACTGAGGCCAACACTGTTTCTCCCATCCAAACTCCCAAACCCCAAAGTTCACCAGGCAGACTAGGCGGCCTCATAAAGCCCCTTGTCCCACTGCCCAGTGTCAGATCTGAACAGAACCAGAGGTAGCAGCACCTCCCTGGCTCCCTTTCCAGCCAACCCAGTAGCCACCATTACTTTTCCTTCCGACTAGAAGCTGCCCGAATTCCAACTTCCTTCTCCCTCCTCTTCTTTCACATTTTCCCAGTAGGTGCCTACACTCCACCTCACACTCTGGAAATTTCTTGACCCCCACCCACAGTTCTTTCTTCTCAAGCGGCTGCTTAGCTGAGGACTGGCAGGATCAACCCCCCACAACCATACACCCCTACCCCCTTACCCACCCCCCTCCCCGCTTCATGCCTGTGCCCAGAACTCCATGCTGAAGCCAGGCTTAGCATTCCCAGTGCAAAAGTGCTCATCTAGCCACTTGTCTTCTCCTTGCCTAGACAAAGTCCATCTTCTGGAGAAGCAGACCCAGACCCTATGGAAGAGAAAGTCCCTATTCAGCCTCAGCATGCATTTGTTCCTGGCTGCCCTAAAAGCCACGAATCCCCTCCAGATCCAGCCAGGTCGGTCTACTTCCCAGTCCAATCACTCCTTCTAGTCCATGGACAGAAGCCCAAGAGACCCTCTGCTCTGTCAGACAAAGATAACTTTAGCTTCCACTAGAGACCTGTTTTGGCCTGCAGCATGGCTGGCTGGAGCGACTGGTACAAAGCCGAGCTGAGGGCTTGCTGGGACGGAGGTTTTTATAGTCCCGCTTGGGCTCATTCTTCTAGATCAGCTGTTCTCAACTCTGCAGCCTGCATTAGAATCACTTGGAGAGCTTATTAACACACACTCTCTGGGCCCCATCCCCAGAGTCCAGGATTTAGTAGGCCTGGGCTAGGATTGGAGAATTGGCCTCCAAACATGCTTGGTTCCCAGGTGGCACTAATGTTACTATTCTACTGCCTCCATATTGAGACCTACTGTTCCCAAGTCTCCAGAGTCGATGGCCAGTGGACGGCCATCAGCCAGGATTGTCTGTACACAATAGCTTCAGGATTTGGGTTATGGCTAAGAATGGTCCACTTGATTTCCTGGGTGTCCTAATGTTTCCTTAGTTGTAGTAGTGGTGGTTGTTGGTGGTAGTGATTGTGTGTGTGTGTGTGTGTGTGTGTGTGTGTGTGTGTGCTGGTCTGGTCTTGTGTTTGAACTCAGGGCTTGGAAATGTCCCTGAGTTTTTTTGTTGAAGGCTAAAGCTCTACCTCTATCTTTTTGTTGGTCAATGAGAGATAGGTGTCTCACAGATTATCCTGCTTGGGCTAGCTTCAAATTGTGATTCTCAGATTTTAGCCTGCTGAGTAAACAGGATTACAGGTGTAAGCCACAAGTGCCCAGCTAGATTTTGGGTTTGATTGACAACAATGATACCTATTTCTTGGAAACAGAAAGCTGATACATTATACAGATTGCAGACATAGATTTTATTATATATACATTTCATAGTCTGATCTATATATGTATACTCACAAACAAATTTGAGTATTTAGCATACCTGTTACTTAAGAGAAACCAATGCCTGTTACTTAAGAGAACCAAGGCCTGCACTCAGTTCGTGCTGCTTTTCCTTTGTCAAGCTTGCTTTGCAAACCAGTGTCTCCCACCCAAATATAATCGCATCAATACCACCAGGCAGTCCCTTCATTTTAACAATTGCTAATCAAGCCCGAGGGAGATGGAGTGGTGATGGGGAAGTCAGTGGTGATTTCCTCTTTTTCACGCATGTGCTCTTTGAGTGTACAGGTGCCAGGCCTGCTACACAAGCCATGAGCAAAGCAGGAGCACCTCACTGGGAGTGACTTCCCTACGGCCACAATGCTGCAGAGCCAGGGACCCCACATCATCAAGGCCCAGCTATGCTTAGGCCCCCAAATCTCCTGAACAGTGGGTTGGGTTTTGCTCTGTTCTACACTCTTGAATTGGTGGTGAGTTCAGGAGGGAAATCTGAGAATCTCAGCAGATTTCTTCCGATTCCATCCCAGCTCTACAGATGAGACAGATGTCCCCATAGCATGGGGGCAAGTCCCACAGCCTGTAGAGAGCCACATGCCAGGGCTTTCTCCAACCCACTTTGTGGGCAGAGCAGTTCACTGAAGCATTTGGGATTTGAGGTGTCACATGCTTAGGTTTGAATCATGATTCCCACATGATCAGCTGCGTGACTTTAGGCAAGTTGTTTAACCTTTCTGAGTCTTTGTGGGTTTTTTCTTTCTGTTTTTTTTTTTTTTGGTGGTGGGGGTGGTTGTTGTTATTGGTCATGGGGCTTGATCTCCAGGCCTGAGCGCTGCTGTCCCTCAGCTCTTCAGCTCAAGGCTAACGCTCTACCACTTGACCCACAGAGCCAAATCCGGTTTCCTGGTGGTTTATTGGAGATAAGAGTTTCCTGATTTTCTTGCCCAGGCTGGCTTGGAACCACAATCCTCAGGTCTCAGCCTCCTCAGTAGCTAGGATTACAATCGTGAGCCACTGGCACATGGCTTCCTTCTGTTTTTTCAACTGAAACTCCTAACCTGGAGTTGTTGAGAGGCTTCAAGATGATGCTAAAATCACCAACTCCGCATGTTGGAATCCTGTTGCCACTGCCTTTGCTGTGCATGGAATTCAGCTGTGGAAGTCTGGCTTAGGCCTACCCCGTGGGCCTGCTTGAGGCCAGGGAGACTCTTGGCTCCAAGGGTCTCCCTGTGAGAAGGTTTCATAGAATGACCACAGGGCTGTGGTCTTAGATCTGGTGGGGCCCCATCTTTTAGTTCTTGGGGTGGCCTGACTTAGGCGGCCTATTTCTCTTATGTCTCATGCTGGTGGCCTGTGACCTAGGCTGAGAGCCAACCCCCATACTTGGGAGTGTTCCCCCACCCTCAACAGGAGCTGACAGGAGGTTCACTGTCCACCTCATCCAGTATTGCAGCTGCCAGGGGGCAGCCTCACTCCACAGCTGGAGTACATGGGCCAGGACCCCACCCTCCAGGGGTGAGTCCAGGCCTGACTCTGGGCCAAACTACCTGCTGGGGGAAAATGTCCTTTCTTAGAAAACCACTGAAAAAGCCACCTGATTGTCAGTCAAACTGATAGCTGGGGTCAGGTGACCCCAAGGAGACATACTTGAACTATTGCAATTTCTATTTCTTTTCTTTTATTCTCTCTCTCTCTCTCTCTTTCTCTCTCTCTCTCTCTCTCTCTGTGTCTCTCTCTTTCTCTTTCCCTGGGGATTGAACTCAGAGGCCTGGTCTGTCCCTGAGCTTCTTTTGGTCAAGGCTAGCACTACACCACTGGAGCCACAACAGCACTTCTGGCTTTTTCTGTGTATGTGGTACTTAGCAATGGAACCCAGGGTTTCATGCATGCTAGGCAAGCACTCTACCACTAAAACACATTCGAAGCCCCTATTTCATTTTTTAACCCATGTTTAAATATCAGCATCTTACTGGGCTCTGTTGGCTCATACTGTAATCCTAGCTACTCAGGAGGCTGAGATCCAAGGATACCAGTTTGAAGCTAGCCTGGGCAGGAAAGGCCCTGAGACTCTTATCTCCAGTTCACTACCATAAAAAGCACACCTGTAATCCAAGCTACTCAGGAGGCTGAGATCTGCAGATTGTGGTTGAAATCCAGCTGTTTTTGTTTGTTTGTTGGTTTGTCGGTCCTGTGGCTTGATCTCTGGGCCTGGGCAGTGTCCCTGAGCTCTTCAGTTCAAGGAGAGCTCTCCACCTCTTGAGGCACAGCACCACTTCCGGTGTTCCGGTGTTTAATTGGAGATAGAGGACGAGGGCTCATCGACCACCAGGAAGCAGCAGGGACAGAGAGGCGCATACCAGGGACTTGCATGGCTTCCAGAGCACCCCTGAACTCCCTGGGTTTTGGTAGCTCAACTTCAGATCCTGCTCTAGAGAGTCCAGGGAATGCTTTTGCCTGGAGAACCCAGCACCTCAGGGAGCGCCAAGAGGGGGCGCATTGGAGCCTGGCTCCTGAGAGGTGCAGGGCAGCCCTCAACCAGCTTGGCTGCAGCTACTTTCACCAGCTGGCACAGCCAGAGGCAGAGGCTGGGGCCAGGGAGAGAGCACAGGGGAGAGAGGCTCCTGAGCCCATCCACAGGAAAACATGGACCAGGAGCAGGGCACTGGGCATGCTGCTTACTGGAGCTGCTGCTCTGCTGGGGCCCAGGCTGAACCAAGCAGGTGGTAAGCATCCAGGGACCAGATTGGGCAGGGGTGATGGGTTAGCCCTCCTCCCCTTGAACTTCCCTGAGCCCAACCTGAAGTAGAGGTGGTTCTTCCCTGAGTTTGCACCCACTGGCAAAGCAGGCAGGGGCGCCCCACGATACCAGGAAGTTTCCCTGTTCCACCAAAGTGGGCGATGGAGTCAGCCCACTCCACCCGGGGGTGGGCACCCAGGAGGGAGTACCAGGCTTACACCTGCAGGGAGAACTACTTGTGTAAGATAAATCTACAGGAACACACCTATGACGGTGGAAAGCTGCGTCCCAGAAGAGAAGGACAGATACTCTAGCTCTCATGGCCCTTCCAGAGATGACCACACGACTGGACACTGAATAGTATAGGCAAGCATATTTTGTGTCAAACCTAGAAAAAAGGAGATAGATAATAGAGACTTGAAGGGTACCAAGAGATTTAGGACACACCTGTAAGACTAAAGATCTTAGAAAGATTCAAACCTGACCTCAAGCAAGCCAAATATGCCATTCCTACCACATAGGAGCTATATGTGCTGCCAGAGATGGAGGTAGCAGGCACGAGAGAGATATCAGGTTTTACACCAGCCAAGAACCTTGAAGAGCAACTTTCCAGAAGCCCAAGCAATGAGGTATACATACCATAGCAGGTACAAAGGCAACTTGAAAGACAAGATTATAGTGGAGTCGTCCAGGGAAAGAAAAAATGTTTCATCCCACACTCAATGCACCTTCCCCATGGCCTCTACCCTGGCTAGCAAGGTCTCAGCATGACACATCCCTGGGTAGTGCGCTGCTGTGACCACTGACACCCTGGAATGGGTCCTAGTCTCAAGCCTAGTCTCAGCTTCAGGCTCATCTCCAGGCTCTGTCACACCAAACCACAAAACAAGATGCCTGCCTCAAACTTCACCTAGTTTCAGGAGCTGTCTAGCACCAAGGGAGACCTGTGGACAGCTTCCAGACACTTCATCTAGTCAAAGGCAGTATTGAGAACACTGAAGAATGGGCTTTACTTAGAACGGGATTAGAAAACAGGTGATGACAGGTGATGAAAAGAGGTGTTTCTCTTGTCTCTAAAACAGACCATGAGCACTCTTGTGGAGAACAACCACCGTGGCTAGTCAACAGACAGGATGAGATCCAAGTAGGGATCTGATCTGATCCGATCTGATATGCAAGGCGTGCATAACTCTCTTTTAAGCCTTGTTTGAAAGGATACTCAATGTGAACTGGATGCTCTGGAGGAAGGAAGAGGCCATCCTTTATCTCCTATGTTCTTGTCTAAAACAAGGAGAGTTACTGCAATCCTGGAAGTCTAAAGTTCAGAAACAGAATCAAGTATATTTCCATATTTGGTATAGGAATGTAACACTCACAGGATAATGCTAATTCTTTAGACTTTATTGTCGACTTCTCAACACTGAGGAAACTGGGAAAATAGGCTAATGTTACATCACAGTTGAGCTTTGGGAGATGTCAAGGTACCTTAATGGACATCTGGTGTCTTGTTTCCCAGTTAGGCTAGGTCACAGGAAAGGACTCAGGGAAGATTTTTTACCTTTCCAATATGTGGTTTTGTGTTAGTCTTGGGCATGTACCTCAGAGAGGAAAAAGAATAAATCAAACACAGGGAAGAAATGAGATCCAGGAAGATCTCTTGTTTGAGGCAAAGCAGATGGTGGCTGCCATCTGTAGGGGATAGAGATCAGACATCCAGGAAACTAGCCTGTCTTCCACCAATGAACCATGTGGCAGTCTCCTTTCGGCAAACCTTACACAATGGAGCCCAACAACCTGGCGGAGATGATTTGTCTTCTCTCTATATACTGAGGACATTTTAAGTGGGAGGTCAGCAGAGTAATGATTTTCAATTTTCCCACATGAAAGTAAGATTAGTTTGTCAGATCTAATGAGATCCTGCTCCCACCCCTCCTTAGCCCATATATTTGTCAAACGCCTATTGCCACCATGTGAATCACTACGCATATCAAGCTACCCATGTTAAATTATAACAGAAGCTCTCGTTCTAAACCGTACATTAGTGTAAATTTTGCTGAGAGTGCCTTAGAGTTTCTGCCCAGAATGGGTTTGAATCTCAGTATTCTGCCTCCTTAGTAGGTGGGATTACAGGTGTGAGCCACCCGCCTTTGCCCACATCATTTTATACAAAGTACCTAAGTATCCTCAGATTCTGGTAACCAAAGTGGTACTAGAGCCAAACGCTTGCAGCTACCAGAGGCAAGAACCTAGGTGTGTTTTTGGTTTGATTTTTTTTTGTTGTTGTTCTAGTCCTGAGGTTTGAACTCAGGGCCTGGGCACTGTCCCTGAGCTTCTTTGTGCTCAAAGTTAATGCTCTACTAGTGGGTCACAGCTCCATTTCAAGATTTTTCTGAATAGTTTATTAGAGATAAGAGTCTCACAAACTTTCCTACCCAGGCTGGCTTTAAACCTCAATACTCAGATCTCAGGCTCCTGTATATCTAGAATAATAGACTCGAGTCACCAGTGCCTACCTACCTAGGAGGTTTTATTTTATTTATTTATTTTTGGGGCCTGAACTCTGGGCCTGGGCGCTGTCCGTCAGCTCTTTAGCTCAAGGCTAGCACTCTACCACTTGAGCCACAGTGCAACTTCCAGCTTTTTTCTTTTTAGCTTATGTGGTGCTGAGGAATCGAACCCAAGGCCTCAGGCATGAAAGGCAAGTGCTTTACCATGGAGCCACCTTCCCAGCCCCCCTAGCTGGTTTTAAATCCTTTCTTCTGCCTTCTCCTGCCATCCATTCAGAAACTAACACACCTTACCAAATCAACAGGAAATGACTGGAGAGCTTATTGGTTTTATAGTCACATCCTAGTTTGGGCTGATAACCTTTGTTTCTGTTGTCTATCAAATATCCATAATTTTGTGACTTAACAATAACCAAAAATATATTCTTTTAAACATGGTCTAACCATGTGGTCCAGGCTGGCTTCAAACTCCCAATCCTCCTACTTCAATCTCACAAGTACTGGGCTTACAAGCAAACACCATCAGAGCTTAAAACAAAACTCATTCTTCCTCATGTTTCCATGAGTTGACTGATCTCCCTTGGGATCTACAGTGGGGTGGAAGTCAGGTGCCTGCAGGGGTTACTAGGTCTGGACATCCACATGGCTTGCCAGTAGTGAGCAGAAGCCTTGTTTGTCAGACCTCCTTAATCCAGTCAACCAGGCACAGGGAAAGGTCAGATGTCACATTTCAAGAAACAAGCCTGAGAGGTGCTTACAATGAAGACCAGTGATGGAATTAACATGGTCAACATTAGCAACAGTACTTCACATACCTTAACTCTAGTTGGGCAGAATTGTTCCTTCTGATCTGCACTGTGACATTTTTATAGTAGCTTCTAAATAAATACATACCTACCATAGGACTTGGCAATCTCTTTCTTGGAATCAAAACAAGTATACTAAAAGTGGATGTCCATCCAAAGTCTGCAATGTGGGTGTTCCTAACAGCTTCAAGTGTCTGAGCCAAATGTCCATCCCCTGAAAATTGGTAAAAACTATACATATACTAAGTAATACTATCAAATAAACAGTTGTACTTCAATATCTTTCATATGAAAACAAAGAAGTAAGATTCATAGAACGTATGGGACAATATTGTCCTGCTCTTCTGTGGGAAGATTGATAATCGCTAGTCTCCTGACCTCCTTTTCAAAGTATCCTCAGTAAGTTTAGAGAAGCTGAACCTCTGGGCCAGGGTGCTGGGTTCTCTAATGTAAGTTTCAATAAATGGAGACCACAACATGCTTCAGATAGGTAAGAATTTATTTTATTTTATTCCTTCCACCAAGGAAAAATTTTACAAAATTTACAATATTACAAAATTTTACAACATTACAAATAAAAATATAAAACACCAAAATGTGGCAACATTTAGAGAAAGCATCCTGAGTCAGGATGCTGTTGTTTATTCCAAAGTTTAGCCATAGCCAGAAGTTTGAGGTTAGGTTGGCTGGTAGCTTCATCTTCTGGAAAGATGTAGTCACAGTATTCTTCCCAGCCTGCATCAGACCCGTCATCAGTCTGAACCTTTCTTCTCTTCTTCACTTTCTCTGGCATAAGTCTGTCTACTCTCTCCTTATCTGATACTGTTCCAAATTCATCCTCAAATCTTCTCCAAGATTGCAACAGCATAAGCCTCACTTCCTTTTCTTCACAGTTCTGCATGGTTTTGTTAGCCTCTTCATAAATCTGTCTGCATTTAGACACACTTCCTTCTTCTGCAGACAACTCAAAGTGAGCCAAACTGATCCATACCTTGACATGCTGTGTCCGGTGGAGCAACTGTCAGTAAAGATTTCGTGTTCTCTCAATTTCTCCCTGTTCCATCTCAAAGTCGATGTAGGATTCCCAAAGCACCTCTGGCATGTCTAAGCGAGGCTGGCTGATGGCTAACTCATAGATTGCCCTGGCTCTCTCCAGATCACCAAGGATTGTCTCTAATTCTGCAAACTTAATCCAGGAGGTACAATTTTCAGGTGCAAATTCCAACAGCTTTGCATAAAGCTTCCAGCATCTGTCAAATTCTCGAAGCTTCACTTCCAGTTCTATGTAGCCTTTAAATAACTTTCTCTTTGGACACTTGCCTATGGAAGTCCCCAAAGCTCTTCTGGCAGATGATAAATTTCTCTGTCTTATTTCAAATTGTGCATAATAGAGCCACATCTTGGCAAATGTGAACTCTTGATGAGGAATTAATTCCAAAGAGGCTTGATACACCTGCCTTGTCCTCTCAGGATCCTTTGCCTGCAATTCTTCATAGAGTGCATAGTTAATCCAGAGGTAGATGTAACACTTCCAGGGTCTCTTCTCCTGAATGGGTGGGACCTTGTCAATGGCTCTCTCATAAACCTCTCGCACTGTGTCAGCTTCTGCAGTGCTTTCCAGTAAGCGCAAGTAATCAAACCCCGCATCATAATTGTGGGGACTGGCCCTCACTTCCTCTTCATACTGGAATCTGCGTTTGCTCACAATGATAGCTTCAATACCCTGCCTGTCCCCAAACTTCTTCTCAAAGATGGAATAGCTTTTGAAGAGCTCTTGAGCCTCATGTGTTGGGATTCTGTCCAAGGCATATTTGTAGATGGCCTGGGCCCTCTCAAATTCTTTCTGGTTTTCCTCAAATTTGGCAAAGGCAACATAGAGGTGTTCATCCATATGTTCCTCTCCGAAGAACTCAACAGCTCTCTCATACACTTTCCGTGCGTGGGCCAAATAACCATGTTTTTCTTCAGAGTGCACATATTTGATCCAGTTCTTCAACCGTGGGTGCACAAGAACAAAGCGTTCGTAAATGGTCCGTGCCCGCTCCACCTCTTTGTATCTCAATTCAAAGTTAATGTAGGAGTGCCAGGCTTGCTCCTCGGGCTGCCATTCCATCCAGCGCTCAAACACCTGCCGGGCACCGGCCATGTTCTCCAACAGCTCTTCCATGTATGTGTACTTGTACCAGAACTGGCTGACTCGTGGCAGTGCTGT
>NW_012267250.1:16323197-16335580 GCF_000151885.1 Dipodomys ordii
TTCCCAATCACAGTCGGGTTCTTCCTTAAGTTATCTTCAAAGGCCTTCCTTTTCCTCAGCTTGTAGTCATTGAATTCTTCTTCATCTGCGATCCTCTGTTGAGGTGGAGGTGGAAGAAGCTCAAGCTCTCGTTCTTTGGCCTCCCTGAGCAGTTGTTCAGTGGTGATCTGCAGGAGAGCTGGAGCTTTGTTTTTGACCTTGGCCACCTGAGGGATCTGCAGCTTCCCGACTGCAGTGGAGACCGCCATGTCTACAGGAGATCCTGGGAGATGTCCACACACACTGGGATCTCAGAGAACTGCCTGACAGAGAGCTCTTGACACTACCAAGCTTCCCAGCAATGAAGCAAGTCCGCTAGAAGAGCTGAGTTACAGGAGGTAGCAAGGCCAACCTGCGTGCTGACCTGAACTGGAGGGAGGCTGGCCCAGAGACAAAGCTTAGCACCAGCCAGAGGGCTTATATTATGCCAGGCGGGGAGGAGGCATGCCCACAGGGGATACAGAAATGACCTCAGAGCTTAGGGAGCCTCTCACTGGTGGAAGCAGGCAGGGCTGGGCAGATGAGGGAGTGACTGGCTAATCAGGGTGTGACAGGGTGGATAAGGGAGTGGCTGTGCTTAGGGAGACAGGGCTGGGTGTGTGAGGGCGTGACCTCAGAGGATGAGGTGGTGACCTCAGTGCTTGGAGCACTTTGCTGACCCTGATTCAGGAGATTGACTGAGGTGATTACTGCTTTCCAGCAAGAGAATTCTGGAAAGGCTACCATGCTGCCCTCTCCTGGAGACCAGGAGAGGAAGAGGAGGGGAGCAAAAAGGCTGTCTGTGGGGGGAGTGGTATTATCCAGGGCACCCATAACATTCCAGCCTTTTGAAGATTCTCTAGGCTACCTCCTGCTGACACAGGGGTATAATTCTAAGGAATAGAATGTAGACATGGCATCCGGATCAGGAAAAGGCAGCAGAGATGCTTCCTTGATTGTGAATGTGGATATTCTTCTAGGGAAAGAAGACTTAGGAGACAGAGTCTGAATAAGAAAGTTGAAAGTTTAGTTCAGAAGTAGAGCTTCTGTTCAAATTTAACATGGGTAGCTTGATTTCTTTAGTAGTTCACATGATGGCAATAGGCGTTTGACCAATATATCGGCTAAGGAGGGGTTGGAGGAGAATCTCATGAGATCTGACAAAGGATTCTTAATTTCCTGTGGGAAAATTGATCATCATTACTGTGCTGACCTCCCACTTAAAATGTCCCCAGTGCATAGGGAGAAGCGAAACACTCTGGGCCAGGTTGTTGGGCTCCCTTGTGTAAGATTTCCCGAAAGGAGACTGCCACATGGTTCACACAGAAAAGAGTTTATTATATTGTATTTTATTTTGTCCTTCTACAAGGAAGGAATTTTATTCTGCAAGTTTACAAATGAAAATAGAAAAAAGGAAATCATGGAAACGTTTAAAATAAATTTCCTATTTATTTTATTGTGAAAATACTGTACAAAGGGGTTACAATCACGTGGACAAGGTAATGAGTACATTTCTTATCAAGCATTGTTGACTCCTGCTTTGTTTCCCCTTCCCATCCCTTCCCATCTGCCACCTCCCCACCCCAGCCAAAGTTGTAAAGTTCGTTTTTTTTGACATAACAACTTGTATATCTCATTGTTGAGAAGGGTCCACCTGTATCCCTACTGAAATGACGTGTTTCTTCCCTTCCCCTCCACAAATTATACCAACATCAAATACAGTGAAAGCAGGGGTTATACAGTGGGGGAGGGACACACAAAGCAACAAATAAATCATCGTATAACTTGTTAGAAACAATCGCAAAAAAGAAAAAAAACATTTGAATACTCATCTTGGCATACATTTCACAAAACATCACTTTATGTGATCTTTTCTGTTTGTCTCAGACATATACTAGTTATTGCAAATAAGGAAAACCATGGGACCTATGTTTCTTTGGGCCTGACTTACTTCACTTAATATAATTTTTTCCAAGTCTTTCCTTTTCCTAACAAATGGGGAAATGTCCTTCTTTCTGATGGAGGCATAGAATTCCATTGTGTATATATACCACATTTTCTTGATCCATTCATCTACTGAGGGGCATCTGGGTTGGTTCCATATCTTCGCTATGGTAAATAATGCTGCAATAAACATAGTTGTGCTGGGAGCTTTAGTGTGGTCTTGTTGGGGAAACACTTGCGTAAATGCCCCAAAGTGGGATTGCTGAGTCCTAGGGGAGCTCTATGTGGAGTCTTTTGAGGAACCTTCATAGTGCTTTCCAAAGTGGTTGTACAAGTCTACACTCCCACCCATAATGCAGTAAGGTTCCCTTCTGTCCACATCCCCTCCAGCATCTGTTGTTATTAGAGTTCTTGATTATAGCTAGCCATTCTAACTGGGGTGAGGTGGTATCTCAAGGTTGTTTAGATTTGCATTTCTTTTATGGCTAGAGAGGTTGAGATTTTCTGCCTGTGTCTATTGGCCATCCTTCTTTCCTCTTCACAGAAGTTTCTCTTTAAGTCTTTAGCCCACTCATTTATCCAGCAGGTGTTTCTTTGAAGATTTGTTGCTGGGTGATTTAATTTTTTGAGTTCCAAGTATATTTTAGATATGAGACCCTTGTCCGTTGCGTGGCTAGTGAAGCTCTTCTCCCAATCCGTGGCTTTCTATTGATCTTGCGAGCTATGTCCTGTGCCATGCAGAAGCTCTGCTATTTCATGCAGCCCCATTTGTCCAAGCTTTCTTTGATTTGTTGTGTTTCTGGGTCTCTATGAAGACAATTTTGGCCTGTGCCAAGCAGACCTAGGCTTTCTCCTCTTCCATCCTGTAAGATTTTCTGAGGGTCTGCTTTGACTCCAAGGTCTTTGATCCATTTGGAGTGGATCCAGATTGGATTTTACTGTGACCCTTTATAAAGCATATCCCCATGACTTGCAATCACTAGGGTTCTGGACGAAGTTCATTGAGTGGGAAGAGAGAAGTATCTATGGCTTCCTCCTCTTCTTGCCTTCATGCTCATGCTCCTCTGGTCGGCTGCTTTCTGCAAGTCTTTTGGAGCCACTGTGCTGTTTAGCTTCTTGCAGAAACTTGTCCAAACCAAAAGGATCCTCCTCAAACTGAACTGGCCCTTCTCGTGCGGTCTGCCTATGTTCTGAACCGGAAAACTCTTTAACTGGAAGAAAGCTGTTGGTCTGGATTTTGATTTTTAGGTCATCACCATACATGTCCTTGTCCAGATTTGTCCTGGGCCTATAGATGGTCTGGGCCATGTCTTTATCACCTCTCCAGCTGAGATCATAAATGCTGTAAATGTCATCTTCTCCACCTGCAAATCCGCTGTCCATACCTTTGGACTGGTTGAAGAGCCTCTGGTCGTACCAAACGTCCTTGGAGATTCCAGGATTGGGGACACCCAGAGCAATGACTTCAGTGATATCTCGATGTTCCTTCCTCTGCGGTTTCCATCTCTTCTCAGCAGCTGTCCTGGAAAGATTGTGGTTGTGCTGTCTCTCTTTTTGCCTCTCGTGCCGGATCTCCTCCCTCCCACGTGCCTCCCCATCTTCTCTGTCCACACGGGTTTTGATGCCAGCTCTCCTCTTCCTGGCTTTTTGGGCCATCACTCTAAGTTTCTCTTCATGCTTCTCTTTTGCTTTCTGAGCCCTTTTTCTCTCCACTTGGGCCCGTGTTTCCACAGCCTCCCGAGCCTTCCGATCGGCAATGTAGAGAGCTTCGGTGAGTTTGGCAAAGTTCTCATTGATGTGTACCATCTGAAGTCCTCTTCCATCGGCGGCCAGTCGCTTGTCTAAGGGAATTGTATACCCCTTTGCATTTTTCCAGTTGGAGATGCAAGGAGGAATCTTCCACTCTTGTTGCTCCTTGGCAGTCATCTTTTGGCTTGGAGAGTGCATGACAGGTGGAGGAGGAGAAGGTGGTCCCTGGGGAATCTTCTGGTTGATCCGGAACCTAGGAGGCTCCATTGGATCTGTCTGCATCTCTACCATGCAAATGAGCATCTGTGTAGCTCCAGAGTTCAATGCCACTCCTTGCTGAGATGGTGTGTATCGCAGATACTGAGCAGGAGCCGATTGATCAGCTGCCCCAACTGGCATGGCTGAGGCAACCTTCTGCTGCACACACTTCTCTAAGGCTACCCTTGTCTTTGCTGTGATCTCTTGAATAGCTTCTTCGCCTGGTCTCTGTGGGTCTGGATCACCGGCATTCATCCCCTCCTGTGGCACCAAGTCAGTAGATTTGCTGTAAATGACCTTGTCTTTTGATTGACCTTGTCGAGCAACTGCATCGTACCGAATTCTTCCTTCAGGATCGACCTGAATGGCCAGCGCATTGGACCTGGTTTGTTGTCCTCCCATATCCAGTGGATGCTGGGCCACATGGATCTCTGGAAAAGCACCTCCATCTCCAAAATCTTCTAGCGAGCGAGGATTCCAACCTTTTCGGCACCCATATGGGGGAGGTCCTCTGGGTGAGGAGGCCAGGCAGGTCTGCCAAGAACTGTGAGATCTTGCCTTCTCTTCTGCTTCAAGTTGGTCCTGGGATAGCTGAGTAGGTGCGGGTAAAAAGCTGGTGAGCGCCATCTTCTTTGATAAGAGTTGATTTACACAAAAGCAAGAGCAAGAAGGAGAGCACACTGCCAGCCAGCCTGAGCTGGAAACCACAGTGCAGAGAGTGAAAGTTTAGGGCAGGGGAGAGGGATTAAATAAGGGAGGGCCGGGAGGAGGTGTGGCCACAGGGGATTCAGAAAGGACCTCAGAGCCTAGGGAGCCTCTGACTGGGGAAAGCAGGCTTGGCTGGGCACAACAGGGCCTGGCAGGTTGGATCTGGGTGTGACCTGGTGGATGAGGGTGTGACTGGGTGGAGGAGGCCTGGACCTCAGAGCATTAGGCAGTGACTGGCAGTCAGAGGATGAACTCTCAGAGCTGATTGCTGGTTTCCAGTAGGCCATTTGTGCTAAGGCTACTGTGCTTTCCTTCTAGGGGAGGAGGAGAGGATGAGGGGAGGGGTCTATTCTCCCAGGTAGACCTTACATTCTACTCTGTTTCTAGTGATGAAGGGTTTCTGATTCTCCGTGGAGACACAGGGTGTTATTTTTAGGGGCATAAGCCTGAGATGTCATCAGGGTCTGGGACAAGGCAGCAGTAACACTTCCTTGGCTGTGAATGCCTGTTAAGTAATTTGCATGTCTCTTGAAATGTCTATTCAAATTTTTTGTCCACTATTAATTGTATATTCTCTTGATATAGAGTTTACACATTACGGATGTTAATCTCTCATCAGCGAGTTTGTAAATGTTTTCTTCCATTCTCTACATTTTTCATTCTTTTTCTTTTGCCATGCAGAACTGTTTCAAATTCATATAACCCCATTCATCTGTTTTTGCTTTGGAGATCTTATCTTTAAAAATCCTTGCTCAGGCCAATGATATGGAATATTCCCTGACGTCTAATCCAAAAAACCCAACAGGCTTCCAAACCTCCAATTTTTGAGTGTTGACACCATGCCAGAAATGGAAAATTCCACTTGACAATAGATGACAGGTTCTAGGGAAAATCCAGGCATATCAAACTGTATAAGATGAGCTTCAGGTGTGTGTAAGGAACAAACACCACTTAGGAATTTCACTTTTCCCTCTTCAGATCTGGTCATTTCCAATACACCCCAATTATGTGACATCCAAAACATTTCTGACCCAAGCCTTCTGGAGAAGGATGACGCATCTTGTATGAGTCTCATTGAGTCTAATGTTACAACTCGGGAACCTATCACATGGGTTACCATCGTCCCTCTTCTCATCCTGGGCTCATCTCACTGAGTTCTCAGTCTGTGCCACATGTCAGCAGTATACACTTCTGTTCATTTTCCATATTAAAAATAGCTTCTTTCTTGGAGCTAGGTTGAAGTAGCCCTGGATAAGGCTATGAGTAAGTCATTGGTGTCTTCTCTATGTCTTGGTCAGAGCTTTCCATTCCAGATTCTGCTTCCTACTTTTTGACCTTGTCTTTATTTAATTATGCCTAGTTCATCTACAGACAGTCCCCTGACCACCAGGTCTTTCTGAGGTCTATGGGAACAAGCACAATTCTAGAGCTCAGAGCTGTCAATCCAATAGGTCTGAACTACCTTAATATTTGCTACAGCAACAGTGGCTACCTTGGTTTTTGAGGCCCTAAGTATATGTGCTAGAAAGAAGGGGACTCCAGGAATCTGTCCAGACTCTTAGCAGTAGGCCAGGAGGTGAAGTATAAGACATTGGTATGCAAGATACTGACTCTGGCAGGTCCTTCCAACTCTCTAGGCTTGAGATCCTAATGTCTCTGGGACAAATAACTTCCAACCTTTTAACCTCTTCAGAAAGGCAGAAACAAAGAAAAACCTACAACAAAGATGTCATACTACCTATGGGTGTCTACCATCTAAGTAAGTCTTGGGACTAAAGACTTCTGGCTGGGAGACAGGCTAGTTGCCTGGATGTCTGATCCCTGTCCCCTACAGATGGCAGCCACCATCTGGCTTTGCCTCAAGCCAGAGATCTTCCTGGATCTAATTTCTTCCCTGTGTTTGATGTTATTCCTTTTCCTCTCTGAGGTACATGCCCAAGACTAACACAAAACTACATACTGGAAATGTAAAAAAATCTTCCCTGAGTCCTTTCCTGTGACCTAGCTGAACTGGGAAACAAGACACTAAATATTCATTAAGGTAGCTTGTCATTTCGCAAAGCTAGACTTCCTGTGTTGGTAGTGTCAACTGTGATTTAAAATTAGCCTGTTTTCCCAGTTTCCTCAGTGTTGAGAAGTTAACAATAAAGTCTAAAAATTAGCATTATCCTGTGAGGGTTACCTTCCTATGCCAAATATGGAAACATACTTGATTCTGTTTCTGAACTTTAGACTTCCAGGATTGCAGTAACTGTCCTTGTTTTGGACAAGACCATAGGAGATATAGGATGGCCTCTTCCCTCCTCCAGAGCATCCATTTCACATTAAGAATCCTTTCAAACAAGGCTCAAAGCAGAGATATGCATGCCTTGCTTATCAGTTCAGATCCCTACTTGGATCTCATCCTGTCCGTTGACTAGCCAGGGTGATTGTTCTCCACAAGAGTGCTCATGGTCTGTTTTAGAGACAAGAGAAACACCTCTTTTCGTCACCTGTCATCACCTGTTTTTTAATGCAGTTCTAAGTAAAGCCCATTCTTTAGTGTTCTCAATACTGTCTTTGACTAGATGGAGGGCCTGGAAGCTGTCCGCATGTCTCCCATGAGCTAGACAGCTCCTGAAACTTGGTGAAGTTTGAGACAGGCATCTTGTTTTGTGGTTTGGTGTGACAGAGCCTGGAGATGAGCCTGAAGCTGAGACTAGGCTTGGGACTAGGACCCATTCCAGGGTGTCAGTGGTCACAGCAGCGCACTACCCAGGGATGTGTCATGCTGAGACCTTGCTAGCCAGGGTAGAGGCCATGGGGAAGGTGCATTGAGTGTGGGATGAAACATTTTTTCTTTCCCTGGACGACTCCACTATAATCTTGTCTTTCAAGTTGCCTTTGTACCTGCTATGGTATGTATACCTCATTGCTTGGGCTTCTGGAAAGTTGCTCTTCAAGGTTCTTGGCTGGTGTAAAACCTGATATCTCTCTCGTGCCTGCTACCTCCATCTCTGGCAGCACATATAGCTCCTATGTGGTAGGAATGGCATATTTGGCTTGCTTGAGGTCAGGTTTGAATCTTTCTAAGATCTTTAGTCTTACAGGTGTGTCCTAAATCTCTTGGTACCCTTCAAGTCTCTATTATCTATCTCCTTTTTTCTAGGTTTGACACAAAATATGCTTGCCTATACTATTCAGTGTCCAGTCGTGTGGTCATCTCTGGAAGGGCCATGAGAGCTAGAGTATCTGTCCTTCTCTTCTGGGACGCAGCTTTCCACCGTCATAGGTGTGTTCCTGTAGATTTATCTTACACAAGTAGTTCTCCCTGCAGGTGTAAGCCTGGTACTCCCTCCTGGGTGCCCACCCCCGGGTGGAGTGGGCTGACTCCATCGCCCACTTTGGTGGAACAGGGAACCTTCCTGGTATCGTGGGGCGCCCCTGCCTGCTTTGCCAGTGGGTGCAAACTCAGGGAAGAACCACCTCTACTTCAGGTTGGGCTCAGGGAAGTTCAAGGGGAGGAGGGCTAACCCATCACCCCTGCCCAATCTGGTCCCTGGATGCTTACCACCTGCTTGGTTCAGCCTGGGCCCCAGCAGAGCAGCAGCTCCAGTAAGCAGCATGCCCAGTGCCCTGCTCCTGGTCCATGTTTTCCTGTGGATGGGCTCAGGAGCCTCTCTCCCCTGTGCTCTCTCCCTGGCCCCAGCCTCTGCCTCTGGCTGTGCCAGCTGGTGAAAGTAGCTGCAGCCAAGCTGGTTGAGGGCTGCCCTGCACCTCTCAGGAGCCAGGCTCCAATGCGCCCCCTCTTGGCGCTCCCTGAGGTGCTGGGTTCTCCAGGCAAAAGCATTCCCTGGACTCTCTAGAGCAGGATCTGAAGTTGAGCTACCAAAACCCAGGGAGTTCAGGGGTGCTCTGGAAGCCATGCAAGTCCCTGGTATGCGCCTCTCTGTCCCTGCTGCTTCCTGGTGGTCGATGAGCCCTCGTCCTCTATCTCCAATTAAACACCGGAACACCGGAAGTGGTGCTGTGCCTCAAGAGGTGGAGAGCTCTCCTTGAACTGAAGAGCTCAGGGACACTGCCCAGGCCCAGAGATCAAGCCACAGGACCGACAAACCAACAAACAAACAAAAACAGCTGGATTTCAACCACAATCTGCAGATCTCAGCCTCCTGAGTAGCTTGGATTACAGGTGTGCTTTTTATGGTAGTGAACTGGAGATAAGAGTCTCAGGGCCTTTCCTGCCCAGGCTAGCTTCAAACTGGTATCCTTGGATCTCAGCCTCCTGAGTAGCTTGGATTACAGGTGTGCTTTTTATGGTAGTGAACTGGAGATAAGAGTCTCAGGGCCTTTCCTGCCCAGGCTAGCTTCAAACTGGTATCCTTGGATCTCAGCCTCCTGAGTAGCTTGGATTACAGGTGTGCTTTTTATGGTAGTGAACTGGAGATAAGAGTCTCAGGGCCTTTCCTGCCCAGGCTAGCTTCAAACTGGTATCCTTGGATCTCAGCCTCCTGAGTAGCTTGGATTACAGGTGTGCTTTTTATGGTAGTGAACTGGAGATAAGAGTCTCAGGGCCTTTCCTGCCCAGGCTAGCTTCAAACTGGTATCCTTGGATCTCAGCCTCCTGAGTAGCTTGGATTACAGGTGTGCTTTTTATGGTAGTGAACTGGAGATAAGAGTCTCAGGGCCTTTCCTGCCCAGGCTAGCTTCAAACTGGTATCCTTGGATCTCAGCCTCCTGAGTAGCTTGGATTACAGGTGTGCTTTTTATGGTAGTGAACTGGAGATAAGAGTCTCAGGGCCTTTCCTGCCCAGGCTAGCTTCAAACTGGTATCCTTGGATCTCAGCCTCCTGAGTAGCTTGGATTACAGGTGTGCTTTTTATGGTAGTGAACTGGAGATAAGAGTCTCAGGGCCTTTCCTGCCCAGGCTAGCTTCAAACTGGTATCCTTGGATCTCAGCCTCCTGAGTAGCTTGGATTACAGGTGTGCTTTTTATGGTAGTGAACTGGAGATAAGAGTCTCAGGGCCTTTCCTGCCCAGGCTAGCTTCAAACTGGTATCCTTGGATCTCAGCCTCCTGAGTAGCTTGGATTACAGGTGTGCTTTTTATGGTAGTGAACTGGAGATAAGAGTCTCAGGGCCTTTCCTGCCCAGGCTAGCTTCAAACTGGTATCCTTGGATCTCAGCCTCCTGAGTAGCTTGGATTACAGGTGTGCTTTTTATGGTAGTGAACTGGAGATAAGAGTCTCAGGGCCTTTCCTGCCCAGGCTAGCTTCAAACTGGTATCCTTGGATCTCAGCCTCCTGAGTAGCTTGGATTACAGGTGTGCTTTTTATGGTAGTGAACTGGAGATAAGAGTCTCAGGGCCTTTCCTGCCCAGGCTAGCTTCAAACTGGTATCCTTGGATCTCAGCCTCCTGAGTAGCTTGGATTACAGGTGTGCTTTTTATGGTAGTGAACTGGAGATAAGAGTCTCAGGGCCTTTCCTGCCCAGGCTAGCTTCAAACTGGTATCCTTGGATCTCAGCCTCCTGAGTAGCTTGGATTACAGGTGTGCTTTTTATGGTAGTGAACTGGAGATAAGAGTCTCAGGGCCTTTCCTGCCCAGGCTAGCTTCAAACTGGTATCCTTGGATCTCAGCCTCCTGAGTAGCTTGGATTACAGGTGTGCTTTTTATGGTAGTGAACTGGAGATAAGAGTCTCAGGGCCTTTCCTGCCCAGGCTAGCTTCAAACTGGTATCCTTGGATCTCAGCCTCCTGAGTAGCTTGGATTACAGGTGTGCTTTTTATGGTAGTGAACTGGAGATAAGAGTCTCAGGGCCTTTCCTGCCCAGGCTAGCTTCAAACTGGTATCCTTGGATCTCAGCCTCCTGAGTAGCTTGGATTACAGGTGTGCTTTTTATGGTAGTGAACTGGAGATAAGAGTCTCAGGGCCTTTCCTGCCCAGGCTAGCTTCAAACTGGTATCCTTGGATCTCAGCCTCCTGAGTAGCTTGGATTACAGGTGTGCTTTTTATGGTAGTGAACTGGAGATAAGAGTCTCAGGGCCTTTCCTGCCCAGGCTAGCTTCAAACTGGTATCCTTGGATCTCAGCCTCCTGAGTAGCTTGGATTACAGGTGTGCTTTTTATGGTAGTGAACTGGAGATAAGAGTCTCAGGGCCTTTCCTGCCCAGGCTAGCTTCAAACTGGTATCCTTGGATCTCAGCCTCCTGAGTAGCTTGGATTACAGGTGTGCTTTTTATGGTAGTGAACTGGAGATAAGAGTCTCAGGGCCTTTCCTGCCCAGGCTAGCTTCAAACTGGTATCCTTGGATCTCAGCCTCCTGAGTAGCTTGGATTACAGGTGTGCTTTTTATGGTAGTGAACTGGAGATAAGAGTCTCAGGGCCTTTCCTGCCCAGGCTAGCTTCAAACTGGTATCCTTGGATCTCAGCCTCCTGAGTAGCTTGGATTACAGGTGTGCTTTTTATGGTAGTGAACTGGAGATAAGAGTCTCAGGGCCTTTCCTGCCCAGGCTAGCTTCAAACTGGTATCCTTGGATCTCAGCCTCCTGAGTAGCTTGGATTACAGGTGTGCTTTTTATGGTAGTGAACTGGAGATAAGAGTCTCAGGGCCTTTCCTGCCCAGGCTAGCTTCAAACTGGTATCCTTGGATCTCAGCCTCCTGAGTAGCTTGGATTACAGGTGTGCTTTTTATGGTAGTGAACTGGAGATAAGAGTCTCAGGGCCTTTCCTGCCCAGGCTAGCTTCAAACTGGTATCCTTGGATCTCAGCCTCCTGAGTAGCTTGGATTACAGGTGTGCTTTTTATGGTAGTGAACTGGAGATAAGAGTCTCAGGGCCTTTCCTGCCCAGGCTAGCTTCAAACTGGTATCCTTGGATCTCAGCCTCCTGAGTAGCTTGGATTACAGGTGTGCTTTTTATGGTAGTGAACTGGAGATAAGAGTCTCAGGGCCTTTCCTGCCCAGGCTAGCTTCAAACTGGTATCCTTGGATCTCAGCCTCCTGAGTAGCTTGGATTACAGGTGTGCTTTTTATGGTAGTGAACTGGAGATAAGAGTCTCAGGGCCTTTCCTGCCCAGGCTAGCTTCAAACTGGTATCCTTGGATCTCAGCCTCCTGAGTAGCTTGGATTACAGGTGTGCTTTTTATGGTAGTGAACTGGAGATAAGAGTCTCAGGGCCTTTCCTGCCCAGGCTAGCTTCAAACTGGTATCCTTGGATCTCAGCCTCCTGAGTAGCTTGGATTACAGGTGTGCTTTTTATGGTAGTGAACTGGAGATAAGAGTCTCAGGGCCTTTCCTGCCCAGGCTAGCTTCAAACTGGTATCCTTGGATCTCAGCCTCCTGAGTAGCTTGGATTACAGGTGTGCTTTTTATGGTAGTGAACTGGAGATAAGAGTCTCAGGGCCTTTCCTGCCCAGGCTAGCTTCAAACTGGTATCCTTGGATCTCAGCCTCCTGAGTAGCTAGGATTACAGTATGAGCCAACAGAGCCCAGTAAGATGCTGATATTTAAACATGGGTTAAAAAATGAAATAGGGGCTTGGAATGTGTTTTAGTGGTAGAGTGCTTGCCTAGCATGCATGAAACCCTGGGTTCCATTGCTAAGTACCACATACACAGAAAAAGCCAGAAGTGCTGTTGTGGCTCCAGTGGTGTAGTGCTAGCCTTGACCAAAAGAAGCTCAGGGACAGACCAGGCCTCTGAGTTCAATCCCCAGGGAAAGAGAAAGAGAG
>NW_012267251.1:0-566 GCF_000151885.1 Dipodomys ordii
AAGAAGAGTGTTTTAACCACAGATCTTGAGTCAGATGTGAACGTTTTAAACCATCTAAGCTTATTAGACCATACTGTACTGTGAGGGCTTAAGTTTTATTGTGGTAACATACACGGAAGAAATCTACCATCTTAGCCATTTTGCATGGCTCCCGGGTGGGCCTCGGGCGGGTGAGTGGATCTGAGCACACCGAGGCTCAGCGCTTGTCCCAGCTGAACCTCAGCATCTGGAAACAGTGGCTCCCGCGGCCCCTCCCCCCCCCCCTCAGATCCCCGGTTCTGCGGCTGGACTCCCTGGGACGCAGCACACAGCTGCCCTGTGCATCTGGTCTGCCTCTCCCGAGCTGGGCCTGCTCGCTTGCACACACTGCCTCTGGCCTCGGAATCCCCTTCTTGCGGGGGGCTGGAGATCACTCGCCAGGAAGCTTTGCCACCTGTGGGTGGTTTGCTGCCCCCACAGGTGTGCGCATGACTCTTTTTTTGGGGGGGGGTCCAGTCGTGGGGCCTGAACTCTGGGCCTGGGCGCTGTCCCTCAGCTCTTCAGCTCAAGGCTAGCGCTCTACCACT
>NW_012267251.1:3946-5689 GCF_000151885.1 Dipodomys ordii
GCTCTCCCCCTGAGCATGGCCCAGACCCTCAGCCCCGCCTCCTGCAGCTGCGGGACCCCACCTTGGGGACAACCCCCCCCAACGTGAACCATCACCTCTGTGTGGAGGGAGGTGGGTATGGGGGGGCTTCACAGGTGCCCGGGGACCCCTCCCGTGAACCGTCACCTCTGTATGGAGGGAGGTGGGTATGGGGGACTTCACAGGTACCTGGGGACCCCCCCCATGACAACACTGCCTGTCCCCTCACACCAGGCCTCGACTCTGTGGCCACCGCCAGGATCTTCTACAAGCTGATGCGGCGCCTGGGCTTCCAGAGCTTCTACATTCAAGGGGGGGACTGGGGGTCCCTGATCTGCACCAACATGGCCCAGCTAGCGCCCAGGTGGGTGGTGCCAGGCACCGGCGTGTGCGTGGCTAGGGCTCCCGGGGCGGGGCTGCTGTGCCAGGGGAGCGGAGGGGTGGGAGGGGTGCCCTGACACTCTGCCCAGCGCCTCAGCCTGCGGCCTGGCCTGGCCTCTTCTCTGCCCTCAGCCACGTGAAGGGCCTGCACTTGAACATGGCTTTGATCTTGAGAAACTTCCAAACCCTGTCGCTGCTCCTGGGACCGCGCTTCGGGAGATTCCTGGGCTTCACGGACAGGGACATGGAGCTGCTGTTTCCGGTCAAGGAGAAGGTGTTCTACAACATCATGAGGGAGAGCGGGTACCTGCACATCCAGGCCACCAAGCCGGACACCGTGGGTGAGTGGGGGGGGGGACAGGTGGACAACAGGCAGGGACCAGTCTCCTACTGACCCTGCGGGGAGGGGGTCACTACTGACCTGTCTGGTGGTGGAGGCCAGGGGTCACTACTGACCTGTCTGGTGGTGGAGGCCGGGGGTCACTACTGACCTGTCTGGTGGTGGAGGCCGGGGGTCACTACTGACCTGTCTGGTGGTGGAGACGGGCCCCTGTCTGGTGATGAATGACATCACCCATCAGCCCCAAAGTGCCACCGAGCAAAGTACACCCCATTTCCCCAGAAGACCACCCAGGGCACGGGGTCTTCTCTGCTGACCCTGCGTCCTGGGGGTGACCCCACTGCTGACCCTGGGCCCTCGACCCCTGAGGCCCCATGGGAAGGGTCACCGTGTGCTGCTGCGTTTCCGTGTGCAAGCCGGCTCCTGCCCGGGGGCTGCGCCCCAGCCCTGCCGTGGGGTGGTGTGCCGGACTCGACAGGCGGGACGCGTGGAGGTCTGCAGCACTTCACACCTGTGTGCTTGTTAGCAGCACTGTGGACAGGACGGTGGCTCAGTCCCAGAGCGCTCACTTAGTGTGCATGAAGCCCTGCTTCTGAGCACCACAAAGTGCGTGTGCATGTGAGTGCACGTGCACATGTGTGCGTGTGTGCATGCGTGCATGTGTGCACGTTCACATGTGCATGTTCTGTCAGGGTGTCTTGTTTTGTCTCACTGAGACCTCGCTAGACCCACGTCTTGGAGGGAGATGCTCATAGACTGGCCCTGTAGATGTGGGAGGGTTGTTTTGCTCCACAGTGAGGCTGTAGGAGCTGAGGGTGGGGAGCGGGGTGCAGGCAGAGGGGTGCCAGACCCTGTTCCTGTGCAGCACCCACACCTCGGTCCTGGGGGCCAGCCTGAGGCCCACACCTCGGTCCTGGGGGCCAGCCTGAGGCCCACACCTCGGTCCTGGGGGCCAGCCTGAGGCCCACACCTCCGTCCTGGGGCCAGCCTGAGGCCCACACCTC
>NW_012267251.1:14499-17027 GCF_000151885.1 Dipodomys ordii
GTCACACAGGGACAGAGGACAGGGCCATCCCGTCACACAGGGACAGAGGACAGGGCCATCCTGTCACACAGGGACAGAGGACAGGGCCATCCTGTCACACAGGGCCATCCCGTCACACAGGGACAGGGACAGGACCATGGGGACGGGGCCAGCGTCATCCCGTCACCACAGGGACGGGGACAGCCCACCCTGAGGGAAGGAACGCTGTCAGCAGGATCCCCAGAGAATCCGTCTATGGAGGAGGCAATGGGCCCGGCAGGCGGCCCCGGGCCCGGCTGCCACCTGGGCACGAGCCACGCACACCCCTCTGCAGACATGCCCAGCGGGTGTGGGCACAGTGCCCTCCCATGTCCAGGCTTAGCAGGAATCTAGGACAGCCCGCCGCCTGCCCCCAGCTCACCTGGGTGTCAGTGCTGAGGGGCTGGTGGAGGCGGCGGCTGGCTGACGGGACAGCCCTGCCAGCCTGGGGTGTGGACCCCCAGGCAGGGGCTGGGAAAGCCACGCACAGGGCCTGCCTCTCTCAGAAGCTGGGGATGAACCCCATCGGGCCGTGGGGCCGCCGCAGCGCCTGTGGCCCACGGAAGCCCCCACCCCACCAGATGTTAGAAAGCCGGAGAGGGCGCTCTGCCTGCTGAGGCTCCAGGCACCTGCGTAGATGAGGAATCCGGCTGCCCTGACTACAAACTTCCACAAGCAAGAGCTGGCCCAAGCACCCTGGTCAGGCCGAGCGGACGCAGACGGGCCCTACAACCAGGCCCAGGGGCGGCACGCAGGCCCAGGGGGCGGCACGCAGGCCCAGGGGCGGCACGCAGGCCCAGGGGCGGCACGCAGGCCCAGGGGCGGCACGCAGGCCCAGGGGCACAGGCAGCTCACCGTGAACGGGGGCGGTTCCCGGCCTTCCACCTCGCTTCCTCTCTCACTCACCGATTCCTCTGTCTGCAGATGAGAGGAGACACAATGACAGACAGACTGAGCTCACCCCAAGACCAACAGACCCAACAACTCCCTGAGCTCACCCCGAAACCAATAGACCAAACTGATCTCCCCGAGCTCACCCCAAAACCAACAGACCCAACATCTCCCTGAGCTCACCCCAAAACTGACAGACCAAACTGATCTCCATGAGCTCACCCCAAAACCAACAGACCCAACTGATCTCCCTGAGCTCACCCCAAAACCAACAGACCCAACTGATCTCCCTGAGCTCACCCCAAAATTGACAGACCAAGCTGATCTCCATGAGCTCACCCCAAAACCAACAGGCCAAACTGATCTCCATGAGCTCACCCCAAAACCGACAGACCAAACTGATCTCCATGAGCTCACCCCAAAACCAACAGACCGAGCTGATCTCCATGAGCTCACCCTAAAACCAACAGACCAAACATCTCCCTGAGCTCATCCACCCAAATCAGACTGTTAACACCAACACAATGAAAGTGGTTGGTCCACCCACTCCCACGTGGCCCAAGAAGGAAGGGGGAGGGCGGGACAGGGAGCAAGGGACATGCAGTCACCCCAGCCCCGCCCCTCCCCATAAACCAACTCTGGCAGGGGGGGGGGAGGTGGGGGCTTGTCTGCCCCGGGCCCTGGCCTGTGGGGGGGGTGTATCTTCCCCGGGCCCTGGCCTGTGGGGGGGTGTATCTTCCCAGGGCCCTGGCCTGTGGGGGGCTGTACCTTGTAGGTCCCCGCACTGAGGTGCCTGAAGCACCCGAAGCAGGTGTAGACGGTGCAGGCCAGGATGGTGAGCAGCACCACCAGGAAGGTGAACAGCGTGGCGGGGGCCTTCAGACCTGGGGGCAGACGCAGCCGCGGGCGGGGCCGCTGCTCACTCGCTGCTGAGCAAGCGGCTGTGCGGGGCCCAGAGCAGAGCCGTGCTCTGCTTCTCCCCAGCCCCAGACCAGAACGGGGTCCGCTCTGCCCAAGCCGACCCGTCAGCGGGGCGCAGCCAGGGCACACGGGGCCCGAGGAACAGCCACCTCATTCCTGGCTGGGCGTCAGGCCCAGGCCCGCTGTCCCAAGCCGTGTCCCCTTCCTTCCCTCCTCCCAACGGCAGACTCCTCCCCCCATCCCACCTCTGCCACGTTGTAAGGATGACCCCCAGAAAACCACATCCGCTTCCCGGTCCTCTGGGTGAGCCAGGGGCGCGGGGTAAGGGGGGGCAGCGCCAGGGCGCGGGGTGGGGGGGCAGCGCCAGGGCACGGGGGGGGCAGCGCCAGGGGCGCGGGATGGGGGGGCAGCGCCAGGGGCCTCTGGCATGGTCACCCCCAGCAGGGCTGAGGCAGGGCTCCGAGTCCGGCCAGAAGGGGTTGGGTGTCTGTCTGTCTGGACAGGAACGGGAGCGTGAGGCCCAGGGCTCGCTCACCCAGACGCAGGAAGGAGAAGAAGAAGAGCCAGAAGAGGCAGAGGATGGGGGCGGCCAGGGCCTGGTTCACGGCGGCCACGTGGATCCCCTTCTCCAGCTTGGCGGGGAGGTAGGCGAAGTAGAGGTTGTGGCGGTCCACCATGTGCTTCAGCAGCATGTAGAT
>NW_012267251.1:30710-33728 GCF_000151885.1 Dipodomys ordii
GTGAGCCGTGCGCCCTGCCATCGACACGGCCAGCCCGTGTAGGTGAGCCGTGCGCCCTGCCATCGACACGGCCACCCCGTGTAGGTGAGCCGTGCGTCCTGCCATCGACACGGCCAGCCTGCAGCTGTGAGCCGTGCACCCTGCCATGGACACAGCCAGCCCGCGGACGTGAGCCGTGCGTCCTGCCATCGACACGGCCAGCCCGCGGCTGTGAGCCGTGCGCCCTGCCATCGACACGGCCAGCCCGCAGCTGTGAGCCGTGCGCCCTGCCATCGACACGGCCAGCCCACGGACGTGAGCCGTGCGTCCTGCCATCGACACGGCCAGCCCGCTGCTGTGAGCCATGCGCCCTTCCATCGACACGGCCAGCCCTCGTAGGTGAGCCGTGCGCCCTGCCATCGACACGGCCAGCCCACGGCTGTGAGCCGTGCGCCCTGCTGTGGGCCTTCCAGCTGGGCGCATCACTCACGTTCAGCGCGTGGATAGGTCTGGTGACATTGAACTTGTCCATGGTAGACAGGATAATGGAGGGTGTGGTCAGGAAGAAGAGCACCAGGAAGAGGGTGAAGTTGATGCCCAGCCACTGCAGCCACCAGCGGGGGCCCTGGACGGACAGGTTCTTCCTGCAGAAGGGGACAAGGCCTGGGGGTCAGCTCCGCAGAGGCCGCCTGGCCGGCCTGCGCCACTGCCAGGGCTCACGTGGTCAGAAGCACCCTGGGCCGGGCAGGACGCTCACTGCATGGGACTCAGGAGTAAGGGCAGGTTCTCTGCCCCGGCCTTCAGCTACGAGAGGCGAGTTTCTGGCCCCTAGTCATGCTTGTGTGGTTTTTTGGCCAGGGCCTGGGGCCAGAACCCACGCAGAGACCCCACGAGCACCAGGGCAGGCCGGGGAGGCTCTAGCGCGGCGCCCCGGGCAGACATCCTGATGCTTCGTGGCCGGGGTCTGCGTGTGGCAGGCACAGACAGCGCACACCGGGAGCCTGAGCTGGCCTCATCCACCAACAAGAGCCATGCTCCAGCCCAGGTTGCAACACAGAGAAAGTCGGAGGCTGAACTTCAGCTCACCAGATGCCAGCAGCCCACACTCGTGTGCACACACCGTCGGCCGCCACGCCTGGCCCCGTGGACACAGCTCAGCTTGCCACCACCCTCCCAGCTATCTTGGGAACTATGACGCGGTCAGCCACGAGCATCTACTGTGCATTCAGAACACGGATCGTCTGGGCTGAGAACGCTGGAATGTAAAATGTGCAACGGGGTTCAAAGACCAAGGAGAAAAACAAAAGTAGGCCAGGCTGGCGGCTCACACCTGTGATCCTGGCTATGGGAGGTGAGGCTCACGGCCAGCCCAGGGCAGGCCCCAGAGCTCAGGCTTGCAATCCTAGCGGCTCAGGAGACCACCTTGGGCAGGAGGAGTATGTGAGACCCTCGTCTCCAATTAAGTACCAAAAACACTGGGAACAGAGCAGTGGCTCAAGGGGTAGACCACCAGCCCTGAATACAGAAGCCTTGAGTTCAAGGCCCAGGACTGGCACCAACAAAGAAAAGAGAAGACAGCTGGGTGTGGTGGCACTTGCCAGCTGCTCAGCGAGGAGGACTGCGGCCAGGGAACACAGGCAGCGCCGTCTGCAGAGCAGAGCTGGGGTGCCACCCAAGCGCCCTGGTTTACATTTCATACTGCTTTAAAAATGTGGATTTCTGGGCTGGGAAGGTGGCTCGGTGGTAGAGCGCTTGCCTCACATGCACGAGGCCCTGGGTTTGATTCCTCAGCACCACATAAACAAAAAGAAAAAAGCCAGAAGTGGCGCTGTGGCTCAAGTGGTAGAGCGCTAGGCTTGAGCTGAAGAGCTGAGGGACAGCGCCCAGGCCCAGAGTTCAGGCCCCACGACCGGACCCCCCCGCCCCAAAAAGTGGACTTTTAGCCAGGGTCTGGGACCAAGAGATAAAATCAGAATTTAAGATATTACACGTTCACGTGTAGTATTTTAGATATTCTGAAAGAACTACATTATTGAAGTGAGCACGGTTTCATCTCACAGAGCTACTAGAAAACCTGTAGTCACACAGCAGCTCAATTATCTCAGGACTGTGGGGCGCAGGGGTGGACGCCATGGCTGGGCCTCTCCCAGCCGGCACGCCAGGTCAGGCAATGCGCCCCAGGCCCTGGGTGGCTCCCCCTCCCCGGCCGGCCCCAACTGCCCTGGGCGCTCCCCCTCCCTGGCCGGCCTCGCCCCCACCCCAGGCTCACCAGCAGACGTCCTCGGGGTAGCTGGCCAAGGCCACGGTCCACTTGGAGGTGCCCAGCTCCCGGCTGTGCGGTGAGGGCTGCGGCTCGGCCCGGCAGTGCAGGCCCTGGCACTTGCAGGTGTTGAAGTCCTTCAGGATGCTGGGGGGAGGGGGGGTCGTGCCAAGAGGCCATGCCTCACTGCAATCAGCCATCAGAGAGGCCGCCCAACCCCACAGGCAGGGCCGCCACACCCAAGCTCCCAGGGAAACTGAGGCTCACAAATGAGGTTTGACCCCTGTGCTGCTGGCATGCCCCGCACAGCACCCCCTGGGGGCTGCCTGCACATGGGCGAGCGCCTGCGGGCACACACACACACACCAGCCCAGAGGCTGGAGCCCCTCCCCTCCCCGCCCCCCAGCCTCGGGGCAGGCCTGTCCCTCAAGCCTGCCCAGGACAGCCCCTCCCATCACCCTGTCCCCCCCTGCCCGCGGGCAGCTGGTATCACCACCCCCAACCGCTCCAGGCGGTGCCGGCCTGGCCAGAGCAGGGGAGTGGGCAGGTGGCTCATCTCCTGGCAGGGAGCCGGCTGGGAGGGGACAGCGCTCACTAGGTGGCCATGGCCTGCTCCCGGAAGGTGACAAAGGCCATCCCCAGGGGCCGGTCCTGCACCAGCCGCTGCTCCTCCCTGATCCGCGCCAGCAGCCGCGCCTGCATGCGGGTGTAGTAGGAGATGGCATCCTCCTGCAGAAGGTCCCCACGGTGAGCACACCACACCCCTGCTCCCGTACCCC
>NW_012267251.1:35800-39171 GCF_000151885.1 Dipodomys ordii
GAGACCACAGACCTGGAGACCACAGCCCGAGACCACAGACCTGGAGACCACAGCCTGAGGACGGTACTCCATCTACAGTCAGCTCTGAGCCAGCTCAAACTACATTCCTCTTGATCCTTAGTCCCCAAAGGGGGTTGATTTGGAATACATACAGACTTTTCTCCTCAGTGCTGCAGCGGAAAGCCAGGGCCGGTGCGTGCTAGACAGGTGCTCTGCACTGACCACAGCCCCAGCCCCAGAGAAAGTGCCCGAAACCAGCACACGCAGGCGCAGTCAGCGGGCCAGCCGTGCGGCCGAACCAGGGGCCTGGTGCTGTCCCTGAGCTTTTGCACTGGAAGCTATCACTCTACCACTTGAGTCCCCCAAGAGACACCTGCCCGCAAGAGACGCGTGAGCCCGCAGGCCAGGAAGCCCAGCTGAGCTCTGCCCTCGCCTGGCACAGAGGGGTCAGCCCCGTGAGCGCCGCTCCTGCCTGTGTGCTCACTGCTCACCTGCTCCCACGCGGGGGCCCGCACTGCAGACACGAGACCCCGGGGAGCAGCCGAGCCCCACGTGGCAGCGGCATGCACAGCGCCACGCAGCATAGCGCCACACGACACAGCCCACACCCTGCGGCAGGATGTGTCCCTCCCAGAGCCCACGTGCCCGCAGAGGCCTGCTTACCGGAAGTGGCTCTCCACGGCCTCTCTCGAGGCTTCTCGGGGCAGTCCTGTGATGAACAGAGTCTGTCTCACCTGCCACAGAACACATCGGGAAGAGAAGTCACCAGGCAGCCGTGGCTGGAGGGACCAGGTTTCCGCTGCTCAAACCCCAGGAGAAAAAGCTGCAGCAGCCAGCAAGGCCGGGTGCGCTTGTGGGTCTGCAGAGCCCAGAGCCTGATCCACACGCAGCATCTTCTCCCGGCATTTGCTTGTTTGTTTGTTTTTGGGTCTGGTCGTGGGGCCTGAACTCTGGGCCTGGGCGCTGTCCCTCAGCTCTTCTGCTCAAGGCTAGTGCTCTATCACTTGAACCCCAGCGCCACTTCCGGCTTTTTTCTTTTTGCTTATGTGATGCTGAGGAATCGAACCCAGGGCCTCGTGCATGTGAGGCAAGCGCTCTACCACTGAGCCACCTTCCCAGCCCTGCACCCAACATTTGCAAGGCAGCTCTACCAGCAACAGAGAGGAGAGACAGCTCTACCAGCAACACAGAGGAGAGACAGCTCTACCAGCAACAGAGAGGAGAGACAGCTCTACCAGCAACACAGAGGAGAGACAGCTCTACCAGCAACAGAGAGGAGGCCCGGAGGTGGACGAGTCCTGGGACCCAGCTGCCTGGCCTATGTGAGGCCAGTGCGGAGCCACACGCCCAGCTCCTCAGCAATGTCTTCTTGAGCAGGCCTGTGCAGTCCACAGAGGTCTGGAACACACCACCTCTACCTCCAGCCCGAGTGCTGGGACTACACGTGTACAACACCAAGCCCGACGTAGTGGGCTTTTTTTTTTTTTTTTTTTTGCTTAGTCCTGGGGCTGGACTTGGCCTGGGTGCCGTGCCTTGGCCTCTCTGTGCTCAAGGCTAATGTTCTACCACTTGAGCCACAGCACCACTTTGGGTTTTTCTGAGTAGTTTATTAGAGATGAGAGTTTCATAGACTTTCCTGCCTGGGCTGGGCTTTGAACCGCAATCCTCAGATCTCAGGCTCCTGAGTAGCTAGGGTTACAGGTGTGAGCCACCAGCACCCGGCACAAACTTAGTTCTTTACTTAGCATCTGCATCTGCAAGCCAAACGCCACAGACCAACCCACAAGGTGGCAGAGTGAGGGAGCAGGTGCTGCAAGATTTAAAACCATCCACGTGCATTTTTTAAGAAGCTAATGGGACGTGTGAATACAAGCGTCAGCCGGCCACACCCAGGGTCCATGCGCCGAGGGCCCCTCGGCCCGGCCCACCCCAGCCTCCTAACCCGGCCGACCCGGCCTCACTCACCAGGCTTTCCTCTTTGTACCTGATGGACTGGATGTGGTGCCACATGAAGCCCACGGTGAGGAGCAGGTAGAGGACGGAGAAGACGGTGTGCAGCCACAGGAGGTTGGTGCTGGGGGAGACACGCCACGCCATGGGGGGTGCCTCTCCACCCCTCAGACCCACTGGGATGCCCGCCCCACACATGCTGGCGCCCACAGCTCAAAGCCTGCCACCTGCCGCCTGCGCCAGCTCCTGCTGGCCCAGCCTGGGCCCTGGCTCTGCCTCCCCCACCATCCAGCCTCGGTACCCTTCTCTCCCCCGGCTCCTACTCACTCGGTCTGCAGGTTTGCTATGGTGGTCCTCCCGAAGCTGTAGGGGTCTTTGTCTGCAGGGAGGCACAGAGATCGTTGTGGTAAGTGTGGGAAGCAGCCCTGGCCGGCAGGCTCTGCCGAGGTGAGGCTGTGAGCTGGACATGGGTTTTTCCAGAGCTGCCCCAATAGGGGCCTCAGCTCCACTCTGGAACATTCTCTGTACCTCACCATCACCGGCCACGTGGGGTGTCTTTTAAAATGTGTTAAGGAAAGCTAGAAACAATCTAACAATCATCCCACAAAAGGAGGCTCACTGGCACCCCAGTCTGCCGCTGATGGCATTCCGGAAGCGGGGGAGATACGACTCATCTTACACACCCCAGTGTGACTTCCTGCCTGGGCAGGGGCAGGGAGTCAGAGAACACTTTCTGAAGATGAATGTGGGATGCCTGCTGAAGCCAGCTCTCGGGAGGAGAGGCAGGAGGATCGGCGTCCGAGGCCGTCGGGCTATATGGGGAAGGACCTTGCCTCAAACACACATTTCCAAAATTCCCCATTCTACCAGTCTCTTCTGTGAAGTTCTTGGTTTGTTTTCGGACTTTCCCATTTAATAGAACCAGAGATAGGTATTCAGTCTCCAGCCCTTGGCCCAGATTTGGGACGGATTCTCTTCCACATCTTTACTCAGATGGGAAATTCCAAAGAAATCACCCTGTGATGATCTCACGCCATAGCGCAGGCTGACACGCAGGGAGGATGCGCACAGGGGAGGGGCCTGAGCCCGGGCTCTGATTGGAGGAGCTCGGCGAGCCCGGGGCTCTGGTTGGACGACGTCCGTAAGCGCGGGGCTCTGGTTGGAGGAGCTGGATGAGCGCGGGGCTCTGGTTGGAGGAGCTGGAGGAGCCCGGGGCTCTGGTTGGAGGAGCTGGATGAGCGCGGGGCTCTGGTTGGAGGAGCTGGATGAGCGTGGGGCTCTGGTTGGAGGAGCTGGATGAGCCCGGGGCTCTGGTTGGAGGAGCTGGATGAGCCCGGGGCTCTGGTTGGAGGAGCTGGATGAGCCCGGGGCTCTGGTTGGAGGAGCTGGAGGAGCCCGGGGCTCTGGTTGGAGGAGCTGGA
>NW_012267251.1:41831-50450 GCF_000151885.1 Dipodomys ordii
CCCCCCCCCGGCCACAGGACACCAACCAGCTCGTTTTCAAAGTCGTGCTGCCCTGAGGAAGAGGTGGACGACAGCCTCCGGAATCTGGACCCACTGGAGACACGGAAGGTGAAGTGAGAGGCAGGCCGAGGAGGCGTGAAAGATGCGGCCCGGCACCTGGCTCGCCTCGGGAGAGAGGGTCGCAGTCCCCAGCCCTCCATGCGGAGACACACAGGAATCACGGTGCAAGGCCCCGTGGACACTGCCCATTCCCGGGAAGGGACTGAGACTGTGCTGGATGGACAGAGGCCATGGGGCCGGCACGGAGGGCCTCCCCCTCCCCCGCCCGCCCCCCCACCCTCGGGCCCAGCCCCCGTCTCTCCTGAGGTGGCTTCACAGTGCTGCCCGGTGCCCCGACGTGGGGCAGGGGACCCCAGCAAAGAGGGTGCACAGATGAACATGGACGAAGAGTCTGCTCGCACGCATGGAAACAACAGAGAAATCGCCCACAGCAGGGGGCGTGGGCGGGGAGAGCGTCGGGGTGAGGCTGGCGGGGGCGGGGAGAGCGTCAGGGGTGAGGCTGGCGGGGTACACTGTGTCACGTGCAGAAACGGCACAGGACCTCGTCAGCAGGAACAGCGGCTCTCCAAACGCAGCAGGTAAAATCTAGAATAAACACTGCGCCTTCTGCCACCAAGGTGTGTCACTGGAGTGAGGCCACTTAAACATGACACCGACAGCCGCACTGTACCGAACCCACGGCCGCCCTGGTTACCTGTACCGAACCCACGGCCGCCCTGGTTACGGGGCGCGGGGTGAGTGGATGAACATGGAAGACGCCACGCCGCTGCTATGACTGGGTGTCGCAGCAGCGTCTCAGAGCGGAGGGCTGAGGACCGCTGCGCACAGCTCCCCAGCCAGGTCCCTGCCTCCACTCCCCCCAAAACACCCGGCATGCCGTGGACGGGATGCCGACCTCCTCGCCGACCCCGGCCTCAGCATGCCACGCCGACCCCGGCCTCAGCATGCCGCGCCGACCCCGGCCTCAGCATGCCGCGCCGACCCCGGCCTCAGCATGTCGCGCCGACCCCGGCCTCAGCATGCCGTGCCGACCCCGGCCTCAGCATGCCGTGCTGACCCCGGCCTCAGCATGCCGCGCTGACCCCGGCCTCGTGCTGACCCCGGCCTCAGCATGCCGTGGACAGAGGCCTGCAGGGTGCCGACCTCCACGCTGACCCCCCCCAGCGTGTCGTGGACGGGATGCTGACCTCCACGCTGACCCCCCCCAGCGTGTCGTGGACGGGATGCCGACCTCCACGCTGACCCCCCCCAGCGTGTCGTGGACGGGATGCCGGCCTCCACGCTGACCCCGGCCCCTGCCCACAAAAGCATGTGGTAAGGAGCCATGTGGCTGACCGCTCAGTGGCGGGGAGCGAGGGCGGGAGGCAGGCCGCTGGCGGGGGGCGGGCCCAGCTGTCCACACGGCCGCCCACCTCGGCTGACGGCACCATGAGCGCACATGGAGCACACGGGTCCCCGCAGCGGGTCCGGGCATCGCCATGCCAGGCAAGGAAGGGAAACGGCTGGCCGAGCAGGAGGGGTGGCCTCCTGCCAGGCCCAGTGGCTGCCAAGCACCCAGCCAGGGCACCCACTGCATCATGGGAGGCTCCAGCCTGAACTTCCTGTGTCTGTCTGTACCTGCCACGGAGCCAGGGCAGGCTGCAGCACCCACGGGGGCTGGACAGTCCAGTTCTAGACCAATCTCCACCCTTCAGGAGAGGGCAGAGCTGGAGCCGGGACGTGGCTGCGAATCCCGAGGTCCAGCCCGGCCCGTGTCTTGGAACAGGCTTGCGCACAGCCGGCATTGGCCTGGGAAGAGGGCAGGCAGCTTCCCCAAGTCCCCGCCGCCCCCCTGCCAGAGCCCACCGAGGACCGAGCGGGCGAGCGGGCCGAGTTCCTGCATCTGCTGAGGAGCAGGGACATAGCTGCAGGCAGACCTGACACAGATGCAGAGCTAAAGCCCCGCCCACGCCAGCGACCTCGCACGCGTGTACGTGAACACACGCATGTGCACTCTCATGGCCACACACGCATTCCTGCACACTCACCCCCACGTATTTTCTGTCTAGCTTTTGTTACCTATCTGCTTCAGACACCAGGGCAATGCGGCCATAATCCCAGAATCTTCTTCGTATGATGGAAAACACCAAGATGAGAAACTAAAAGTAGAAGAGAAACCAAGTAAAAGCCCCAGATGGCTTTGTGGCTCCCGGGCCAGGCAGGGTTAGAAGGAAACGGCCCAGTGGCTGGCCCCGGCCGCACAGAGCCCACCTGCCCACCTGCCCCAGCTCCGTGTACCTGCACCCGGAGCCAGGCTGACACAAGCCCCAGCCACTACCGCCACCAGCACCACGCAGGCCAGGCTGCAGCCTCCTAGCTCGGCACCCGACCCTGCCCCTCGCTCTCAGGCAGCAATGTAGATGCCAGGCCCCGACCTTGGCACGGACCGGCTCCCGTGGCCCCAGCAGAAAGCCAGAGCCTGGAACTTCCTCCTTCCTGTGGAGAGCCTCGCGCTGGTCTAGCGGCCAGGTCTCAGTAGGTTGCCCATCTGGTCGGGAACTCCTGGGCTCAAGCAATCCCCCTCCCTCAGCCTCCTAGGTAGCCAAGACCGCTGTCGTACTATTGCAGGCAGGTGCGCCCGGGCCGGAGCCACCTCAGGCCTTCTCACTTATTTGCGTGAAGGAAGTCTTTTATGCCCAGGCCAGCCCGAGCCAAGAGCCTCTCCCTTACACAGCCTGGGTAGCTGAGGTCACGGGCATGTGCCACACACCAGCTTTTTACTGGGTAGATGTGTCTGGGCTGGCCTTGAACTGCCATGCTCCGGATCACACCCAGGGTGAGACCCCGCGCCCGGCAGAGCCAAGGCCCAGGGCAGAGAGGCCTAGATTCCGCATCAAGTGCGGCTCTCTGAAGGCAGGCCTGCAGACCCCAGCACGAAACACGTGTGGAGCAAAGCCAGGTGGTCTGGCACTCCAGGCTGGCTCGGCCTCTGCTGGGACAGACGGACAGATGGATAGATGGGCAGGGGCTCAGGAGTCCCCGGCTTTGCCAGCATCAGATTCCTGTGCATTCTGGCTCCAATCTGGCAGGTTCTGACCCCCGCCTCCCCCCTCCTAGACAGACCCTCCGTGAGAACAGGAGCTGGGGACCTGGCTCGGCGGCAAACCCGCCGCTCCGGGCAGAAGCTGGGCTCTCACTGGGTTGATTTCTGTGGTGCTGAGGATGAGCCCAGAGCCTTGAACGTCCTGAGCCACGCCCAGACACAAAGCAGAGACTTAAAGGGCCCAGGTGGTCCCCAGAGAATGCGGCCAGGAGGCGGGAAGTGGGTCACACAGGGCAGGCTGCCCTCCGCAGCCGCTGCCCCTCTGCCTGGTCTGGGCATGTGCAGGGTGCACACGTCCCCGTGCCCGTGTCTGCCCAGGCCCCGGCCTCGCATGCACCTGACTCACACAGTCTTCTGCAATAAAGTCCACACCCAGAAGACTGAGGCCCAGCTCAGAAATAGCACACATGCTTGGGACCTGTGAGACCGTGGGTTCCATTCCCCGTACACGTACGCGTGCGCATGCGCACACACACACGCACGCACACACACACACGCACACACATACGCGCACACACGCGCGCACGCACACACACACACACACACTCCATGAGGCCCAGCGTGGTGGCATACACCAATAGTCCCAGCTACTAGAGTACCTAAAGAATGTAACTTGAGGCCAGGCACTGGTGGCTCACGCCTGTCATCCTAGCTACTCAGGAGGCTGAGATCTGAGGATCGCAGTTCAAAACAAGCCTGGGCAGAACAGTCTATGAGACTCATCTCCAATGAACCACCAGAAAACTGCAAGTGGTGCCGTGGCTCAAAGTGGTAGAGTGCTAACCTTGTGCAAAAAGAGCTCGGGGATAGTGCCTGGGCCCTGAGTTCAAGCTCCAGGACTGACAGAACAAGAAAAGAATATAACAAGCTCAGGAGTAACACAGACCACACAGACGCTGCTCTTCATGGAAAAAATCTACCTCAAGGCTAGGTTATGGTAGCTCACACCTACACCTAGCTACTCAGAGGCGGAGACCTGAGGCTCACAGGGTGAAGCCAGTGCCAGCAAACAAGTCCGTGAGACGCTCATCTCTACTCAGCCAGCAAAACGCCTTAAACAGAGCTGTGACTCAAGTGGTAGAATGCCAGCATGGAGCAAAAGCCGAGGGAGAGGGGTCAGCGCAAACGCCAGCACGGAGCAAAAGCCGAGGGAGAGGGGCCAGCGCAAGCCTTGGTACTGGCAGAAAATAATCACAATAACCACAATAATGTGATGAGTCTCAAAAACAATATAGAAAGGAGAACTGGCTCTAGATTCCTGTGGACAAGTTTGGGGCAGAAAACGTGGGCTGGGACCCTCCCTGCAGCTCCAACAGGGCCCAGTCGGCAGGTGTCTGCAGAGAGGGGGTGCAGATACCCCACTGAGCGCCGATGACTGGGCTGACCCGTCGCTCAGTGGGAGAGCGTTTGCCTTGCACGCAAGAGCTCCGAGTTCAAGACCCATACCATTAAAAAAAAAAAAAAAAAAGCACCTCCCTGTGGCACCCGCAAGGCCAAGCAGCGCAGCTCCTCACACCGACCCAGGGAGCGGACCCCAGATGAGGCTGTGGCGCCACAGAGCCCTGCGCCCCGGAGGACGGGCCTCCGCCCTCCTCATCCCGGCATGCCCTCCCCAAGGACAGGCGGACACGCGGGCCGGGCTCTGCGGCCAGCCGCGGTCAGCGCGGTCCTCACAGGGATGGCCCATCCAGGTCCGCCCCACAGTACAGTGTCTCCCGACTCGGGCCTGAGTCCGGGACGCAGGGCTGGGAGGGCCCGGCCCGGAGTCTCACCAGGAAGCAGCTGACGTCGATGAGCAGGACGGTGGGGACGCCCCCGAAGGTGACTCCCTGGAGCACGGTGCTGTTCTTGGCGGAGTTGTAGCAGTAGGAGTCGTTGGGGCGGCGCCCGAGGCCCAGCTGCTCACGGACGGACGCCGCCCTGGACGACCACCACTCGGGGAACCGGGAGCCGCTCATCGCGGGCAGGCCCTGTGGACGGGGAGGACGGGGGGCGGGGCGTGAGCTCTCCCCAGCTGGCCTGCCAGTGAGGGCGGCGTGAGGGGGCAGCCCGGACACAGCCCGGACACGCGTGCCAGGCGGCGCCCGGAGAGGAGCTGCACTGTGGGGCCAGCCCCGGGGTGGGCTGGCCGAGGGCACGGCTCATCGGGAGGAGCGGGGAGGGGGCAGAGCCCCGTGGCCAGTGCTCGAGGGGACCCGGGTGCCGGCAGGGGAGAGGGGGGCAGGGGACAGGGAAGAAGACAGCACAGGGCCCCGCACAGGAGAGGAAGGGAACAGCGGAACACAGCAATGGCTGGTCCGTTTGAGCTGCAGGGACCCCTCCCTCCTCCTTTGCACAGACGGAATCCGAGGCTCAGAGGCTGAATCATCTGTCTAGACCAGGACACAGGGTGGGGCCTCCAGCATCCGGCCTCCGGCCCCAGACACACATTCTTCCGAAGCTCACTCCCTCTGGGACCCACTGAGGGATGAAGGCAGAAAGAACAGCAGGGGAGGGCGGAGCAGGTGGCAGCAAGGAGGGACACGGCCTCTCTCTGCGGCCTCTCTCTGCGGTCCTCCAGCTCCACCCCCCCCCCCCCCCCCCCCCCCGCTCCCTCTGCAGCCTGGCAGGCCCAAAGCAGACAGCTTGGACTCAAGGCTCCTGCCCCGCCCCCAGACCCCAGACCCCAGTAGAAACCTCCAGTCTGCCCCTGGCACCGAAGCCAGAGGCTTCCAGTGCCCAGGCCTCCCTGCCCTTCGCACTGCTGTGCCTGGTGAGCCGGAACAAACAAATCCCTCCCCTGAGCTCCCACGCCCAAGCTGGTTAGACAAGAACTCCAGCCAGGCCAGGGGCTGCTCAGGAGGCCATGCGTGATCTAAGAAGCACAAGGTGAAGCCAGCCCAGGAAGACCAATCTGTGAGACTCTGTGTCCACTAACCAGGAAAAACAGAAAGCAGGAAGGGGCACTGTGGCTCAAGCAGTAAAGGACCAGCCTAGAGTAAGAAACTACATCCTGAGCTCAAGCCCCAACACCACTCCAAGAATCAAATCAAGTCAGACCTTTAAGAAAGAGGGGCAAACCCGAGGGAACATTTGGACCCCCGGCCCCCGAGGAGCTGGTGGGTGCTCGTGTTTGGGGTGTGACACCAGTCCTAAGTCCCAGGATGGCCCTGCTTGGGACCACACAGCCACGTGCATGTGGACACGGGCACACACATGACATACCCATGTGACAGGGTGTGCAGAAAACACGGGCGGCCAACAGGCCTGCCTGTGTGAAGGAATGTTGAGGTGGCCAGTGGGGTGCAGACCAGGTCAGGACGCTGCGGGGGCAGTGGGGTGCAGACCAGGTCAGGACGCTGCCCCCAGGGACACCCAGCTGGCACGCCAGGGTCGGTCCCGTCCACACCGCAGACACCGGGGAAGGCTGTGGGCAGATGCTGGCGAGATCCGCTTCTGGAGCTGCGTGGGCAGAGAGCCCTGGGCTGGTCCCTCACTTCCTGCTGTGCTGTCCTGAGGCGAATCACACACCTGTGCCCCACGGGGGTCACGCCTTCCAGTGTCAGGACCCAGGACAGAAACCATTCTGCGCACACGCACACACACACACACATGCACACACACACACGCATACACACACATACACGCACACACGTGCGCACACGCATACACACACATACGCACGCACACATGCTGACATTTGTCCAGGTGTCTGTTGTCCTACAGAGAGCTCCTGGTTCACACACACACACACACACTCACACACACATGTACACACACATATGCACGCGTACACACACGCACACACACACACACACACTCACACACCTGTCCAGGTGTCTGTTGTCCTACATAGGGCTCCTGGTTTAGTCCAATGGGCTCCTCCCCAGCCCTCCCCCATCCCTCCATCTCCACACTGACCAGCCCTCCCCTATCCCTCCATCTCCACACTGACCAGCCCTCCCCCATCCCCTCCATCTCCACACTGGCCAGTCCTCCTCTGGCTTCCCTGCCCCTCCCTCCTCCTCTACCTAGCAGCACCTGAGGCTCCTGACCCCCCATCCTGCCCAATGGTCCAGTCTGGAAGCACCTGGCCCCCACAGGGTCTGGGAGCTGCTGCTGCAGCCCAAGCCAGACTCGGGGCAAGAGGCCATGCAGAACACCAAAGAAGACTTCGCCCGGAGGTGGGAAGGAAAAACATCCCAGGCTGCGCGTAGAGGAAGATGGGAGGGGGTACTGGGGCACTGCTGCCCGGAGTTCTAGGGAGTTCTGCAGCCCTTGGTGGGCACCTGGGGCTCCGCGTTGCCCTGCAGCCCAGACTGGCATCCCCATCATTTTCCTCTTGCCAAACAGGCTTGTGAGTGGATTTACATTTGATACGAACCATGCCAGATCAGCCAGCAAATTCCCCAGCTGGGCTCGGGGGTCCGACCCACGGTCGGGTCTCTAGAGGCACGCGATCTGTCCTGCCTGACCCTCAGGATGGGGTGCCAGTGAGAGCACCACTGTGGGGGTCCTGTGGTCTGTCAGGACCTTCCCCTGAAGTCTGTCAGAGCCCTAAACTCAACCCTGCCGGCGCAGCCCTCCTGCTGCCCGAGGGCCGGGCTCTGGGCCAGTCCTGCCCGCTGGCTGTCCGTGGAAGGAGAGAGAGCAGCTGGGACATGTCCATCCTGGGCACCCCGTCAGCCAAGAACGCTGAGGGGAGAGAAGGCACCCACCGGATGAGGCCAAAGGAGCAGTGAGGGCTAGGGTTTGTCTCAGCCACGGAGCACCTTCCCAGCGGGCAAGGCCCAGGCTCCATCCTCAGCCCCACCAAAACTAAGTCAGAGAAACACATCATTTTAAGAAACAAGGAAACGCGCGTGAGGCCGCCAGCCTGGGTGAGAACCACCCCACACCCGATGGTATGTGCAAGGCCCAGCACGCCTCATTCCGAACCTATATCCTGTGCTAGGAAAGTCGGAGCCATGCTGAGCCAGCGCAGTAGGGTCCCAGGACCCCAGGCAGCCGTGAGCTCCCCAGAGTTTGACTGTGGCCGGTATAATGGAATACAACCGTGTGTCACAACCATGCAACAGCGCAGCAGCACAATGCAACCGTGCAACACAGTAGTGCAGTTCAGTACAACGCAACGGTGCAACCCAATAACATAATGCAACGATGCAACAGTGCGATGCAACAGTACCACGCAACCGTGCAATGCAACCGTGCAATGCAACAGTACCACGCAACGGTACAATGCAACCTGCAACGCAACAGCACAACACAACCGTACCATGCAACCTGCAACGCAACAGTGCAACGCAGCCGTGGAACAAAACAGTGCAATGCAACCGTGCAACGCGACCGTGCAAAGTTCCGGAGACACCTCCAGGACAGGAAGGGGCGGGCGGCCCCGCGGAGGTCCCTCCCTCCCGACCGCAGAGAAGGGGGGGCCGGGCCGCGAGGCTGTGGACCAGCGCAGCGGCCGGCGGCAGGGCCCGGACGTCCGCACACCG
>NW_012267251.1:55370-55993 GCF_000151885.1 Dipodomys ordii
GGGCTGGGACGGATGAGGGGTCGGGGGCTTGGGTCAAGTGCCGCCCTGGGAGCCCCGTCCTCCCCCGCGCCCCCTCCCCTGTCCTCCCCCGCCTCCTACCCGTGGGCCTCGAGGTCCACCGTGCGCAGCTCCAGCGGCCTCCGCGCCCGCAGGGCCCTGTGCCCCGAAGTGCACCAGCGCGGACGCCTCGGACACCAGCAGCCGGCCGGCCACCTCTGCGGACACAGCGCGCTCAGCCGGGGCCAGCCGACCCGACCCCACCGGACCGACCCGTCCAGACCGGGCCCGACTGGACCACCCTGACCGCGCAGAAGGAAGGGCCTGGGGACTGTCCAGGCCTCCAGCTGCCCAGGAAGAGCCGGTCCTGGCCACCCAGCCCCGTGGCTCTGCCCGCCCCACTCCCTCCCCTTCTCTGGGGCTGCACTGTGCCCCATCCAGCCTGGTACACACCCCGTCCAGACCCTCCACCCCCAGCACCCCATCCAGCCCGGCACCCCATCCAGCCCGGCACCCCATCCAGCAGGCACCCCATCCAGCAGGCACACACCCCGTCCAGACCCCCCCACCCCCAGCACCCTGCCCAGCCTGGCACCCCGTCCAGCAGGTACACACCCCGTCCAGCC
>NW_012267251.1:57402-61694 GCF_000151885.1 Dipodomys ordii
TGTCCCTCAGCTCTTCAGCTCAAGGCTAGCGCCACTTCCGGCTTTTTTCTTTTTGCTTATGTGGTGCTGAGGAATCGAACCCAGGGCCTCAAGCATGCAAGGCAAGCGCTCTACCACTGAGCCACCTTCCCAGCCCCCCTGAGGTTTTTTGTAAGCTCTTCTGTGTGTGTGTGTGAATTGCAGATAAGAGTCTCCCATACTTTTCTGCCCAGGCTGGCTTCAAACATGACCCTCAGATCTCAGCCCCCAGCGTAGCTAGGATGACAGCGTGAGCACCAGCTCCCAGGCCAGACGACTGACTTTTATGCAACAACCCTGACCCCAGTCACCTTACTGAATTCTTTGATCATTTGTAGCTCTTTCATTCTTACATTTTCTAGATTAAAAATCTTTTTTTGTTTGTTCTAGGCACAAATCTTTAACATTTTTAAATGTTAAATCCCCCCTTTTGTCTGTTCTCTTTTTGCGGTTGCTCTTGCTGGGGTGGTGACAGGTGCCAGTTACCCGGGGCCTCCTGGCTCTCCCTGACACAGGCCAGCCTGCTATTGTCTGTTTCCCCCAGCTAGAATCTCCCAGAACAATGCTGAATCAAAGCTACGGTTGTGATATCATGATCTTCTTCCTGGCTTTAGTGGAACTCCAGTAGTTTCCTACTAAAATGACCTTTGCAGTTGAGGTGAATGCATTTTGTGACGTGAAGGAGATTTTGGAAATAGTTTGCAGGTGTTTTCCGGTTTTGTCTGTTGTTGTTGATTTTGTTGCTGGGGTTTGATCCCAGGGTCTCAAGCAGCCTAAGTGCTCTATCACTGAGCTTTATCCACAGCACAATAATACAAGTTTGCACCTGGGCACCAGTGGCTCACACCTGTCATCCTAGCTACTCAGGAGGCTGAGATCTGAGGATCACTGTTCAAAGCCAGCCCAGACAGGAAAGTCTGTGAGACTCTTCATTTTTTATTTTTGTTTTTGGTCAGTTGTGGGGCTTGAACTCAGGGCCTGGGTGCTGTCCCTGAGCTCTTTTGCTCAAGGTCTAATGCCGTACCATGTTGAGCCATAGCTCCACTTCCTGTTATCTGGTGGTTAGAGGTAAGAGTCTCAAGGATTTTCCTGGATGGGCTGGCTTTGAACTACAATCCTCAAATCTCAGCCTCCTGAGTAGGATTACAGGTGTGAGCAACATCACTTGGCCTGTGAGATTCTGATCTCCAATTAGCCATCAAAAAAAAAAAAAAAGCTGGAAGTGTAGCTGTTATTCAAGAGGTAGAAAGCTAGCCTTGAGCACAAAAGCTCAGGGACAGTGCTCACGCCCAGAGTTCAAGCCCCAGGGTCCGCACACACGCGCGCGCTTGCACACACACACACACAGACACAATCACAAATGAATATTGAGAATCAAGTGCTATAGCTTGTCCGTAATCATAGCTGCTCAGAAGGCTGAGATCTGAGGATTGCAGTTCAAAGCCCACTTGGGCAGGCAAGTCTATGAGATCTTATCTCCAATTAACCACTAAAAAGACAGATGTGGAGGTGTGGCTCCAGGGGTAGAGCACCAGCCTTGAGCAGAGGAAAGCTAAGAAGGGACATCTGGTACCAGCGCACACACAGTCAATATTGACTCATAGTCACTGGTTAGATATCAGGAGGAGAAGGGAGGAGGAGGCCTTGGCTGTTTTTTCTACAGCTCAAGGTGTCACACGACCCTAAGGCTCGGAAGTCCCACTGTGTGGGACAGAATCGTGTGCACAAGAAGGAACAGAGCGTCCTTGCTTACACGTGCAAAAGACTGGAGGTGCCTACAGCTCAGCGTGGGAACCCAGACTCCAGCCAAAACAACCCAGGAAGCATCAAACACGCAGCGCTGGGGGCGATGCACAGCGGCCATGGCCCCAGCAGCTGTCCGGGAGCAAAGTTCATCAGACTCACTCACACTAGGGAATACACAGATTAATTCAGAAGTCATCTGCTGACCGTCTGCCAAGCACAGAGGGCCCAGCAGACTGCAGGCCGGGAAGGCCAGACGGGCTGTTTGCTCTGGTTCCCTCTGGTTTGTTTGTTCTCCTCGTGGTTTTGGTGATGCCTGGGTCGCATCTTCCACAGGTCACTCCCCGCTGGGGGACACCTGGGGCTCCATCCCTTCTGCCTGCAGCAGAAAACCCCAACCCAGCTGCAGACCAGGGCAGCCGTGCAGGGGCCAAAGCCCCCCTCCTGCTAAAGAAAGACTTGGCTGCCTCCAGAAAGCCAGCAGCTGGGGCCCAGCCCAGCCCTGCCAACCCTCCCCTCCCAGTGCTAGACCCCACCCCTGCCCCAGACAAATCTGCAGCTCCGTGGGTTACCTACAGCCTCGGGACTCCGCAGCCGGAGGAGCTGGGGCTGGGGATCTCCACAACCTCCCTCCTGCCTCCCTTTCTCTTCAATTAATTGAGCAAATACTTTCTGAAGGATTTGATGAGGGGCAGCTGTCCTCAGGAAGCTCAGGGGCAGGGTGGGCGGGTGCAGCAGCAGGAGGCTCTGAGCCCAGCCCCGCCCTCAGGGAAAGCAAGGCGTGTGGTCCATGGCTCAGACCCCAGGCCGCCAGTACCTGCTCAGAGGAGGGGTGTCCACGGACCACCTGACACCCCGAGAGTGCCCAGAGGACCACCCGACACCCTGACAGTGCCCACAGATGACCTGACAGTGCCCACGGACCACCTGACAGTGCCCACAGACCACTTGACACCCCGACAGTGCCCATGGCCCACCCGACAGTGCCTGAAGTGCGGTGAGGGGCCGTGGCAGGGCCCAGCGGAGAGCATTTGTGCAACAGGAGTAGTCCTGGCCTCAATCACCGCAACAAGGAAGGGGAATGGGGGGCTATCGTCATAGCAATCAGCCCCCCACATCGTGGGCAGGCAAAGCTGCACACAGGCCTCGGCTTTGCAATATTTGCTTAGCTGCACAGAATGCCTGGGTGGCCAGGGGCAGCTGGAGGGCCTCGGCTTGGGAACTCACCAGCACCGCTCTGGAGTGTTGCTTAGCAACCGTCACGTGGGATGCAGGGGACCCGAAAGGTGTTTTGTGTCCCTTGGCCTGGGAGAGGTACATTGGCAGGGGGTAGGAGGTGGGGAGGGGGAGAGACTATTAAAATCCTGCTGCTAGTTGTACTCCACAAACTCAAGTAAACCAAGAAATCAAATGAAAATTGGACCCCGATCCACACCCCAAAGGAACTCTGTTTAACTTTCAGGGCAGAAGTTGTAGGAGAACAAAGTGAGATGTAGGTAGGAAGGTGGCCTGGAGACATTGCGGGAAGAGGGCGCTGGGTGGACAGCACGAGGCCGGGCCGCGGTGTGGAGCGGGAAGAGGGCGCTGGGTGGACAGTGCGAGGCCGGGCTGCGGTGTGGAGCAGAGGCAGCTGCTGCCACTACCACCCAAGCCACAGCGCGCCCGGCACTAAGAGCCTCACAGATGTCCCTGCCTGGGCTGGCTTCACTCCTGGGTCCTCAGATCTCAGACTCGGGAGAAGCTAGGTGGGAGCTGCTGGTGCCCAGCAGTCCTAGCACTTTTGCCTTCTGAATCCTGTCATTCGAGGCGTCAAGGGAGACGCCACTGTGGAGGCCATTGGCAGGGGGCGAGGCGGAGGAGGCTGACATAGCCAGCTAGGCCATTGGCCAGTACTGACCCATCAGGTCGTGCGGAAGTGGGGTGACCCTGTCCTGGCCGTGGGGTACAGATAGGGCAGGGGCCAGCCAGGCGCTCTGGACACACCCCTCAGCGCAGGGCACACAGAGGGGCTGGGACGGCAGCCCCTGGCCACTCCGGATGACTGATGTGATACGGAGAGCTCTGGTCTGGAGCTGTTTCCTGTGGCCCTCAGCAGGCTGAGAGACCAAGACCACCCTTCCTAGCACTGGGCAGCCCCACTCGCCAGCTCTCCTCCCTTCCGGTGCCACATCTCAATGACTTGGCACACCCAAGCCCCAGGGAATCGGGCCTCCAAGGAGCTCCGGTGCACAGCAGAAAGGCTAACCACCAATGCCAGTTCCTGGAGGGGCAGCTCAGTAGTGGGGGGCAAAAGGTAAGTAATCCTAGCTACTCCAGGGGTTGAGATCTGAAGATCACAGTTCGAAGCCAGCCAGGGCAGAAGAGTCCATGAGACTTATCTCCAATTAAGAACCAGAAAAGCACAAAAAAAAGTGGAGCTGAGCCGGGTGCCGGTGGCTCATGCCTGTAATCCTAGCTACTCAGGAGGCTGAGATCTGAGGATTGTGGTTCAAAGCCAGCCCAGGCAGGAAAGTCCATGAGACTCTTATCTC
>NW_012267251.1:64614-66690 GCF_000151885.1 Dipodomys ordii
AGCTCAAGGCGAGCGCTCTACCACTTGAGCTACAGCACCACTTCTGGTTTTCTGGTGGTGTATTGGAGATAGGAGTCTCACGGTCTCTCCTGCCCTGGCTGGCTTTGAACCTTGATCCTCAGATCTCAGCCCCCTGAGTAGCTAGGATTACAGGCGTGAGCCACCAGCGCCCGGCACCTCCTAAGTTCTTAAAAGCCCTGTTTAACTAAAGTAAGGGTTTGGCTTACTCCTCTCATCTGATCTTAGAGCTCCAGGGTCCCTGCAATTACATGAAGAGGGGTGTGAAACCAGAGGCTTGCAGCTGGAGTCAAAGGTGAATCCTGTCCCCATCATTTGCTGTTTGACTTTGAACTTCCCCACGTATAAATCGGACTGGTCCCAGCTCTCAGGACTTAAGTAGCCAACAAATCCTTAGCTAAACAGAGTCTGGTGAACGGTGCACATCAACAAAGAACAGACAACAAACAGCACTGCTGCTGAGACCCAAGAAGCAGAACCACAGGGCGCTGCCAGCCCAGCCCCAGCTGGGGGTGGAGGCTTGGGCCTGGGCCATGAGATACTCACCTTGTCCGGATGCAAGAGGCCTCAACTGCATTGATGAGCAGAGAGCGGAAGCCCCCACTCTCCAGAAAGTGCAGGGCGTGGATGGTGGCGCCCCCGGGGGAGCAGACGTTGTCCTTGAGCTGGCCCGGGTGGTCCTCTGAGTCCAGCAGCATCTTAGCAGCACCCTGAGAACAAGGGCGGTGAGGAAGAAGGGACAGGCCTTCCCACAGCCGCTGCTCCCAGACCACTCCCAGCGCCATGGCCCACCCGTGGCCCCGCCGCACACACCCGGGCCCACATATGCACGGAAAAGACACTGACCAGCAAGGCCTGGGCCCCTAATCGGATGGCCAGGCGCCTCGGCACACCCATCTTCACCCCACCATCAGCCAGCGCGTCCAGGGCCATGAACGCCTGTGGAGACACTGGCTGAGCCCCGCGGCAGGCGCTCCGGGCCTCCCGCGGCAGCCCGCCTGCGGCCCATCCCGCCACTGCCTAGCCCTAGTCAGGGCCTCACGTAGGCAGGCCCGCTGCCGCTGAGCCCAGTGATGGCGTCGATCAGGTCTTCCTCCACCTCCGTGCAGAAGCCCACGCTGCTCATGAGCTGCTCCAGGAGCTGCCCGTCCTCCACCAGGGCGTGTGTGCCAGTGGCATACACAGTGGCGCCTTCGCGCACCACCACGGGTGTGTTGGTCATACAGCGGATCACTTTGGGCACTGGCTGGAAGGCCATGAGCTTCTGCAGCGGGATAGAGGGCCGTGACACTCAGCGCCCCACCTCCCAACACTGCCACTCCCTGGCCACCCCGGGAACAGAGATGACACCTTCTCCACAGAGCTGATGGTGACACCGGCTGCACAGGAGACCACGATGTGCCGGGGCTGCACATCCGCCCCGATCTCATCCAGTATGAAGGGGATGATGTGAGGCTTCACCGCCAGGAACAGCACGTCGCTGTGCCTCACGGTCTCCTTGTTGCTCCGAGTCAGGTTCACGCCCATCTTCTGCAGGCAGAGACAGCGGGGCTCCCTTGTCACAAGTGACCCCTGCCTGGCCCACCCTGCCAGCCAAGGCTGGGAATTCCGCATCCAGGGCCCAGGCGGTCCCGTCCCTCCCCAGCAGACACTAAGTCTTCCCATTCTGCTACTGGACACGCGAGGGCAGCAACGGCCACGGCCACGTTCTCGCGGCAGCCAGGGAGTGACTGTCCCGACCCCACCGGTCTTCTGGCAGCTAAGGCACCCCTGCCCCCGGGTCCCGATGCAAAGGGAGCGCGGGCCGGTGCCCGGAGGCTGGAAGCAGAGCCTGCTCAGCCCATCGCGAGCCCAGCACCCGTCCCCAGGCTTCACCTGCCTGTCGCCAGGGCGCGGCGGCCCGGGGGGCCCGGGGGCCCCCCCACCTACCCTGAGCGCAGACACGGTGGGCAGGTCCATTTCCGGGGAGCTGGCCATTATTTTGTGGGCAGACAAGATGCCTAGGAAGACGGCGCCGCTGGGGTCGGGCGGACGGCGGGGCGCGCTCTGGGGGGGCTC
>NW_012267251.1:73935-77614 GCF_000151885.1 Dipodomys ordii
CCCCCCGCTGCGATTCCCCACACACACACCGGCTGCGGCTCCAGGTTGATTCCTCTGAGTGCCTTTGGGTTTCTTCGATGGTTTTGTGTTCGTTTTGTTTTGTGAGCGCCAGGACCAGGGCTTGAACTCAGGGCCTTAAGGTCTTCCTTTGATCTTCAGACCAAGGCTGATGCTCCACTGCTTGAGCCGAGCTCCACTTGCAGACTTTGCTGCTTCGTTGCAGATCCAAGCCTCGGGGCCTTTTCTGCCAGGGCTCGCTCTGAACCTCAATACTCAGACCTCGGCCTCATGAGGAACTAGGCTGACAGGTGTGAGCTACCATTGTCCAGCTTGGTTTGTTTTCCACACAGTCTTGCTGTGTTGCTCAGGCTGATCTTGACCTCCTGTGCCTCCGCCTCTGGAAGAGGTGGACTACAGAGTCAAGCAGGCCACCTGGCTTCTGAAGTGATGGATGAGAGGAAGAGTCTGTCATGCTCACCAGCCACCTCCCCCTCCCCGCCCGCCCAGGGAGGACCCAGCCCTGCACCACAGCCCTGGTCCTGCCCTTCCGGCACCCAGCACCTGTTCCAACAGACAATCCACCTGCCTGCACCAGCCTCCGCTCAGGCTCTTCCCTCCACCAGTCAAGTCCCCAGTCTGTCCTGCTCTCCCCCCCTCAGTCCTGGGCTCTCAGCCTCTAGCCTTCCTCTTCACTAGTCCGGCCACTGCTCTTAAGGCCTTCCCACTGGCTTATCTCTAAATGGCAGACCTCTGCTTTAAGAACTAAAATAATCCAGGCTGTGGGTAGAGCACTGAGCCGCCCTGTGCTAGCAGAGGCCAAGCCCCCCCACCACACTTCTCCCTGACCTAGGGACTTAGCAGGGAGGCATAGTTTGCCTTATTTTTTATATTATTATTACACAGATAACCCATATTACTTTTAAAAAACAAAAATTAGGTCAAACAGGAACTCACTCCCTGGTCCCCACCGCCAGTGTCGGAGTGCAGCCAGGGCCTCGTGTGTTAGGCAGGAGGTGCACAGCCAGTCTGTAATCCCAGCATTGACGGGATCCCGTGTGACCCCATGTAGAAAAGCCAGGCTTTTCCTAAGGCTCCTCTTATATCTTACACTTGTTCCCCCTTCTAACCCCACTTTTTTTTTCTTTTACCATCTTGGGGCCTGAACTCTGGCCGAGGTGCTGTTCCTGAGCTCTTTTGCTCAAGGTTAGCACTCTACCACACTCTAGCCACAGTGCCAGGTCCTGGTTAATTGGAGATAAGGATCTCATAAACTTTCCTGCCCTGCTGGTTTCAAACTTCAGTCCTCAGATCTCCGATTCCTGAGTGGCAAAGATTACAGACCTGAGCCACCAGTTTTGTTTTTTGATTTAAAAAACTCAGCAAAATAAAATTCCAAGTTTAAAAGAAAATTCCAGGGGCTGGGAAGGTGGCTCAGTGGTAGAGTGCTTGCCTTGCATGCATGAGGCCCTGGGTTTGATTCCTCAGCACCACGTAAGCAGAAAAGCTGGAAGTGGCACTGTGGCTCAAGTGGTAGAGTGCTAGCCCTGAGCTGAAGAGCTGAGGGACAGCACCCAGGCCAGAGTTCAGACCCCACGACTGGCAAAAAAAAAAAAAAATCCAGTTTAATTGTTGAAGAACGTTTCCCATATAGATCAAACTGGTACAAATAAAAACATAGCAACCTTCTAGGCAAAATCAAAACAAAACCCTCACCATTGGACTTTTTAACCATTTCACATTTTTTTTCTTTTCTGGTCCTGGGGCTTGAACTCAGGGCTCAGGTGCAGTTCCTGAACTTCTTTTGCTCAAGGCTAGCCACAGTGCTACTTCCAGCTTTTTCTGAATAGTTCACTGGAGGTAAGAGTCTTACAGACTTTTCTGCCTGGGCTGGCTTCTACCTGTGATCCTCAGATTTTAGTCTTCTGAGTAGCTAAGAGTACAGTTGTGAGACACCAGCATTCAGCTATAAATTTTCTATTCCTGCTATAGCTACATACATTTAAAAAGTTACTGGGAGCTGAGGGACAGCGCTCAGGCCCAGAGTTCAAGCCCCACGACCGACCAAAAAACAAAAAGTTACTGGATGGGTTGGGAATGTGGCTTAGCAGTAGAGTGTTTGACTAGCATGCATGAATCCCTTGGGTTCTATTCCTCCGTACCACATAAAGCCAGAAGTGGCACTGTGGCTCAAGTGGTAGAGTGCTAGCCTTGGGCAAAAGAAGCTCAGGAACAGCACCCAGACCCTGAGCTCAAGCCCCAGGATTGGCAAAAAGGAAAAAAGTTACTAGAATCTTTGAAATAGGTATTTATGCATTTGAGTTTTTACATAGAATACCCAGAAGGCTTGTTAGGTTATCTGAGACCATTGAAAATGTCTACCTATAGCCCCGCACTTGTGGCTCATTCTTGTCATTCTAGTTACCAAGAAGGCTGAGATTTGAGGATTTTAGTTCGAAGCCAGCCCAAGCAGGAAAGTGTGTGACTTTTTTATTTTGGGGGGGGGTCCGGTCGTGGGGCCTGAACTCTGGGCCTGGGCGTTGTCCCTCAGCTCTTCAGCTCAAGGCTAGTGCTCTACCACTTGAGCCACAGCACCACTTCTGGCTTTTTTCCTTTTGCTTATGTGGTGCTGAGGAATCGAACCCAGGGCCTCATGCATGCAAGGCAAGTGCTCTACCCCTGAGCCACCTTCCCAGCCCAAGTGTGTGACATTTATCTTTAACCACCAAAAAGCTAGAGGTGGAGCTGTGGTTCAATTGGTAGAGTGCCAGTCTTATGTAAAAAAGCCAAGTAAGATCTTGAGTTCAGTACTGGTGTAAATGAAAATGTCTCCCTCTAGGGCACCCCTTCTTTCCTATGTACTCCCCACTTTTGCTTTCTGAAGGGGAGGTTTTCAATCCTCACCTTTGCTCCCTTCCTTCTCCTCTATGTGAAATACTGTAAATTAAATGCAAAGGCACAATGAAACATCACTTTTATTTTTATTTTTATTGGCACGCAATTACTTTTGCTAAATACACAAAACTCTGATCAATATGTGCACATGATTGGGGGTGAGGAGTGCTCTGGGGCGTTCACACGGCGTGCTGGACTCCCTCTGCTCTAGTGTGGCTCACACCGGCATGCTGGGCGCCAGTGCTCTGGTGGGGGCTCACACCAGTGTGCTAGGACTCCATGTGCTCTGAGGTCTCACACCGGTGTGCTGGGGCTCTGCATGCTCTGGGAGCTCACACTGGCGTGCTGGGACTCTGTGTGTTAACATCACTGTGCTGGAGCTCCGCATGCTCTGTGTGTTCACACCGGCGTGCTGGGGCTCTGTATGCTCTAATGGGGACTCACACAGGCATGCTGGGACTCTGTGTGCTCTGGTGGGGGCTCACACCGGCATGCTGGGACTCCCTCTGCTCTAGTGGGGGCTCATACCGGTGTGCTGGGGCTCCGTGTGCTCTAGTGGGGGCTCATACCGGTGTGCTGGGGCTCCGTGTGCTCTAGTGGGGGTTCACACCGGCGTGCTGGGGCTCCGTGTGCTCTGGAGGCTCACACCGGCGAGCTGGGGCTCCGCGTGCTCTGGAGGCTCACACCCGCGTGCTGGGGCTCCGCGTGCTCTGGAGGCTCACACCGGCGAGCTGGGGCTCCGCGTGCTCAGGGGGCTCACACCTGTGTGCTGGGGCTCCGCGTGCTC
>NW_012267251.1:81770-89674 GCF_000151885.1 Dipodomys ordii
GGCACACACCCCGTCCAGCCGGCACACACCCCGTCCAGCAGGCACACACCCCGTCCAGCCCGGCACCCCGTCCAGCAGGCACACACCCTGTCCAGCAGGCACACACCCCGTCCAGCCTGGCACATTTCCATCCAGCCTGGCACATCCCCTGTCCAGACCCCCTACCCCCGGCACTTCGCCCAGCCTGGCACCCCGTCCAGCAGGCACACACCCCGTCCAGCCCGGCACCCCGTCCAGCAGGCACACACCCCGTCCAGCCCGGCACCCCGTCCAGCAGGCACACACCCCGTCCAGCAGGCACACACCCCGTCCAGCCCGGCACCCTGTCCAGCAGGCACACACCCCGTCCAGCCCGGCACCCCGTCCAGCAGGCACACACCCCATCCAGCCTGGTGGCCCCACAGGAGGGCAGGGCCCGGGCCCCTCGGGGGACTCACCTCGGAAACTCTGGCTGAGCCTCTTCTCCCGGGAGCGCCCCCCATGGCTGCGGTGGAGCAAAGCCACATACTGGGCCCTCATGGGGGCGGGGATGGCCGCGCCCTGGGCGCCCGCCCCGGGCAGGACCGGGGCCTGGCTCAGCTGCAGCTGCTCCAGCAGGCTGTGCAGGACCTGCTCCCCGGTCAGGCCCGTGCTGGGGCCGGCCAGGGACAGCGCCCAGAGCGCCCAGAGGAGCCGCATGGCACCACCCAGGAGGAAGGGGGGCCGCGGGAAGGGTCCGGGCCTGGCCAGGTGTGCCACCGGCTGGGGCTGGCCAGCTTTATAGCAGGCCTGGGGTGGGGGAGGGGAGACCGCACCCTGGGAGCTCTGGGACCAGACGGGCCTGTGTGTGTTGGGGGGGGGGTGTCTAGAAGGACACACAAAGGGCTGTCTGCTGGCCCGGCAGCCGCAGGCTGCACGGTCCTGCCTCTTGCACTTCCCCATGTTCCCCCTCTCCATCTCCCAGGGACTCCTCCTCCTCCTGCCGCCCGGGCCACTTCACAGACATGGGTCTCCTTAGTGGCCGGGGCCTCTGTCCACCCCCACGCTGGCGGGTCCCCTGCTCCCCCTCAGGCTGCCCCTGCAGAGGAAGCCAGACAGGTCAGGGGAGAAATCTGGCAGCCCGGTCCCAGGAGACCACACGGCCAGGCAGGGCCGGCTCCCGGCAGCCGTTCTTCCTGAGGGGTACCCTCGGAGCTGGCAGGGACTGGTCGCACTCAGACACAGAACAAGGGGCAGGACGTGGCGAGCAGAGGCCAGCGCTGCCCAGAGGCGCGTGCAGTCAAGGGGGACCCCAGCGCATCCTAGTCCAAACCACCACGGTCCTGCTGGACCTGCTGACCACTCCCCAGCCCTGCAGCCTCCTTTGGCACGGGAAGGAGGGCGGCAAGGATGGGGTCTAGTTGAAGTTATTGGTGCGAAGACTGAATGAGCGTGATCCAGGTATTCAACCCATCCCTGAGCTCTAGGACTTGCCAGCATTGTCATTGGGCTTCACTCCGCATTCTCAGGGCTGGGGCTTTTCTAAAACTGACATGAACAAGAACAGCAACCAAGTCTCCCTGCCACACCAGCCCAAGCTGGGAACAGGGACCCCACAGCCCTTCAGGGCTTCCAGGTGAGAGGGGCGTGGAGCCCTGGGTCCGGGCCCCAGGCCCAGGGATCCGCCCTGTGCCGGAGGAGGCCTGGGAGGAGGCCCGGCTCCACAAGCTCGGGTCTGTGTTCCCACAATGATGGCGAGGCCAGCAGGGTGAGGGAGGAAGTCGGGGCTCCGGGCCCCCCTGCCCCAGGGCGCACTCCGGCCCCCCCTGCCCCAGGGCGCACTCCGGCCTGCGGCAGTAGCCTCTCCCATCATCTTTGCTGTCAGAGAACCTTCTGATGCTCAAGGGCAGAATTCCCCCTGGATGAGTGTTAAACTTCCACCACATAGGTATTCATATACGCTCATTTATGTACAGCCATTTGCACATGGAAATTGGATATGCACGTATACAGAAGGGTTTCATAGTAAGTGGGGGTAGATTTAAAATTAGAGGAGGATGGGCTGGGAAGGTGGCTCAGTGGTAGAGCGCTTGCCTTGCATGCATGAGGCCCTGGATTCGATTCCTCAGCACCACATAAGCAAAAGGGAAAAAAAAAGCCGGAAGTGGCGCCGTGGCTCAAGTGGTAGAGCACTAGCCTTGAGCTGAAGAGCTGAGGGACAGCGCCCAGGCCCAGAGTTCAGGCCCCACAACTGGACCCAAAAAAAAAAATTACAGGAGGAGGGGCTGGGAAGGTGGCTCAGTGGTAGAGCCCTAGGTGCCATTACTAGGCAACACATAAGCAGAAAAAGCTGGAAGTGGCGCTGTGGCTCAAGTGGTAGAGCTCTGGCCTTGAGCTGAAGAGCTGAGGGACAGCGCCCAGGCCCAGAGTTCAGGCCTCACGATGAAAAAGAAAAATAGAAGAGGAGGGAAAATAATCTTGTTTTGAGCCACAGTGCCACTTCCAGTTTTCTAGTGGTTATCTGGAGATAAGAGTCTCACGGACTTTTCTGCCTGGGCTGGCTCTGAACCGTGATCCTCAGACAGCCTCCTGAGTAGCTAGGATTACAGGTGTGAGCCACCGGCGCCCGGCTCTGCGAGAGTCTTATTGCCAATTAACCACCAGAAAATGACGTGGGCTGTGGCACAAAGTGGCAGCGCTCAGGGACAACGCCCAATCCTAGAGTTCAAGCCCGCAGGCGCGGCTGTAAGTGCACCTGTGTGCACACATGTGTGCATATTGGTGCGCATAAGGACGTGTAAGACACGTGCACACCAATAGACTCATCTGCGCATTAAAGCCGTTTATGTTGCGGGTTGCTTGTTGAGTCAGGGACCTGCGTCTGGAGTCTCCTGGGCCCCGGGGGCCTTGACTCTCCTCACCCCTGCCTCAGCCTTCTGGGCTGGGACCACACTCCCTTGGCATTGTTCACTTTCTCACAGTGCCTGGAAAGAAGGGTGTCCCTGTGTCCGTTTTATAAACAAACCCAGACATAAAACTGTTACGTGACTTGCCTGAGTTCCAACAGCCGGCTGGTGCCAGAGTTCGGGTTGTTGAAAGGACACGGGACTGAGCTATGTGCGTTCATAGGCAGAGACCGGGACGCGGCTGGCCCAGGACGGGGAATCAGGGATCAGACCTGAGCCAGCTGCTTCTCTGCCCTCCTTTCCTTCCCACCTGTTTCCAAGGAAGCTGCAATCTACAGGGAACAGTTCCATCTCTTCCTGGGGGCCGGAGCTCAGCTCAGTACCGCCTGGCATGTGTGAGGGCCCTGGTTCATCTCCAACACTGCCACGCAGACAAGAGAAACAGATCCCATTCTGAAGCTCACATCTTAGCTTGAAGACCCCCAGAGATGTAACCTCCACCCTGCATCCTGCCCACACTGTCCTCTTGGTGAAAAATATGGCCTTATTCAAGGAAGTGCAGCTTTCTTTGCAAGTGATTAGCAGGAAAGGATTTACTTGATGCAAACATTTGGGCCTTCAATCAGGCCAAAAGGTGCAGAGGCCTCAATTCACAGGCAACCCAGGACCTGGGACCCTGGGGCCGGGAAGCTCTCTGGCCTGGTCGTGTTCCATAAACACGCCATTTTCCCCCACCCTTGACCCCTGTGGCTATCCCGGCCTGGGTGGAACTGACACCCAGGCACTGCACCCGCTGTCCAGGGCTGCTGCGTCCTGGCTTGCAGATGTCCAGCTCTCCTAGATATCCTGCTGTGCTTCTGGGTCAGGACCAGCCCCGTCCAGAACCAACCAGAACACCAGTCAGCATCCAGCCTCTCCAAGGTCCTGGCATAGGACTCTGTGGAGCCTGGTGCTGTGTGGGGGTCTTGGTGGGGGGGCATCACTGGGAGCCATGCAGGTAATCCACAGTGGGAAAGAGGGAGATCCTTTCCTCCTAGGAGAGGGGCCTGCGAATGGCACTCACAGGGGCTCGCTGCTGGAGATGGCCTCTTCCCCTTGCTCCCTCCACAGGTCACCCACCCAGGCCATTCCCCTGCCCCGAGGTTTTCACGGTGGCTTCCTCGATGTCAGACTACTTATTGTCACCGTCTTGTCTGGCTCCCTGAAGCCAGCTGGCTTATCCATCACTCGGGCACGCTAGGCCAGGGTCAGGTCACGCAGGGGCAAGGAGGCAGGAGACCAGACAGTGGACAGATCTCAGACCCCTGCCTCCCATCCCGTTCCAGAATGTGGATTCCAGCAGCCAAGCGCTCTGCTGGAAAATAAAGTAAGTGGGCAATTAGCCATCAGCCACCAGAGGCATGATGTGGATTGGGCGACTTTTACAGCAGACAGAGAGAGCCGTGCACCTTTGTCATGCAGACGGAGGGCCAGGCTGGGCCGGCCCTGGGTCCGGGCTGGGACCAGGGTCAGGGCAGGCTTGAGGACCGGCTCCCGGTCCTGGTGGAGGAAAGATGATGTTTGGAGACAGAAAGTGCTTCTTGGAGAGCTAAGCCAGGCCTCTCTCTCCAAGGTCACTAATAACAGGTGTTATGAATCAGAGCTGTTGGGTTGGGGGTGCCCCAGGGCTGTGAAAACCTTTCCTTTATATTGTGGGTGTCCTCAGAGGAACTCTTGAGGTGTTTTACAGACATGCACCTGCTCTGCCTGTTGTCTGCACTTCACTAGGACTGAGTCTCTTTTCTTTTTAATTTCATCGTCATGGTAATATACAGAAGTGTTACAGCTGCATCTGTAAGGTGGCCAGTGCTTCTCCGGTCTAACTCATTACCCATGGGACCGAGTCTCCTCCCAAGTCCCCTCCATCCTGCGGTGGCCACTTCTCAGCCTGCTCCATCCAAGCCCGGGAGCCTGGTCTGCACTGCCGAGCGGCCACAGGCTGCCCTGGGCTGGGGGCCGGCCCACCCTCCCTCCCTTCAGCCCCCCAACTGTTCCTGCCCAGGTTCTCAGGCAAGCCGCAGCCAGGAGTCACCTGGGGACACGGGGCCTACAGGTTCCCAGACCCCAGGGCAGATTCCTGCCACAGGAAATGACTGCCAGTCAGGCCCTGAGGCGAAGGTCGCGCCTACAGAAGCAAAGCCTGCCAGACTGTCTCTGATACTCCCAAGGCTGAGATCTGACAAGTGAGCTTCAGAGACAGCCTGGGCAGGAAAGCCAGTGACCGCAAGGGAGATGTGGCTAGCGGTAGAGCACTAGATCTGAGCAAAGTAAATAAAAACAAAAGCCAAGAAAGAGTATACGGCCCTGGGGGCTGGGAAGGTGGCTCATCTAACAGGCATGAAGACCTGGATGGGATTCCTCAGCACCACATAAACAGGAAAAGCCAGAAGTGGCGCTGTGGCTCAAAGTGGTAGAGTGCTAGCCTTGAGTGAAAGAGCTCGGGGACAGCACCCAGACCCTGAGTTCAAGCCCCATAATACCAAAAAAAGGAAAAAAAAAAAGTATGGAGGCCCCAGTACACACACACACACACACACACACACACACACACACACACTACCCACAAAGCTCTGGGGTAAGAAGGAAGGACGTGACCAGAATAAAGAACGTGGTCATCTGTGGTGGGATTGTCTGGTTTGTTTTTTCCCCATGGGGATGGGCCCAGGGCTCTGAGTCTGCTAGCACTGCCGCCAGGCCCAGACCCGAATCTTCCTTTCGCTCATGGTCTGACCACCTCATTGCTCTCCTGACATCATGGAGAGATGTGCCAGGCTGTGAATAGAAGCCTGCTCTGGTGCAGCTGGGCGCTGTCCCTCAGCTCTTCAGCTCAAGGCGAGCGCTCTGCCACTTGAGCCACTTTTCAGTTTATTGGAGAAGAGAGTCTTACGGATGTTCCTGCCTGGGCTGGCTTTGAACCTCAATCTTCATATCTCAGCCTCCTGAGTAGCTGGGATTACAGGCGTGAGCCACTGGCGCCCAGCTGGAGCCTTTTTGATGGTTTGTTCTGGTCCTGGGGCTTGAACTCAGGGCCTGGGAGCTGTTCCTGAGCATTTTGCTCAAGGCTGGTGCTCTTCCACTTGAGCCACACCTCCACTTCCAGCTTTTTTTTTGGTGGCTAATTGGAGATAAGAATCTCTTGGAGGCTGGGAAGGTGGCTCAGTGGTAGAGCGCTTGCCTTGCATGCCTGAGGCCCTGGGTTTGATTCCTCAGCACCACATAAGCAGGGGGAAAAAAAGCCAGAAGTGGCACTGTGGCTCAAGTGGAAGAGTGCTAGCCTTGAGCTGAAGAGCTGGGGGACAGCGCCCAGGCCCAGAGTTCAAGACCCACGACCGACCAAAAAAAAGAAACGGACATGCCAAATAAGAAATTGGAGACAAGAGATCCTTTTTGGTGACAGAGCCAGGGCCTTAAGCATGGCAGGCAAGCACTCCCTGCGGAGACATGAGGTCCTGGCCGAGGTTCCGGTCAGCATTCGCACGTTTTCACCTTGCAGAGTGCTTGGAGCCCAGGTCACGTAGATGCAGAGGCGGGCTCTCTACCACCATGCTGTACAGCAGCTTTCCACCGATGATTTCAAAGTTGAAAGCCAGGGGAGGGCTGGGAAGGTGGCTCAGTGCTGGCCTGGCATGCATGAAGCCCTGGGTTCAATCCCTCAGCACCACATACACAGAAAAAGCTTAAAAGTGGAGCTAGCCTTGAGCAAAAGAGCTCAGTGCCTCAGGCCCTGAGTTGAAGCCCCAGGACTGGCCAAAAGAAAAAGAAAAAAGGGCATCCACAGTCCTGTCTTCTAAACATGGATGCACACAGGGGGAGGGGGGGAGGGAGTCGGGTCACTGGGTCTGGAACTTGGGTTTACCACCTTGTCCTGTGTACAGATGGAAATGTGTGTGCATGCACACGCGCGTGCATACTCGTGGATGCTGCTGCTGGGGCTTGACTCAAAGCCTGGACGCTGTCCCTGAGCTTTTTTGCTCAAGGCTAGCACGCTACCACTTGAGCCACAGATCCAGATCCAGGTTTTTGCTGGTAATTGGAGATAGTCTCCCAGGCTTTCCTGTCTGGGGTGGCTTTGGAACTGTGACCCTTGGATCTCAGCCTCCTGAGTAGCTAGGATTACAGGCATGAACTCTGGAAAGGGAAAATTCTTAGCTTGGCTGGGGTGGAGGGGAGGAGGGGTGGAGGCTGGGGGCCAGCGTGCTGTTCCCTAATCTCCAAAGGGTGAGGACGACAGGCAGACAGGATGTCCACCTCCGGCAGGCCCTGGAAGGTGAGCCAACTGTCACCATGAATATGGCTGGGTGTGGGTCCTGCTGGGAGAGATGTTCCTGCCGGAGACCGGCTCTTTATCTGCACTCATCCCACAGCGACGGCCGCTGTGGGAAGGAGCCAGCCCTGCATGCTGGGGAGAAGCCGCGGCGGCTCCTCTCCTGCGGGCTCCCAGGGAAGGTGGGAAGGTGTGCCCACGCCGCGGCTCTGGCCGCCTCTAGGAGTTTGGGAAGCTCCGTTGGGAGCCTGGGGTGGGGGGTGATCAACGGCTCCGGTGCCCCCCAAACCCAAGGGCATAGCACGGCTCTCAGACTGGGTTGTTTTTATTGTATTCAATGTCTTCTAGTTGTTTGGAACAAAAAACTTAAGACAATGACTTCAAACAAAACATGGTAAGTTCTAGACCTTGACTGGGTTTGTGAAATTGGGACTCCTACAGTTCCACTGTGCTTCACCCATGTTTGTGTCATTTCTTACCATTTTATTTTCACTCCCAACTTGCTAAATGGTCAGTCTGTGTCATGTGACGCTTTGCTTGAGGAAATACTGTCAGAAAACACACACACACACACACAAGATCGAAGCAGTTTGGTCCAGAGAAAATACTTAAAAGTTTTAAAAAAATGTGCATACAATAGATATACACATTTACAGATGCATTGCAATTTCTTTTTTTTTGGGGGTCCGGTTGTGGGGCCTGAACTCTGGGCCTGGGCACTGTCCCTCAGCTCTTCA
>NW_012267251.1:90494-96096 GCF_000151885.1 Dipodomys ordii
TGGGTGCTGTCCCTCAGCTCTTCAGCTCAAGGCAAGCGCTCTACCACTTGAGCCACAGCGCCACTTCCAGCTTTCTGGTGGTTTATTGGAGATAAGAGTTTCACGGTCTTTCCTGCCTGTGGCTTTGAACCATGATCCTCAGATCTCAGCCTCTGAGTAGCTAGGATTACAGGCGTGAGCCACCAGTGCCCAGCTTTCACAAACTTTAACACAAAAAAATGTTAAAGAATGATCTTGACTACATGTTTCTAGTGTACCCGAGCAAGTGCAGGGCTGACGGCCTGTACCCAGCACACAGCAGCTTCGGGTGACAGGACCTGCACTTCCTGCCAGCCTGGCTACACAGAGCCCTGGACTCAACAGGAAAGTGCATCCAAGAGGATGCTGGATTCCCTGGTCCAGCCCTGGGAGTGGCGGGCCCTCTGGGCTCCTTGGAGACAGGAACCTGGAGGAGGGCTCCGACTGCAGGCTGGGGCCAGGGCCAGCACGGAAAAGGGTGGGGACAGCCTGTAGAACTTACTGCATCAAATCTGCTATTCTCCTTCACTTGCCAAAGTGGGGGCGGGGGAGCTTCCTGGAGCCAGGCCCCAGCCTGCGGGGGACCCCAGGCACACACCAGTGGCCCTGAGCCTCTGCTTCCTGTCTCCTGGAGGCTACAGCCCTATCAAAAACACAGTGCCCCTCTAGGAGGGATAGAGCTACAGTTAATCCTGGGGCTCCAAATGGCACCATCTCCACCCTCCTCAAAAGGATCAAAGCTGAGAGTAGGCAAAGGCTCTAAGCTGCCACCCAATCCCAGTCCAGCTCAGCCTACGCCACCGCAGCCCTGTTCCTGTCCCCAGACGGGCAACCGAGGCCCTAACACACACTCATCCCATGCAAGGTCACATGGCCTGCGCTGGTGCCCTGAGCATCCACCCACTGGTCAGCAATCTCCCAGTCCAGCGGACAGACGGCTTCTAGACAAGCTAATCCTACCCACAGTTCAATCAACATTTCCCCAGCTCCCATCCATCACCCGCCACCTGGGAGCCCCACCCGTCAGGGGCTTGGCGTTTAGCAAACAGTGCCAATAAACAGAATGTGGGTGATAAGTGTGGCTGAGATAATGGGCCACTGATGTGTGGATCTCCATTAGCTCCCCAGGGAGCCAATTCCAGCCCAGAGCTTTTCAATGCTGGCTGGACAGGCCAGGACTAAAGAAGGCCTCACACAGGGCTTGCTGGTGTAACTCCTCCAGACTTGGTGTCTTCCCACCCCTTGGCTGCAGGCCGGCTGTGCCACGGAGCCAGCTGCTAAGGCCAGCGGGCTGGGGTCCAAGCTCACTGCCTTGGTTTCTACAGATAAGAGAGGGAGGATCACTGTCTTCTTTATATGGCGTACTTTTTTTTTGCTGATACTGCTGAACTCAGCCTTGATGCTGGGCAGATGCTCTACCACTTAAACCCCACACCTAACCGTTTTTAAATTGTATTTTGAGCCAGTACTAGGGCTTGAACTCAGGGCCTGAACACATTCCCTTTAGCTTTTTCCCATGGAAAGCTAGCACTCTATCACCTATGCCATAGATCCACTTCTAGCTTTTGGCTGGTGAACAAGAGGTGAAATTTCAGACTTTCCTCACCAGGCTGGCTTCAAACCTCAAGCCTCAGATCTCCAGCTCCTGAGCAGCTACAACGACAGGGGTGAGCGTTTGGTGTCGGGCTCCTATTACCTGGTTGTTGCTGTTATACTTCAGATAGGAGATGGCACCCTTGCCCAGGGCAGGTCCTGAGCTGCAATCCTCCCACCAGATCCGTTAAGTCCGTCTAATTGTTTGTGGTGCTGGGGAAGCCAGGCAAGTGCTCTACAACTAGGCCGAGGAGCTAGAAGAGGCAGTGCTTCCGACTGTGTGCGCTGTGTCCATCGTCTACACGGGTTAGGAAAGGCGGCCGCGCCGCTCAGGACGAGCGGAGCTGGGACTGCTGAGTCCCTAGAGCAGCTGCGCCTGAACCGGGGATCAGTGACCAGGGCAGGGTCGGCGGGCGTCCTGCGGGAGTCCGGGGGACCTGGAGGTGGGCCCGGATCTGACCAGGCAGCCCATCAGGGCCCTGTGCGCTTCCAGGACCGGGCAGAGTGGATGAAACCAACCCAACTGGGGCCACCGTGCGCCCGAGCCAAGGCTGACCACGCACAGCGGCAGGGGAGCGCGCGAGGGCGCGGAGGAGCGCTCCGCGGCGGAGGCTCGGGAGCCAATCAGTGCCCGGGTGAGCACGTGCGTGCGAGGAGCGAGCCAATCAGTGCCCGGGTGAGCACGTGCGTGCGAGGAGCGAGCCAATCAGTGCCCGGGTGAGCACATGCGTGCGAGGAGCGAGCCAATCAGTGCCCGGGTGAGCACATGCGTGCGAGGAGCGAGCCAATCAGTGCCCGGGTGAGCACATGCGTGCGAGCCAATCAATGCTCGGGCCTCAGCACTGGGAGATGCAGCTCCAAGGCCGGCAGGACACCCCAGCTGCGGCTCTCTCAAGGGCTGGGATGAACCTCACACCAGTCCCAGGGACCAAAGAGCACTGGAAATGTCCAAACTGAGACACAATTTGGCACTGAAGAACTAATGAGTTTGTTTTGTTCTGTTGGTGCTGGTCCTGGGGCTTGAACTCAGGGCCAGGAGGCTGTCTGGGAGCTTTTTTGCTCAAGGCTGATCCATCACATGAGCCATAGCTCCACTTGTTTTATTGAACTGGCAGTTAACTGGAAGAGAAATGTCTCAGAGCCAGGTGCCCACCCATGACTCAAGCATGTAATCCAACTCAAGGAGGCTGAGATCTGAGGATTGGGGTTCAAAGCCAGCCCGGGTAGGAAACTCTGCGAGACTCTTCTCCAATGACCACTCGCGTTGAGCTGAAGAGCTCAGGGACAGCGCCCAGGCCCAGAGTTAAAGCCCCAGAACCAACAAAAAATTCAGAAGTGAAAAAAAAAATCCAAAGTGTAGCTATGGTTCAAGTGGTAGAGCAAGAGTCAGGGACAGCACCCAGGCCCTGAGTTAAAGCCTAAAGTCCTAGAAACAGAAAAAGGGAAAAAAGAAAGGCAAAAAGGGATTATGAGTAACTTTATGTGCACAAACTTGATAGTTTGGGCACAGGATAAGTTCCTAAATGTGATAACCACAGACAAAATCACAACAGTGCAACATTTAAGACGCTAAAATGTATATACAAAACCTCCTATAAAGAAAACACCAGGCCCCAAGAGGGTTTCACACATTGATTCCATGTATGCAGTAACAAAAGGGGAGAAGCTGCTTTCAGTATCATGGGGACCTCTGGTCACAAGAAGCCCAACCCTGAGATCGACTGCATACGGCTGCCCCCCACCCCCCCTTCTCATTTCCTCTTTCCCCTGCCAGGCTTGGCAAATAAGGCGGGGTCAATCTGCTCCGGAGCCAGCCCCCTGACGGAGAAGAGCCTGGCCGCCCGCTCCTGCAGGGCACCCCCACACTTCAGCCCCCGCAAGGTCAGCTCCCACTTGAGCCTTTCTAACCCCAGCTGCTCCAGCTCCGATGCACTGCCAAAAGCCAACAAGTCCAGCGCTCCTTGCCCAGGAACCTAGGGGCAAGAGGAAAACAAGTCAGCACGGGCACTGTCCTTTCAAGGAGCAGCCACGGAATCGGCCACACCTCCGGAACTGTCCACACACTCACTCACATTTAGATAAAAATCTAAACTATTTTTTCCTGTTGGTTGTAAGGCTTAAACTCCGGGCCTGGGTACTATCCCTCAGCTCTTCAGCTCAAAGCTAGCACTCTTCCACTTCAAGCCTCAGCGTCACTTCGTTTTCTGGCTGTTAGTTGTAGCTAAGAGTCTTACAACTGGGGCTGGGAAGGTGGCTCAGTGGTAGAGCGCTTGCCTTGCATTCATGAGGCCCTGGGTTCGATTCCTCAGCACCACATAAGCAAAAAGAAAAAAGCCAGAAGTGGCACTGTGGCTCAAGTGGAAGAGTGCTAGCCTTCAGCTGAAGAGCTGAGGGACAGCGCCCAGGCCCAGAGTTCAGGCACCATGACTGGCAAAAAAAAAAAAAAAAGTCTTACAATTTTTCAGCCTGGGCTGGCCTTGAACCTTGATCCATAGATATCAGTCTCCTGAGTAGCTCGGATTACAGGCGTAAGCCACTGGTGCCAGGCAAAAGCTAAACTTTTATCTAAGCATTTAGAAACAAAGCACTTGCAACAGTGGTAGAGCCTGGGAATTCTTGAGCAGATTCTACCAAAGGCAAATAGCTTTACAGACTTTCAGATAAACTGAAATACTCGTTCTGCCTCCAGCTGGGGGGAGAAGGCACACAGCAGGGGATTACAGCCTCCTCTCACAGCAACTTTTGCTGCAATATTGAGTTATCTTTCAGCTGATCCTTTTTCTTTTCTTCATTTTATTTTGTTAAGCTATCAAGACAGGAGTCAATTTTGGGTTCTAGGTATGGCCAGATTCTAAAACAATACTCTTCTGTCTTTGGAGATTTATATTTGGCTGTTATAAATAGCCATTACAATACCAAGAACAAATTTCCAAAGCTAACAATGAAAATAAAACCCGCTTTTATTTTACTGTCTTTATTCCTTTTCTCAAAACTTCAGTCAGAATAGGTACCTACTGTAACAGCCAACATAAAAATCACACCCGGGCACTGGTGGCTCACACCTGTAATCCTAGCTACTCAGGAGGCTCAGTGAGATCTGAGGATAAGGGTTCAAAGCCCAGGCAGGCAACTCTATGAGACTCTTATCTCCAATAAAGCACTAGAAAACCGGAAGTGGCACTGTGGCTCAAGCAGTAGAGCGCTCGCCTTGAGCTGAAGAGTGCAGGGACAGCGCCCAGGCCCAGAGTTCAAGCCTCATAACCAACCAAAAAAAAAATCACTTGTCTAGCTGAGCACCAGTGGCTCACACCTTTAATCCTAGCTACTCAGGAGGCTGAGATCTAAGGATTAAGGTTCAAAGTCAGACCAGGCAGGAAACTACAATTAACCACCAAAAAGCCAAAAGTGGAGCCTGTGGCCCAAGAGATAGAGCACTAGCCTGGACCAAAAAAGCTCAGGGACAGCACCCAGACTCTGAGTTCAAGCCCCAAGCCCAGGGGGAAAAAAAATGTCTAAGATGATAAATGTGGGCTATCTATGCGCTTTTCATTATCTATTGGGGATATCAGAGGGGTCCTATTAAACTAATAACAGACTTTGTGTCCATTAAAACAAACCAAGGAGCTCAGGTTTCTAAAAAACAATCATTAGCTCACATGGTAAGCAATTTTGAAATCATAACATAGAAGACAGTAAATAATCATCTAGTTCTAGGCGCTTATACAATGAAAATAATTTATTTTTTGTATTGGTAGGGCTTGAACTCTGGGCCTGGGCGCTGCCCATCAGCTCTTCAGCTCAATGCCAGCACTCTACCACTTGAGCCACAGCGCCACTTCCAGTTTTCTGGTGGTTAACTGGAGATAAGAGTCTCACAGAGGGGAGGCTGGGAAGGTGGCCCAGTGGTAGAGCGCTTGCCTTGCATGCATGAGGCCCTGGGTTCAATTCCTCAGCACCACATAAGCAGAAAAAGCTGGAAGTGGCACTGTGG
>NW_012267251.1:96576-99672 GCF_000151885.1 Dipodomys ordii
GCAAGGCAAGCGCTCTACCACTGAGCCACCTTCCCAGCCCCTGTCCCTGGGCTTTTCATTCAAGGTTAGCTCTCCCACCTTCAACCTTAATTGGCATTTCCTGCTCACATTGAACCGTGATTCTCAGATCTCAGCCTCCTGAGTAGCTAGGATTACAGGCATGAGCCACCAGCTCACAGCCTCCAAAACTGAATTACATTAGGAAAATGTGATTATCAATGTGACAAGGAATGTGAGCACATCTCATTTGTTTTGGTGTCACCTGCCATACCATAATATAGCCTTGCTACTACTGTATGTACTAAATAAAAGCATTGCAGCTGGGCACCAGTGGCTCACACCTGTCATCCTAGCTACTCAGGAGGCTGAGATCTGAGGATCTCGGTTCAAAGCCAACTGGGCAAGGAAAGTCCGTGAGACTCTTATCTCCAATAAACCACTAGAAAACCAGAAGTGGAGCTGTGGCTCAAGCAGTAGAGCGCTTGTCTTGAGCTGAAGAGCTGAGGGACAGGGCCCAAGCCCAGAGTTCAAGCCCCACAACCAAAAAAAAAAAAAAAGAATAAAAGCATTGCAATGTATACTTGATTTTAGATGCAAAAAATGTGAAAAACCGGGCAGGGTCTGGTGTCATACGCCTGTAATTCCAGCTGTCAGGAGGCTGACACTGGAAGCTCCTCCACTCCAGGTTATGTGGTAAGCCTGTCTAATCCTCACCCCAGCCCCTGCAGAGATACAAGCTCAAAATCCAGCAATGTGGCAACAAGGACACCCCCTAGTGGCACAACACTATAAACTCAAGCGGGAAAAAAGCCGTCCACTAAGCAACTGATGGGGAAAAACACATTTTCCCTCTCAAATTCTGGTGACACCAGATTTGAACTCAGGGCTTCACACTTGCTTGACCTGTTCCGTTAGCTGTTGCTCTACCATCTGATCCATGCCTCTTGCCCAGCTTTTTACTGATTATTTTGGAGATGGAGTCTCAAAAGGTTTTTCAGCCCAGGCTGGCTTCAAATAAGCCACCAGTGACTACCAGCACATTTGCAATTTAATGACTTACTGTGGAGTTGACACAGATTTGGTCCCAGGTATTGGCCCCAAATGTAGAAGTGCTCACTGCGTGGCCTGCCGGGCCCCGCTCCGGTCTGGCACTCGGGGTGTCTTCTCCACGCTCAACCAGGGCAGCCCTGCCTCCATCGGCGACCCCCGCTGCCTCCTGGCCCTCCGTCAGCCTGGCGGCGGCTGTGTCTTCAGCAGGCTCGCGACTCTCTGTCTCCTTTCTCCCCTGGATCTCCTCTGCTTTTCCTCCCACCTCCTCCCCCTGGCACTCTTCAGTGGGCGCCTCTCTGGCTTCGGCAATGCCCGCCCCGGGGTCAGTCAGCTGGCCTTCGGGTTCTGCCGGGGCCGCAGCGCCTGCACCGGCTGCCCCCACACTCTGAGAGCAGCAGGGGGACTCGGCTGTCATCACAGCACTGCCACGACCACCTTCTGGAGCAGAGCAGCTCAGTCCTGTAGCAGCCGGCGCTGTCTCACTGTCCTCATCTGAGGACACTTCCTCAGTCTCCAGGTTCTCCATGCCCAACCTGCCAGAAGCAACAGAAAAGCACCACATGGATGGTTTACCTCGACTCACAACAGGCGGCTGCTTGTCCAGAAATGGACTCACAGGCTCAGGCTATGACACAGAGAGCAGGTGAACTGCAGAGACACCAAGAGCCACAGCATTCAGGGGTGGGGGCTGAGCCTTCCCAAGATCCCACAGGATGCATCTACCTGCCGCTCTCTAACCCGCCTTCCTCCACCCACTGTTCCGCGCTGGGTGATCCCATGTAACCACGATGGATCTCGTATGGTAACATATGCTGAGCGAAGTTAGAGCGGGAAAGACTAAGCCACAGGAGCGAGCATCTCACTGGTGGCCAGCAGCTGCCAGTCTGGAGTGGGGGAAGGAAAGTTCCCAGCCAACACCAGGAACCACTGCCCCACGAAGATGCTGTGAATCTTGACTGGGGGTAATCAATCAAAAACAATACATTTTACTGTATACAAATGACACCTTGATAAGTACAGGCAATGCCAGTACCTTTCTCTCAGGAAAACTTAATTTGCCTTTAGAAAGTACATAGGTCTCCACTGGACTTAAGAACTGAAGTTACAGGACCTATGGCTATTACCTGGCATCCGCAGAGAGGAGGCCAACAAGGAAATAAGATGCATCAGCATGCACCTTTTCTAAAACGTAGCCCAAGGGAGGGGAGATGGCCTAGAGAGGGCCCAGAGCTACCAGCAGGGAGTTATGGTAAGAAAAAGGCCCTGTGTCAGGGCTGGGAAGGCGGCTCAGTGGTAAAGTGCTTACTTCCCATGCATGAGGCCCTAGGTTCAATTCCTCAGCACCACATAAGCAGAAAGCCGGAGGTGGTGCTGTGGCTCAAGTGGTAGAGCGCAGGGACAGCGTCCAGGCCCAGAGTTCAGCCTCATGACAAAAAAGAGAGGGGAGGGGGACTGGCCCTGTTCTTCTCATCCACAGGGCAGAAGCCGTGGCGAAGTCTGACCAAGTGACCAAAAACTTCAGGGCTGAGGGTGCCAAGCCAGAGAAAACACAAGCGCCTGGGACACACAGCTAGACTTTCTCCAGGAATTCCTGAAGAGTTAACACCACATGTAATGAAATGTGATGCCATTTTTACGATGTTCCACTACAAGAAAAAGTGCCCTTCAACTGCTAATGGCATCAGAGTAGAAACCATAATAGAGTTTTCCCACGTGACGATCATTCCATCCCCAAAAGAGCCTGTGCAGACAGCATGGCAGGAGCTGCACCGCGCAAGCGTCGAAGGCGGCCGGGCTAAAAACGGAAGGCACCTACCACAAGCACTTCCTTTTCCTTGCATGGGGTCCAGGGTCTGTGTCTGGTCTTCGGGGCCGTATCCTGGGCTCACCAGTCTCAGCAGATACCAATTTGCTGGAGGCGGCCTGCATACCTAGTCAGAAATTCAACCAGGGTTTCTCCTGTTAGGGCTGAGTTTACAGAAATTAAATATCCAGGCAGTAAAAAGTGCTGCAATCAGAAGTCTGTCTTCAAACTTTTTTTTTTTT
>NW_012267251.1:101447-104424 GCF_000151885.1 Dipodomys ordii
GCAAGCGCTCTACCACTAAGCCACCTTCCCAGCCCCCCCGTGACTCTTATCTCCAATAAACCACTCGAAAACCAGAAGTGGTGCTGTGGCTCAAGTGGCAGAGCGCTCGCCTTCAGCTGAAGAGCTGAGGGACAGCGCCCAAGCCCAGAGTTCAGGCCCATGACCGACCCCCCCAAAAAACAACAACAACAAAGTTTTACATATATAACCACCAACTAGCTATGAAGGATGGTGTTGTAAGGAGAGCAGTTCTACAGTGTAACTCCTCTGAACAACTAATGAATGCCGGGAAGCAGAAACCTGTCTGGGGAAACATACCCAGCAAGGAAGGGCCACAGGAGTGGAGGGCCAGCAACGCAGTCATTACAGTCAACGTGCAGCACATAAAAAATGAACTACTAAACCTGAAGGTAGGGATTGGAAGAGGAAATAGGGAAAACAATGGAAGGAGTGACACTGATCGAGTATTGTACTCATAACCTGACTGGTGGAACTGTATCCTCTTTGTATGATTACTTAACGTGGTCTTACGCTTTCTCATGATTGACATCTCGTAGTCTCCTCCCACTGAGATCCCGGCAAGCTTCTCGATTGGTTGTCTTCTCGATCTGAGCACCAAGAGCACGTAGCATAGACCCAAAACCTAAGGCAAAGCAAGTAGGAAAAACAGGTTAAAATGTGTTCGAGTTGCACATCAACCAAATCTGTGAAGCTAAGACTGGCAGTGTCCCTACATAGTTTTCATATTTTTCACAGAGATGGACATCAAGGTGCTAACTTAGGCAGCAGGCAAGAACTTGGTAACCTAACTGAACTTCACTTCTCTATCCTTCACTTCCTAGTTCTGAAATGCTGTTCAGTACAACTGGCACACTGAAGAACATGGCCAGTGCCAAAGAGCCTAAGTCTCTTCAAGAATCAGGGTGAAGGCTGGGAAGGTGGCTCAGTGGTAGAGCGCTTGCCTTGCATGCCTGAGGCCCTGGATTCGATTCCTCAGCATCACATAAGCAGAAAAAGCCACAAGTGGCACTGTGGCTCAAGTGGTAGAGCGCTAGCCTTAAACTGAAGAGCTGAGGGACAGCGCCCAGGCCCAGAGTTCAGGCGCCACAATCAGACTCAGACACACACACACACACACACACACACACACACACACACACGAATCAGGGTGAGGGCCGAGCGCCGGTGGCTCACGCCTGTCATCCTAACTACTCAGGAGGCTGAGATCTGTGGATTGTGGTTCAAAGCCAGCCTGGGCAGCAAAGGCTGTGAGACTCTTTATTTCCAATAAACCACTAGAAAATTGAAAGTGGCGCTGTGGCTCAAATGGTAGAGCGCTTGCCTTAAGCTGAGGGACAGCGCCCAAGCCCAGAGTTCAAGCCCCATGACCAACCCAAAAAAAGAAAAGAAAAAAGAGTGCTTGCCTAGCATGCATGAAGTCATGAGTTTCATTCCTCAGTACCACATAAACAGAAAAAGCCAGAAGTGTTGCTGTGGCTCAAGTGGTAGAGAGCTAGCCTTGAGCAAAAGAATCTCAAGGACAGTGCCCAGGCCCTGAGTTCAAGGCCCAGGACTGGCAAAAAAAAAAAAAAAAGAAAAGAAAAGAACACTGAGCAGGGCTGGGAAGGTGGCTCAGTGGTAGAGTGCTTGCCTTGCATGCATAAGGCCCAGGGTTCAATTCCTCGGCACCACGTGAGCAGAAAAAGGTGGAAGTGAAGCTGTGGCTCAAGTGGTAGAGTGCTAGCCTTGAGCTGAAGAGCTGAGGGACAGCACCCTGGCCCGGAGTTCAGGCCCCATGACCAAAAAACACAAAACAAAAAAAGAACAAAAATCACTGAGCAAGGCGGTAGATCTGTAATCCCAGTTATGATGGGAAGCATAAACAGACCAAAAAACACAAAACAAAAAAAGAACAAAAATCACTGAGCAAGGCGGTAGATCTGTAATCCCAGTTATGATGGGAAGCATAAACAGAAGGATCACAGTCCAGAAAGCAAAATAATCAGTGTGAAAGACTGGAAGTGTGATTCAGAGGGTAGAGCACATGCCTAGCAAATGGAAAGCCTCGAGTTCAAACTCTAGTTCCATACAACACATCCAAAAGAAAGACTGACACATCCTGCTAAAGACTAGAGATGTGCTGATGAAGCCGTCATCTTTTGCTTACCTCCTTTTCCCCCACGAAGTCTTGGCTCCAGTGTGTACACAGCTCCATGCTGCACCGTGTCTCCAGTCGCAACGAGGGCTCCATTGCATCTTACAAAGAAGCAGTCCACAGGAACACCCTGGGAACAAAGGTGTATGTTTCCCACAGGAAGAGATCTGGCTTTTATCTAATCATTATGCCAGTTTTTTTTTTTTTTTGGTTGGTTGTGGGGCCTGAACTCTGGGCCTGAGCACTATCCCTCAGGTCTTCAGCTCACTTGAGCCACTTCCGGCTTTTTCTGCTTATGTGGTGCTGAGGAATCAAACCCAGGGCCTCATGCATGGGAGGCAAGCGCTCTACCACATTCCCAGCTCCATTATTATGCCAGTTCTAAACAGACTTATGTTCCATTCAACACATGTTGAGCTGAAACTAGGAAGTTATATGATACACTAGGTACAGTTCATCCTAATCTTACCTAGTCATGATACTGTATAACTTTTTGCCCTTTTAAGTGAAAATAAAAATGGTTCTTTTCCTTGTCTCTACTATATCACCTGGGCCATGCTATGAGACCGACTATACAGTGCTCAAATCCACTAACTCTGAAGGTCTCATTTCCTCTGATTTTTGGTTTTACTATTTCCTTTTTAAAAATATTTTAGAGCCAGGCGCGGGTGGCTCACAACTGTCATCCTAGCTACTCAGGAGGCTGAGATCTGAGGATCGCGGTTCAAAGCCAGCCACGACAGGAACTTCTGTGAGACTCTTATCTCCGATAAACCACTCAGAAAACCGGAAGTGGTGCTGTGGCTCTAGTGGTAGAGCGCT
>NW_012267251.1:107524-110349 GCF_000151885.1 Dipodomys ordii
CGTCCGAGTGGTGTCCGAGTGTGTATTTCCATGTGTGTTTCCATGTGTGTTCGTGTGTGTGTCCGTGTGTCTTTGTGTACGTGTGTGTGTCCGTGTGTCTTTGTGTACGTGTGTGTGTCCGTGTGTGTGTGTCCGTGTCCGTGTGTCCGTGTCCATGTGTGTGTGTGTCCGTGTGTGTCCGTGTCCATGTGTGTGTGTCCGTGTGTGTGTCCGTGTCCATGTGTGTGTGTCCGTGTGTGTGTCCGTGTCCATGTGTGTGTCCGTGTCCATGTGTGTGTGTCCGTGTCCATGTGTGTGTGTGTCCGTGTGTGTGTCCGTATCCATGTGTGTGTCCATGTGTGTGTCCGAGTGTCCGTGTCCGTGTGTGTGTGTGTCCGTGTGTGTGTCCCCGTGTCCGTGTCCGTGTCCGTGTGTCCGTGTGTGTGTGTCCATGTACGTGTGTGTCCGTGTGTGTGTGTCCGTGTGTGTGTGTGTGTGTCCGTGTGTGTGTCCCAGTGTCCGTGTCCGTGTGTCCGGGGCCGGTCCTGGGGCTTGACCGCAGGGCCTGGGCGCTGTCCCTGAGCTTTTGGCTGCAGCCCTCGGGTGGTTCCTGGGAGTTGAGAGTCTCTGGACTTTCCCGCCGCCATCGTCCTCGGAAGACGGCTCTTTCAGTTGGCAGCTGGTCAAGGATTCCAGAGAAGAGGCTGCCGCCTCCCCAGCTCCTGCCCCCGGGGAAGGTGCTGGAAGGCAGGCGCGGTGGGCAGTGGGACCCGTTCCTTGGGCTGGGCCCGGCCCCGTGGGCAGTGTTTGTAGGAAGCCCCGGCCTGTCCTGCTGCGCTCCCCAGAGGGACTGCCGAGCACCCAAGGCTCGCGGAAAGACCGTTCTCTGCCAGGAAATGGCCTTCTTGACAGGCAAGTGCGTGTGGACACAGGGTGGGCCTGGTGAGCCAGGTGTCACACGGGTCTTCAGCAGGAAGCGGAGCTGTGAGCTGGCTTCCCACAAACAACAGCTAGTGTCCGGTCCAGGCACCACCGGCCAGTCACATGCCTGTGGTGGTCATTAATACCGTCCCAGGACAGAAGACTCCTTCAGTGCCACCAACACTCACTACCATCAGCTCCCAAATTCACAAGAGGTCAGCGACAAGGAGGTCATCTCCTGGGACGCTCTGGTAAGAGCATACAGTCCAAGCTGGAGGGTGGACTTATCAGAGGTAGAGCATAGAGCAAGCTCAGGAATAATTGGCTACCAGGATGGGGCAAAGATCCACCGTCAATCCTTTATTGGATAGAAGAAGACAGGCTCATGGAGGGGAGGTGGAAGGAGAGGAAGAGAAGAAAAGGCTGTGTCTAAGCACTGAAGCTTTAGAACAGAACCAAGATGAGAAATCGGACCGCAGCCAGAGCGGAGGGTAGGAGCCCACCTCTGCACTTCCACCAAGACAAGAGCAGCTTCTGGAAGGGTGGCCTCACGTGTAAACCTACGGTGCCTATGCTCGAGATGTCGGCTGGCTTGCGTTATCATTACAGCCTTCATTCACAAGGCTCGTCACCATCAAATGACCTATTCCATCAAATAATTCCAATCCGTGGGCTGTGAGGTGGCTCCGTGGTAGAGCCCTTGCCTTGCATTCACAAGGCCCTGGGTTCGATTCCTCAGCACCACATAAGCAGAAAAAGCTGGAAGTGGTGCTGTGGCTCAAGTGGTAGGGCCCCATCCTTGAACAAAAAAGCTCAGGGACAGTGTCCAGGCCCTGAGTTGAAGCTCAGGACTGGCACAAAAATATTTTTTAAAGCTGAGAGTGTGGGTCTAGTCTGGTCTGAAACACTGAAAAAAATATTTTTCTCAATATTTACTGTACTCACTATAAAACCAAATTAATGTCCTTCCTCTTTTCTGGAAAGTTTTAGTATATCAGGATGGATTTTTTTTGGGGGGGTCCAGTCGTGGGGCCTGACCTCTCAGCTCTTCTGCTCAAGGCTAGCGCTCTACCACTTGAGCCACAGCGCCACTTCCGGCTTTTTTCTTATGTGGTGCTGAGGAATTGAACCCAGGGCCTCAGGCATGCAAGGCAAGTGCTCTACCACTGAGCCAACTTCCCAGCCTCAGGATGGATTTTTAAAAGTATTGAGTTCGATTTCTCACTAGTCAATAAAAATCCAGGATCCTCATACTTGTAATCCCATCACCATAGAGATAGAGATAGAAATAGGAGAATCGAGAGTTCAAGGCCAGTCTGGATTATGCAGTGAGACCCTGCCTCAAAAAAACAAAAACAGCCGGGTGCTGGTGGCTCACGTCTGTCATCCTAGCTACTCAGGAGGCTGAGATCTGAGGATTACAGTTCAAAGCCAGCCTGGGCACAATAGTTCCTGAGACTCCTATCTCCAGTAAACCACTCAGAAAACCATAAGTGGTGCAGTGGCTCAAGTGGTAGAGTGATAGATAGCCTGGAGCTGAAGAGCTGAGGGACAGCGCCCAGGCCCAGAGTTCATGACTGACAAAAAACAAATAAACATGGGAAGAAGAGATTTCTTGGTGGAGAAATTGTAGATCTGTAGGGAAGTTTTTTTAAATTTTATTGTAAAGATGCTGTAAAGAGGAGGTACGGTTACCTGAGTAAGGCAATGAGGACATTTCCTGTTGAGCATTTTTAGCCCCTCCTTTGTTATTCTCCCACTATCCCTTCCCTCCCTCTTAAATTATTGATGTTAGTATATCAGAATAAAGAGCGTGGATGGATGGATGGATGGATGGGTGAGTGGATGGATGGATGGGTGAGTGGATGGATGAGTGGATGGATGGGTGAGTGGATGGATGGGTGGGTGGGTGAATGGGTGAGTGG
>NW_012267251.1:110409-115338 GCF_000151885.1 Dipodomys ordii
TGGATGGATGGATGGGTGAGTGGATGGATGGGTGGGTGGATGGATGGATGGATGGATAGATGGATGGGTAGAATTGCACTTTTGGAAGTAGTGCTGTGGCTCAAGTGGTAGAGCACTTGCCTTGAGCTGAAGAGCTGAGGGACAGCGCCCAGGCCCAGAGTTTAGGCCCCATGACCAGACCCCTCCCCCAAAAAAAGATTCTGTTCTTGGTAGGGGCCTTGTTCCTGGCTTTTTTGGGTGGGGGGCATGGCATGTTTACAGAGGGGCGGGAGGAGTCAGAGACTGGGAGAGGCCAGTCTCCAGTCTCTCCTCTTCCCAGGAGGATGCTAACCCCAGCGGAGGGCTGCCAAAGGCCCCGCCTCCAGAGGCCGTCCCACAGCAAGGGCTGTTCCCCGGGTAATCTCTGTGCCAACTCCACCATGACACAGGCCTCTTTTTAGGGACGTGATAGAGGCTATCAGTGTTTAATCATTGGATTAAATCTGTTACAAGTCTGTTTCCTCACAAGTGTCAGACAAAGTGCACTGAGATTCCTCACAAACTTATTTGACTGTGGAGTCGGTTTTTAAGTTATACCTGACAGCATGCCTGAGGATTAGCACAGTATTCAGAAAAAAGTTTAAGGCTGCCGGCGCCAGTGGCTCACTCCTGTAATTCTAGCTACTCAGGAGGCTGAGATCTTTTTTTTTTTTCCTGTCAGTCCTAGGGCCTGAACTCTGGGCCTGGACGCTGTCCCTCAGCTCTTCAGCTCAAGGCTAGCACTCTACCACTTGAGGCACAGCGCCACTTCCAGCTTTTTCTGCTTATGTTATGCTGAGGAATCAAACCCAGGGCCTCATGCATGAAAGGCAAGCACTCTACCACTGAACCACTTTTCACAGCCCAGGAGGCTGGGAAGCCAGACTGGGCAGGAAAGTCCATGAAACTCTGATCTCCAATAAACCACCAGAAAACCAGAAGTGGTGCAGTGGCTCAAGTGATAGAGCGCTAGCCTTGAGCTGAAGAGCTGAGGGACAGCGCCCAGGCCCAGAGTTCAAGCCCCACCACTCGGGAAAAAAAAAAAAAAGTTTAAGGCTAAAGTATTGAACTGTAGGTTAACTAGAGAGTTTCTAATATATATACATTTTTATATATGGACAGTGACCACAGTAGTGTATACAGTTCCTCCAACCCATAAAATCACTGTCATGATTTGGATCAAGAATGTCTCTGGAGCCGGGCGCTGGTGGCTCACGCCTGTAATCCTAGCTACTCAGGAGGCTGAGATCTGAGGATCGAGGTTCAAAGCCGGCCCCGGGCAGGAGAGACCGTGTGACTCCTATCTCCAATAAACCACCAGAAAACCGGAAGTGGCGCTGTAGCTCAAGTGGTAGAGCGCTCGCCTTGAGCTGAAGAGCTGAGGGACAGCCCAGGCCCAGAGTTCAGGCCCCACGACCGAAAAAAAAAAAAAAAAAAGAATGTCTCTGGAGTTCTGCTCCCCAGAGCAGCACTATTAGGAAGTAGAGGAATCTTTAAAGGGCGGAGTCTGTGGAAAGAAGTTAGGTCTTTGGGGGCCCCCAGTGCCTTCCTTTGCCTCTTCTTTTTGCTCTAATTCCTCAACTTGTATTGTCTGGAGACCGAAACATAGGGGCCTGCCCCATCCCGGACTGGGCCTCTAAAACATCAGCCAACATAAGCCTTGTCTGTTGTGAGCTGATTATCTCCAGTGCTTTAAAATAGTAACAGAGTGTGGAGCAGACACACACACACCACCCTGCTCCCCACCCCCCACCGCTCCGTCACCCCACACTGGTGTGTACCCGTTAGGACGGTGCTGGGGAGCCAGTGTTCCTTCTTCCTGTCACTGGGAAAAGAAGGTAATAATGGAACACAACTACATCATTGTCCTCTGGGTGCTCATGTGCAGGGTCAGTAACCGCAAAGGAGTTTCCTGTGAAAGATGAAAGTCTGCAGCATCGGTCTCAGCCTGAAGCTTTAGTGAGCTGCAGGACCAGTGAGTTATCTGATTCAGTTTAACAGCGGTTCACCTCTCCTCCTAAGCGCAGGAAGATGGGTAAGAGGGAGGGGGCTGCAAAAGAAGACACCAAGGTAAAACAGGTAAGGGTCTACTCACTGGTAGTTTGAACGCATAATACACAACCCTTCCTGGAGCATTTTGGAGCCTCACACACGAACTGTAACAGATGCAGGCCTGGCCCGGGGCAGCGGCACCGCAGAGCTGGCTGCAAGTGCTTATGACTGCCCAGGCTGAGGAGGGAGAGCAGCACACTGCTCACGCTCGCCGGAGGACGACGACACGGGAACCTCAGTGTCTCCAGGAGGCATGGGCAGCAGGGCATGGGCGGCCACCACAGAAGATACTACGACCTGCTGAGTTCGGTGGGACTTTGAGTGCCACACTGAGACATGAGGGAGATCAGGAAACGTTCTCAACAGTTAAGAGACTTGGTCAGATACATGTTTAAAAGCAAACCCAAAGGCGGACACAGGTGGCTCACGTTTGTAATCCTTCTCAGGAGGCTGAGATGGGAGGATCATGGTTCAAAGCCAGCTTGGGAAGGCGCTGTGGCTCAGGTGGTAGAGCACTGGCCTTGAGCTGAAGAGCTGAGGGACAGCGCCCAGGCCCTTTGTGTTCCGTAGCTCAGCTTTGGCAGCAAAGGCACAGAGGAGGAAACAGGCAGGTAGGGTGAAACTGAGGTCCTCAGCCTCCTGGGTAGGGCTATAGGTGCCCAGTGCCTTTGGCTTTTTAAAAATATATTTTTGGTGCTAAACGTGTATTCTACCACCAAGATACACCGAGTCCAGTTGTTTACGCTTTCGGTCTCTTCTGTCAGTTGAGGGGCTTGAACTCAGGGCCTGGTGCTGTCCCTGAGCTTTTTCACTCAAGGCTAATGCTCCACTTTGAACCACAGCGCCACTTCTGGTTTTCTGGTGGTTAAGAGATAGGAGCCTCATGGACTTTCCTGCCCAGGCTGGCTTTGAACCACGATCCTCAAATCTCAGCCTCCTGAGTAGCTGGGATGATAGGTGTGAGCCACCAGTGCCGGGCTCCTGACACTGGCTTTATATGAAGAACAGAGACGTACCTGGTCCAAGGGGACCAAGGCGCAGCATCCTAAGGCCTGGGCTCGGACACTAGAGACATGGCTGTTTTAGAGACCCACTTCCAGAATCATCCATTAACCTCTGATAGCTTGAAAGGGTTAATCTGCTCCTGAGGATGGAGCCCTCTCCCCTCTGAAAGCTCCCACCACTGAACTCCACGCAGGGTCACTGCCCCAGCTCCAGCAGCAGCTAGCTGGCCTTTCCCGGGAAGGCTCAGGGCCCTGGCCACACCCAGCTTCACCAATTGTTCTGGAAACAGCCCATTGAGGATGTTTGTCTTTGCCCTGCAAGGCCTGCAGCTCAACTCTTGTGACTGCGAGTGGCCTGCCAGGTGTTTCCCGAGTGGCCAGGCTCCCTCAGCCCCGGAGCCAGCTGGCACCGGTCACCAGGGGCCAGGCTTTAAGAGCTGGAAGTCGTCCTGCCCAGCCTGCCTCTTTGTGTGCAGGAAGCTCCTGCCTGCAGGCAGCCCCTGTGGAGGCCAGTGCGGGCGGGCGGGCAGGCGGGCTTTCCCAGGAGCAGCATCATCCCAGGACAGCTGTTGCTCTCTGTGCGGTCTGTGGCGTGCCGGGAAGAAGGCAGATGAATGCATCGTTTCTGCTTTTCATATGCACAAACTGGGTTGCAAAATGACCCCTGCTAACTCTATCCAGCCAGTTTTTTGATGGACCAAGGGTTCCAAACTTGTGTGACCTGCAGAAGTTGTTAAAATGGATTGATGGGCCCCAGCAGGAGCCCTGTCAGAGTCTGTGGATTGGAGGCCAGGCCCGAGAATCTGCATTCCCAGCAAGTTCCCAGGGGACGCTGTTGCTACTGGATTTTCGGGGGCTTGGAGAATGCAGTTGATGAGAAACAGAGCCCTGAGGACCCCCCCCCCCCAGGCCCTTCACTGCAGCATTCTGAAGAAAGGTGTTGGAAAACAGGGTCAGACTGCGTGACCTCTAGCAGAACCTGTGCTGGGCGCAGGGCAGCAGCTGTCTGAGGAATCTGTGCTCCCAGGTGACAAGCCCCGGCGTGCCCCTCCCTGGTGACGGGGGTCAGGACCCTCAACCACCCAGGCAATGGTCTGGCGTGGTCGCCGGCTGCTGAGGAGCCCCGACACTGTAGTGCCTCCCCCTCCTGGTCCGTGGGCCTTCACTCCCGGACACGCACGCCAGGAGCGGCCTTCCCACCCTTCAGGTTTGGCTTGCCTCTCTTTCCATCTGCAGGTGAGGATGTTGACATGTGCCAAGCCTTCAGAGGCTTGCTCTGACAGCGTCTTGTGATTTACTGCTTAATTATAACTATATCCACACTGCCTGGGCCTGCGAAGACAGTGGGATTCTTTGCTTCCATGCAACCTAGACTCAGCTTCAGATACAGAGAAGACATTATTTATTGTGGGTGAGTTATTTCTAACATTGTACCAATCTGAAGCAGCCAAAACAGGAATGTAGGGGAAAAAAAAGCACAGAGAAAAAGAATGTTGGAGAAAACCTAAGATTAAATGTTGAAGTAAGCCAGGGTGCCAGTGGCTTACACCTGTAAGCTTAGCTATTCAGTAGGCTGAGATCTGTGGATCATGGCTTGAAGCCAGCCAAGGTAAGAAATCCACGAGACTCTTCAATTAATCACAGAAAAAGAAGTGATGTGGCTCCAGTGGTAAAGTGCTAGCCTTAAGTAAAATGAGTCCAGGATTAGCACCCAGGCCCAGAGTTCAAGCCCAAGACTGGAAAAGCAAAACAAAAATGTTGCCGGGCGCTGGTGGCTCACGCCTGTAATCCTAGCTACTCAGGAGGCTGAGATCTGAGGATCGCGGTTCAAAGCCAGCCCGGGCAGGAGAGACCG
>NW_012267251.1:115388-120575 GCF_000151885.1 Dipodomys ordii
TTTTTTCTTTTTGCTTATATGGTGCTGAGGAATCGAACCCAGGGCCTCAGGCATGCAAGGCAAGCGCTCTACCACTGAGCCACCTTCCCAGCCCCTCGCTGGCTATTCTTACTGCTGTTTTCTCAACGAAACAGAACGAAACTCCTTTCAGTTCGCCCCAGGAACCCAATGTCTAAGGAAAGATACTTGAGTCACCAAAAGGAGACCACCTCGTGGTTCATGCAGAAAAGGAGTTGACTGGGCGAGAGTAAACTGCAGACCCAGAAAAGATGGAGGTATGCAGAGGGAGAAGAGAAAAAGAGGTGGTCCAGTGGGATTATATAGGGGAAGGCAGGAGGCGGCACCACAGCACATGCGGAAGTGATCTCAGAGCCCGGGGAACCTCTCACTGTCTGAGGGGGGCCCTGGTCAGGAAGTGACCTCAGAGCCTGGGGTCCTTTGCTGACTCACAGTCAGGTGACTACTGGTTTCAGGCACGTGATTTCTGCTAAGGCTGTGTGCTCTTTCACAAAGAGGAAGTGGGAGGGGCCTGTTCTTCTGGGCAGACATCACAAGATGAGGAGCGCGGTAGCTCTTACTCATTGTACCGAGGCGTGAGCGCTGCCCACCACCCCACCCGAGGGCATCAGGACAGGCTTGGTGACTGCTGTGATCGTAAGCAAGATAATCACACGCAAGTGAGTGTGCAGTTAAAAATCAGCAAGAGCACAAATGCTGGTGTGTGTGTTGATACTGGGCTTGAACTCGGGGCCTGGACACTGTCCTTTAGCTTTTTCACTCAGGCTGGCACTCCACCCTGTGAGGCACAGTTCCAATTCTGACTCTTTTGGTGGTTCATTGGAAGTAAGAGTCTCATAGGCTTTCCTGCCCAGGCTGGCTTTGAGCTATGATCCTCAGATCTCATCTTCTGAGTAGCTAGGATTATAGATGTGAGCCTCAGGCTCCTAGTACAAATATTTCTTTTTAAAAATATAAGGAAGTAGAGCTGTGGCTCAAAGTGATACAACACAAGGCTTGAGCAAGAGTTCAAGGACAGTGCTCAGGCCCTGAGTTCAAGCCTCATGACTGACAAAAAGAAAAAAGCGCCAGGCGATTGTGGCTCACGCCTGTAATCCTAACTACTCAGGAGGCTGAGATCTGAGGATCAAGGTTCAAAGCCAGCCTAGGCAGGAACGTCTGTGAGACTCTTATCTCCAATAAACCACTAGAAAAAAACCAGAAGTGGCGCAGTGGCTCAAGTGGTAGAGCGCTAGCCTTGAGCTGAAGAGCTGAGGGACAGTGCCCAGGCCCAGAGTTTAGGCCCCACGACGGGACCCAAAACAACAACAACAAAAATGTATTTTCTCTAGCTTGAATCACAACAGATTTTCAATAGGGGCAAAGTGGCTCCCACCAGTTATCCCAACTACTCCAGCGGCAGGAATCAGTGGTGGGAATCTGTTCCAGGCCAGCCTGATCCAAATAAAAGTTTACAAGATTACTCTGAAACAATAAAAGGCTAGGAAAGGTGTCACACACACCTCACAGTGGTCTAGATACATAAGAACACTACAGGCTCACACCTGTAGTCATAGCTACTGAGATCTAAGGATTGTGGTTTGAAGCCAGCCCAGGCAGGAAAGTCCAGGAGACTCTTAATCTCCAATTAATCACAGAAGAAGCCAGAAGTGGCTGCTGTGGCTCAAGTGGTAGAATGCTAGCTTTGAGCAAGAAGGAGCTCAGAGACTGCACCCAAGCTGAGTTCAAGCCCCAGGACTGGTACCTCCCCAGTCTGTAGAAAATGAAATTCCAAGTGTTCAATTCTGGGTTAAAATCTAGTTCTATGAAAAAGTTATGTGTACGGCATAGTCCCAACCCTTCTGGAGTTTTCAATCTATTACAGAGATAAGCATGAATAAACAAACAGTGATGTGAACATTGCGTGTGACCAGGCGTGATGAATGTAAACTCAGAGGGCTGTTGTCAGGATCAGCATGGCGCTGGTGTCCAAGAAGAGGAACTTTATGGAGGGGCGGTGGTTGGAATGGAGGTTGGTTATTCATTTTGTGCAAGTGTACACGCATATGCAAATGCATCCGAGGAAGAAAGGAGAGTAAGGGCGAAGGTAGAGGTCGGTATATGCATGACACAGGGCCCGGCTGTCCTACCTCTTTAAAATGGATGCAAGGAAGCCGGGCGCTGGTGGCTCACGCCTGTCATCCCAGCTACTCAGGAGGCTGAGATCTGAGGGTCACGGTTCAAAGCCAGCCCGGGCAGGAACGTCCATGAGACTCATCTCCAATTAACACCAAAAAGCTGGAAGTGGAGGTGTGGCTCAAATCGTAGAGCCACCAGCTTTGAGCAGAAATGCTCAGGGACAATGCCAGGGCTTTGAGTTCAAACCCCAGGACAGACACAAAAGAAAAGATTCAAGGACTTTGTGAGCAAGCAAGAGAAACCAAGCAAGAGCCCAAGGCTCTGAGTTGGAGACCTGAGGCTGAGCCCCAGGAGAGCTGTGAGAGTAACTGGTGAGCCCCACCCGCCATTCACAATGCAGACATTATGGTTTCCATCACTTCTTTTTTTTTTTGTCGGTTGTGGGGCTTGAACTCTGGGCCTGGGCGCTGTCCCTCAGCTCTTCAGCTCGAGGCTAGCGCTCTACCACTTGAGCTACAGCGCCACTTCCGGTTTTCTGGTGGTTTATTGGAGATAGGAGTCTCCGGTCTCTCCTGCCCGGGCTGGCTTTGAACCGCGATCCTCAGATCTCAGCCTCCTGAGTAGCTAGGATTACAGGCGTGAGCCACCAGCGCCCGGCCCATCACTTCTTTTTTTTAAAAACCTTTTTTTTTTGCAGGAAGGACCAGTCTCCTGTCTCCTCTCATCAGCTCTCGGCTGGCTTCCTCCCTGCTTTCCTGAGACCCCATCCCAGCACCCCATTTCTAACATCTATTTAGATTGATGTGGAAGGTTGAAAACACTGGGAACAAGTTGACAAAATGTAGAGAGCAGACTACATAGAACAATTCCAAAAATAGTTGTCTGCCTCTGTTTTTGTTCTCCCAGTAACGAAGCTGCCGCCTTTAATTATAGCTTGAGAGACAGTGTGTTGAAATATTTAATCTCTGAGTAATGACTGGATTTCAGTTTCCTAATTGGCACCTGAGTGTTTAGCATCTTAAGCTCAAATCTGCGAATGGGCCCAGGGTACAAGATGAGGACTCTGTGTAAGACTCTTGCAGTAGCCAGTATGGAAACGTCACACCCACAAGGGGGCAAATGACGTGAGCTACAAAGCCAGCACACATGAAGTGCCACTGAGTCTCCAAGAAGCCCTGGGTCTCCATCTTGCCTGCCTCCATGGCATCCAGGCACCGGAAGAGGGCCGGGCACTCAGTCATGAATCATGCATGTGCCCTTTGGTGGTGCTTACCCAGCTTAGAGTGACACACAGGTGAAAGAAGCCAGAGGTGACATTGGAGGTCGCTGTTCTGCTCAGTCTCCCAAGACAAAGGGAAGTGGTAGACCACTCACAAGCTCAGGAAGCAGCTGGACAGAACGGCTCCTTCCAGAAAGAGGGGATGATGCTTTTCAAGTCTAGCTAATATGGACACACACACACCTGACAGCAGGAACTTGGGACGGCACAGAGTCAGTTACATTGGACGCTCTGGAGCCAGGTAATGGTGGCACTGACTCAGGCCCGTCATCCTAGCTGCTCAGGAGGCTGAGATGTGAGGACTGAAGCTCAAAGCCAGTTCAGGAGAAACGTCCCCATCTCCTATTAACTGACAAAAAGAGCTTATGGCGCAGGAGGAGGACTAACAGTCATGATGGGCAACAAAAGCCCAGCGGGAGTCAGAGGCGCTAAGTGAAGCCCAGTGCCAGCAGAGGAGCAGCAGCTTCCATGGCTTCCACCTTCTCAAGTGAGAACTGCTCTCCTTCCAAAATAAGTAACACTGTAGAACTGTAAGCTCAGAACTGTCTGAGCCGGGGGGTGCAGTGAGTGACAAGTAACTGTCTTGCAGCAGCTGCTGGGGTACTGGCTCCCTGCTGGGGTACTGGCTCCCTGCTGGGTACTCTGCTGGGGTACTGGCTCCCTGCTGGGGTACTGGCTCCCTGCTGGGTACTCTGCTGGGTACTCTCTCCCTGCTGGTACTCTGCTGGGGTACTGGCTCCCTGCTGGGTACTCTGCTGGGTACTGGCTCCCTGCTGGGTACTCTGCTGGGTGCTCTCTCCTTGCTGGGGTACTCTCCCTGCTGGGTACTCTGCTGGGTATTCCCCGAAGCAGGGCGGCTCTGCTGTCCCTACAGTTGTGCAGAACTGTTCATGGCACTGTCCCTCTCTCAGGCACAACCTAGGGTCGGTGCTTTCACAGCTTCTAAATCCAGAGGAAGAAGCACACCATGCTTTCTCTGAATTCTACTCCAAAGTGTTTTCTGATCAGGTCACTGTACAGAGGAAACCACAACTCAGAAAGCTTTGGTAACCCCAGCAGGCCGGATGCAGGAGAGGATGCCAGCTTTGTGCCCGCTGCTGTGTCCAAATCACGATCGATCCTGCTGTCTGCCCATCCTCACCTCAGGATCAGCAGGCGCGGAGTGTCACTGCAAGGAGCTTGCTGGGCCGCCTGGTTACTACCCAACACCTCTGCAGAGTTAACGGGAACTCCTGGCCAAGATGCAGCGCTGACAAGGTCTGCTGGGGGCCATGACCACTGGAAAGGAGATTGCGCACCAGCTACGCCCACTTGTGCTTCTGGAGCTACTGATATGAGGTTTCTTTAGTGAAGGGAAGTGGCCCAGAGGAGCCTTGGCCATTGGCACAGGTGATAACTCCTGCCACAGCTCAGAGCCATCTCCTGACAAAAGTTTCCCTCCGCCCCCTGGGCAGGCAGAGGAGCTCACGAAGACTGGACCTTCAGACCCGGAAGTAGCCCTGCCTCTCCGGGACTAAGGGAGCCCTGGAACTTGAGACCACCTGTTCACCAACTTTGTGTTTCTGCCTTCTATTCTAAGTGTTGGAAAAGATGTTTCTGGTGCATTCTGTGCTTCTGCATTGCTACTCCCTGGTGCCTCTTGCGGTCCCCTGCTTTCTGATACTTGAAAGGAGGATGGGAGAAGAAACTCGCTGGCTATTTTTTTTTTTTTGGGTCCGGTTGTGGGGCCTGAACTCTGGGCCTGGGCGCTGTCCCTCAGCTCTTCAGCTCAA
>NW_012267251.1:121815-124354 GCF_000151885.1 Dipodomys ordii
AAACCAGAAGTGGCGCAGTGGCTCAAGTGGTAGAGTGCTTGCCTTGAGCTGAAGAGTGCAGGGACAGCGCCCAAGCCCAGAGTTCAAGCCCCACAACCGACCAAAAAAAAAAAAAAAAAAGATAGAGCATTAGCCTTGAGCAAAAGAGCCCAAGGACAGCGCTCAGGCCGCAAGTTCAAGTCTCACAACCAACAAAAACAACAGAAAAAGTTATAATAATGAAAACCATAATCGCTGGCTGTAGTGGTGTACACCTGTAACCCTAGAGTTTAAGGGTCGAAGTTGGGAAGTCCACCAATTTAAGGCCCCCCAGCTACAGAGTAAGAACTTTTCCAAAAAAAAAAAAAAAAAAGCACAACAATTTAGCCAAAAAGTATGAGTGGGAAAGAAAATTAAATTCTTGGTACTAGAGCCTCTGAACTGGGGCAGGGAGCAGCATTCAAATGGATTTAATTGCATGTGATGTACGGTTGACTTCCCTTCAAAAAAACAAAAGGCAGGACCGGGAAGTAGCTCAGTAGAGCTACCGGTGGCCAGCATCCTGGATTCAAATCACCTCACCACCACCGAGAAGAGGGAAATATTTGCAATAAATAAGTTACCATTTTTAATGTCATTCACTCTAGGATATGACTACATAGGTGCATATTTGTTCTCTATATCTTTTTTTTTTTGGTCAGTCGTGGGTCTTGAACTCTGGGCCTGGGCTTTGTCACTTAGCTCTTCAGCTCAAGGTGAGCGCTCTACTGCCTGAGCCACAGCGCCACTTCGTTTTCTGGTGGTTTATTGGAGATTTAGAGTCTCATGGACTTTCCTGATAGGGCTGGCTTTGAACCTTGATTCTCAGATCTCAGCCTCCTGAGTAGTGGGATTACAGGCATGAGTCACCAGTGCCTGGCTCTATATCTCTTTAAATTTAACTTTATCATAATAAAATACATTCACAAGTATTTTATATTACAACTGTGATTCTCTCTATGTGTGTGTGTATATATATATATATATGTATATATATATATAGATATATATATATATATATATGTATATAATTTTTTTTTTTTTGGTCTGGTCGTGGGGCCTGAACTCTGGGCCTGGGTGCTGTCCCTCAGCTCTTCAGCTCAAGGCTAGCGCTCTACCACTTGAGCCACGGTGCCACTTCCGGCTTTTTTCTTATGTGGTGCTGAGGAATCGAACCCAGGGCCTCAGGCATGCAAGGCAGGCGCTCTACCACTGAGCCACCTTCCCAGCCCCTATATGTATATAATTTGTTTAAGGGTCATGGGCCTGTGTAGGAATCGGAGGGTGGGGGTCCTGTGGGCCTATGTAGAAGTGGGAGGGTAGGATTTGAACAGGGATACTTCTGAAGGATGGAACTGGGCCTGCAGAGCATCAGGGAGTGTACTCCACACCCAGGTGTATTAGTCAGGGTTCTCCAGCATCAGAACCGATGGAGAGAGGGGCTATATTGGGGAACTGGTCCTGGGACGTGGGAGGCTGAGCTGTCTTATGACAAGCTGACGGCTAGCTGAAGTGGAGAATCTGGTTGTGTGGCTCTCCCAAGTTTGAGGCCTGCGAACAGAAAGTCAGTGTTCTAATGCCACTGAGTGCAAAGGCAGACATACTGAATGCTTGTGGCTCCAAGGCTTGGAGTACAAAAACCAGCGAACCTAAAGTTTTTGTGTCTAAGAGCAGGAAAAGATGGCTGTCCTAACTCCCAAAGGGAGAGTAATTTCACCTTTTTCTCTGCTTTTCTCTCCGGTCTAGGCCCTCAAGAACTGGATGACACTCACCCACGTTAAGGGTGGGGTTTCTTTATTCCACTGATTCAAATAGTGATCTCTCCCACAAACACCTCCACAGGCACACCCAGGAATAATGGCTGAATACCGACCTGGGTCTCCCTTAATCTAGTCAAGTTGGACACTTAAATCAATAGAGAGACTAACCCATTAGCAGTCACATGGTTAGCAGATGAGTTTGGAAGTCCAGGGATGGCAGAGATTTGGACTAGGATTATTGTAGTGTTGAAATAGATGGACTCAAAAGGAAGAAGACATCTCAGGGTCAATGGTGGTATACAGGATGAGGGAAGAGAAGGAAATGGGGCTGAGACCTCCTATTCAGCATGTAGAAATGGGGAGGGGGGGCTGGGAATATGGCTTAATGGTAGAGTGCTGGCCTTGCATGCCTGAGGCCCTCGGTTCAATTCCTCAGCACCACATAAGAAAAAAGCCGGAAGTGGCGCTGTGGCTCAAGTGGTAGAGTGCTAGCCTTCAGCAAAAGAAGCTCAGGAACAGTACCTAAGCCCTGAGTTCAAGCCTCAGGACTGGAAAAAAAAAAAGGGGGAATAATGGTGTCAACTCAAGCTATGAAATAATGAATATTGCCGGGCACTGGTGGCTCACGCCTGTAATCCTAGCTACTTAGGAGGCTGAGATCTGAGGATCGCGGTTCAAAGCCAGCCCAGGCAGGAGAGACCGTGAGACTCCTGGCTCCAATAAACCACCAGAAAACCGGAAGTGGCGCTGTAGTTCAAGTG
>NW_012267251.1:124404-129491 GCF_000151885.1 Dipodomys ordii
AAGTGGCGCTGTAGTTCAAGTGTTAGAGCGCTCGCCTTGAACTGAAGAGCTGAGGGACAGCACCCAGGCCCAGAGTTCAAGCCCCACGACCGACCAAAAAAAAAAAAAAAGAAATAATGAATATTGAATGACCTTCCAAATTGGCAAGCAGGATCATGAATTTGATTTTAGACTTACAGATTTTGTTATCTTTGAGATACTCAAAGAAAATCAAGGTATAATTGAGAAACAAGTTGAATTAGGTAACTCAAAATGAAAAACTAAGCTGAGCACTGGTGGCTCATGCCTGTAATCCTAACTACTCAGGGAGCTGAAATCTAAGGATCTCAGTTCAAAGCCAGCCCCAGCAGGAAAGTCCAGGAGACTCTTTTTTTTTGGGGGGGGGGTTGGTCCAGTCGTGGGGCCTGAACTCTGGGCCTAGGTGCTGTCCCTTAGCTCTTTAGCTCAAGGCTAGCGCTCTATCACTTGAGCCACAGCGCCACTTCCAGCTTTTTTCTTTTTGCTTATGTGGTGCCAAGGAATCGAACCCAGGGCCTTGAGCATGCAAGGCAAGGGCTCTACCACTGAGCCACCTTCCCAGCCCAGGAGACTCTTTTTTGTTGTTGGTGGTCGTAGGGCTTGAACTCTGGCCACTTCTGGTTTTCTGAGTGGTCTATTGGAGATAAAAGTCTCACGGATTTTTGTGCTCGGGCTGGCTTTGAACCGTGATCCTCAGATCTCAGCCTCCTGAGTAGCTAGGATTACTGGTGTGAGTCACCAGCACCCAGCTCTACCAGGAGACTCTAATCTCCAATTAACCACCAAAAGGCTGAGTAGAGCCGTGGCTCAAGTGATAGAATGCTACTCTTGAGCAAAAAAGCTAAGGGACAGTACCGAGGCCCTTAGTTCAAGCCTCAGGATTGACAGAAGAAAAAAGAATCTGAGCTCTTTATCTATTCTGAAGTATCCTGTGATGTGGTGTCCAGCCTCCAATTCCCACTTGCTTGTACAACCCCTCCTCCTTGCAGTGGGTGGGCCCTGTGATTCCTGGAGCCAAGAGAGCATGAGAATTGTGATGGACTGCAGCCTGTAATTAGGTTCTGTTGTGTAAGATTTTATCTTGCTGGCTCTTCCTCCCTTACCAGCTTTGAAGAATGCCATTCCTAAGAGGGTTTACAGAGAAATCACACACAAAGGAACTATGAACAGCCTTTTAGAGCCGAAAGCAGTACCAGACAACAGTCAGCGAAAAGCTGACTTAGGTCCAACAGCAGCAAGGAACTAGCTGCTGCCACTAACCTGAGTGAGTATGGAAGCGGATCTCTCACTAGTCAGGGCCGCAAAGGCACCACGCCCTCCGCAAGCCGTGACCAGCCTCGTGTGCCCACCCACGGGTCCCTGGCACTAAGTGGGTGTTGTTTGTGGAGATGTTAGGCAGCATACTAAACAAATACACTTCCTCTCTTGTCCCACAGAGCTCCATTCCGAGCAACACCGACCTCTCCTCATCTGCCTTATGCTTATGAAATGCATACAACTGAAACAGACGTGCTGCTCTTCCTTCTTAGATAAGTGAGACAGTCATTATAAAATCTATATGACATATCAACAAAAGGAACTAATGATCCTCGTGCAATTTTTCTCATTTCTTTTCCTTTTTTCTTTTTTGTCAGTTGAGGGGCCTGAACTCTGGGCCTGGGCAATGTCCCTCAGCTCTTCAGCTCAAAGCTTGCGCTCTACCACTTCCAGTTTTCTGAGTGGTTTGTGGAGATTAGAGTCTCACAGACTTTTCCTGCCTGGGCTGGCTTTGAACCACCGTGATCCTCAGATATTAGTCTCCTAGGTAGCTAGGATTATAGGTGTGAGCCACTGGCGCCCAGCTGCAATTTTTCTTAAGTAAATTCAATTTTTTTTTCTACCCAGCGCCCGGCTGGGTAGAAGTTCTTTGACAGAGGAGGTGAAAAAGAACAAATTGCAGAACTTAAAGACAGAGTGTAGCAGGGCGCTGGTGGCTCACGCCTGTAATCCTAGCTATTCAGGAGGCTGCGATCTGAGGATCGCGGTTCAAAGCCAGCCTGGGCAGGAGAGACCCTGAGACTCCTATCTCCAATAAACCACCAGAAAACCGGAAGTGGTGCTACAGCTCAAGTGGTAGAGCGCTTGCCTTGAGCTGAAGAGCTGAGAGACAGCACCCAGGCCCAGAGTTCAAGCCCCATGGCCGACCAAAAAAAAAAAAAAAAAAGACAGAGTGTAGGCCAGGCACCGGTGGCTCACGCCTGTAATCCTAACTACTCAGAAGGCTGAGATCTGAAGTTCATGGTTCAAAGTCAGCCTGGGCAGGAAAGTCCGTAAGACTCTTATCTCCAGTAAACTGCCAGAACACCGGAAGTGGCACTGTGGCTCAAGTGGTAGAGCACTGGCCTTGACTGAAGAGCGCAGGGACAGCACCCAAGACCAGGGTTCAAGCTCCACGACCAACAAACAAAAAACTTCTACCGAAAGCACAAGGCATAATTAGAAGGCCTGTACTTCTGTGGATTGTACTGGAACTTCTCCAAGGAGGTGCACTGAAATTACACATAGAACCTGTGGACACAGGGACACCATTAGCTAACCTTGCTCAGAGCAATTCTCTTCCTACCTCCGGAGGCAATGGTGCCTAGCACTCCAGGAACCTGATCTCGAACGTCTTTTGAGTAAATAAGACTTCCACAGTTAGCTTTCAGGAGGCCCGGCAGAGACAGACTGAGTGCTCTGGATCCTCTGCACCTTTTCACTCCCTCCCTTCTTCACCCCAGGGAACCAGCAAAAAAGGATTCTCCCTGGCTCCAGATCCTCCAGGGATGTCTTCCCTCTTTTCAGCCCGCCTGCCCCATCTTCCCGCTGCACCTGTGCCCGGATGGGAGGCTCTGGGTGTCTTCCAGGTGCTAACGCCTCATTTAACTCCTCCAAGCCCCCGCTGTGTGGTGTGGCCCCACCATGCTGGTCAAAGGGCTTGCATCTACCCAGAGAGCCTGGTGAGAGCACAGGCCAAACGCTAATGCATGCCCACCTCCCCAGGGGACCCTGGGGCCAAAAGACGGTTCAAGACCAGGACTCGGGCAGCAATGAAGGTGGAAGGGCAGAACCATCTCTCAGAGAAGGATACACATGGGGTAAGTACACAATGAAGAGGGCAGGAAGTTAAATCTTCTACAGAAGGAGAAATCCAAAATGAAGAGAGCTGAAAGTTAAGATCTTCTACAGAAGGAGAAATCCAAAATGAAGAGGGCAGGAAGTTAAGATCATTCTACAGAAGGAGAAATCCAAATACCTAGTTGTAGGAAAATGTTCAACTACACTCCTATATTACTAAATCTATGTGATGGGGTATTACTGCTTTATAGGCTCATGCCTATAAAATCCTAGCTACTCTGGAGGCTGAGATCTGAAGACTGGGGTTTGAAGCCAGTCTGGACAGGAAAGTCTCTGAGAATCTTATCTCGAATTAAACACTGGTCATCTGGGCGCCCAGTGGCTCACACCTGTAATCCTAGCTATTCAGGAGGCTGAGATCTGAGGATTGAGGTTCAAAGCCAGGCCAGGCAGGAAAGTCCGTGAAAAAAAAGGTTAAGTGATACGCACATGGTCTTTAATTGTGTATGTCTTATTTATGTTTTGGTTGTTCGTGGGGGCTGAACTTTGGGCCTGGACACTGTCCCTCAGCTCTTCAGCTCAAGGCTAGCGCTCTACTGCTTGAGCCATAGCACCACTTCTGGCTTTTTTCTGTTTACATGGTATTGAGGAATTGAACCCAGGGCCTCATGCATGTGAGGCAAGTGTTCTACCACTGAGCCACCTTCCCAACCCTGCCTTAATTTTTTAGTTTTACGGAATTATAGATTTACATGCAGTTGTGAGAGATAAATCACAGAATCCTAATGAAATAGCATTTCATACCCACCAGAATCACTGCCATGAAAAAGAATGCCCACATTGTTGAGGACCTTTATACAAGCTGGTGGTGCAGACTCGTGATGGAGAGCTTGGTTAACGTGAGTGTGCCAGCCGTGGGGCACGGCGGCCGGCTCGTGAGGCATCCCCGCGGAGGCCCAACATGCTCACACAGACACATGGCCACCAAGGCTCAGAGCAGCATCATTCATAATAAAGTAGAAACAACCTGAAGAACATCAGCAGATGAACTAAATGTGCAAGTGTATATGGACAACCAAAATCCCGGTCCTGACCCGTGCTCCCATGTAAAAAACTACACCCTTGAAAGTCCGATGCTAAGGTTTTGAATTCAGACACAAAAAGCCATACACTGTGATTTCACTTATAAAGTATCTAGAATAGTTAAATGCATAAACAAAGTAGATCAATGGAGGCAGGGGTTGGAGACAGAGGAAATGGAGAGTTATTACGGTTTAGATATGAAGTATCCCCCCAAAAGCTTGGTCCCTCATAAAAATGGTTCGTTCTCTTTGGAAATGATCGATCATAAAAGCCCTGCCTTTGGAAATGGACTAATCCACTGATAGACTCAAAATCTGAAGAGACTCTGGGGAGCTGGGGGAGCTGGGGAGGGGGGGTCAGGTGGGGGAGGCGGGGCTTAGCAGGCAGGCAACCTCGGGAGTGCAGTCTGGCCTCACCCTCCCTGCCTTCATGTATGATTTGATTTCCTTCCTTCCTTCCTTCCTTCCTTCTTTACATCCTTTCCTCCCTTTCTTCTTTCCTTCCTCCCGTTCTTTTTTTGTGCCAACAATGGAGCTTAAAGCTGGCTTTGAACTGATACTCAGCCTCATGAGTAGCTAGGATTACAGGTGTGAGCTAGTGTCCAGCTCCAAAGCTTTTAATGTAGTCTGATATATTTTGGAAAAGTTAAACAAACATGGTGTGTGTGTGTGTGTGTGTGTGTGTACTGACAATGGGTCCAAAGGCCTCACACATGCTCAGAGGAACCTACCACTGGGCCACACTCTCAGCACCTACCTAAGGATTCCTGGTCTGTGTAAGAATTAATCCTTCAGGGGCTGGGAAGGTGGCTCAGTGGTAGAGCGCTTGCCTTGCATGCCTGAGGCCCTGGGTTCGATTCCTCAGCACCACATAAGCAAAAAGAAAAAAGC
>NW_012267251.1:129616-133824 GCF_000151885.1 Dipodomys ordii
AAAGAGTTAATCCTTCAGGACCTCACAAGTAGTAAGAAGGAGGACTAGGTGAGTGTGTGGTGCAACTGGAGTCCCAGCACTTCCGAGGCGGAGGCAGAAGGATCATGGTGAGAGTTTGTCTTAAGACAAGCAGAAAAAAGAAAAGAAAAGAAAAGAATTCAGAAACTTGGAGGCTGAAGGCACAGCTCAGAGCAGAGGTAGAGGGCTGCCTAGCACGCACAAGGCTCTGGGCTTGACCCAGCCCCATAAAATGAGTAAGTAGATAAAATTAAATTTAAACAGGAGTAAGCCTGTCCTGGAACCTGCCGCTGCTGCCTCACCCCGCGCAGTCCTTCCTGCTCTCCAGGGGCTTCGATGGCAGAGAGTCAGCCCAGAGCCCAGCAGAAGTCCTGGGCCTCCACACCCACCAGCTTTCTCAGTACAAGGGACACCAGCTCCTCGAGACGGGGACACTTGCCTCTTGCAGATGTGCTGGGGTGGGGAAGGGCTGGAACAGCTCACGCCTGACTGCCTGACTTTGTGCCCTTGGGGGGCAGGTGGTAGTGATTTGATCTGCGTGAGGCATAGCTGGGGACTGACACCCATCTACACACTGCATCCAGAAACACAGTCTAGTTGCTTCCTGAGGCGTAGACTTTTCTCTGCACTGAGCACTGATGGGTTTTATTATCATAAAATACTAAAGGGAGCTGGGAAGGTGGCTCAGTGGTAGAGTGCTTGCCTAGCACGCATGAAGCCCTGGGTTCGACTCTTCAGTACCACATACACAGAAAAAGCCAAAAGTAGCGCTAGCCTTGAGCAAAAGCAGTTCAGGGACACAGAAACTCAGGCTCTGAGTTCAAACCTCAGGGCTGGCAAAATAATAACAATAATAATGATAATAATAATAAAAAGAGGATCAGGATGGCAGCTCTGGAGCCAGCCTGCCTGCTCGGCTCCTCATTCTCTCTTCTCGCTGACTTTGGACAAGTAACTCAGTGCCAGGCCTCAGCTTTCCTGTCCGCACAGTGGGGTGATAACAAGAGGGTCTGCCTCCCAGGTACAGGGAGGATAAAGGAACAGGGCCCGGCCTACAGGGGCACCCGACTTACTACTAGGAGAGGGGGGCAGAGGGCAGGTGACAAGAGCCGGGGGAGAGGAGACAAGGGCAGGCCACACACTGCTCAGGCTTCAAAGGCTGTCTCTGAGCTTTCTAAGACGCCAGCTGTTTCATCCGCACAGACGAGGGTGAGGGCAGGTGTCCCCGCCGTGTCCCCTCGGTGCAAGACACACCCATCACAGAACAGGTGCCAGAGGCGGCAGCTCTGGTCCCAGAGGACGAGCAGGGCCGGGCCTTACAGACACAGCTGGCCACGTCGGGTTATTAGATGCCAAGAAGGGAAACCAGGCAGAAAGGAAGGTCAGACGGGCCTCAGGGGACTGGGTGGGACCGGAAGGGAGGGGCCTCTGCTTTCTGCTGTTGGCGACCATCAGCTTCTCTATGCTCTGCTCTCTCCTGACCAGACTCTTCTGCTCCATTTTCTTTCATTGTTTTTGGGTTGCTGGGGTAGAACTCAGTGCCTAGCACAGGCCGTACCACCAGACTACCGCCTAGCTCTGCGGAATTCTCTCTTCAGTGCCAGCTGTCTGTCTACAGCAGGAGTTGGGCGTGTTCAAGGCAAAGTGGCAAGTCAGAATGCCCGATGGCCGGGCCTCCTGGGCGCCCCGCCCTGGCCCTTGCGTCCGCAGTGGGCAGGTCTAGCGCTGGCAAACTCCAGAGTCCAACTTCCCATAAAATAAGGCATTTCCCCTTTCACGTCCCAGGGTGACTTCACTGAGGTGGTTTGTGTTTTTTTGGGGTTTTGCTGCTTCAGAACCGCCTTTGGCCAGAGAGGAGCTGAAGAGGGGACCCAGGCCTGAACCCCAACACTTCACTCTTTCTTTCTCCTCTCTCTCTCTCAGCATCAAATCCAACATCTTCACTTCCCCCTTTTCAGAGCTTTGTCTCAACTCTCCTTAAAATTATTTCATCCTTTTGAGTCCCTTCTTCAATCTGTGTTTCTGCCCTGGGTTTGGTTTGCCTTTTTTCCCCATTCCCAATACTTTAACAAAACTTTTGATGTACAGAAAAGTTCTAAGAATAGGAAATTGACAGTTGTTTCTTATACCTACATTCAGCATTCCGTGCTGCCACAGTTCTGCTCTGTCCTCCTCCTCCTCCTCGCAGAGTAAGAAAGTCTCCTCACAGTTCTCTCCCCTCGTTGCTGGTCCCAGGGACCTTCTCCATTGTCTGTTGTGTGCAAGGCAGAGATGAGACAGAGGCACCAGAGCCCCTGCTCCACCCAGTGGCACAGCAGGTGTCACCGACAGCAGGTGTCTGGAGACCAAACCCTGGGAGTGAACATTTTAGTTGGCTAAATACCTCAGACTGCGCTGGCTTTTGAAAGTGAGTGACCGTGGGTGTCATTTCCACGCACTGGTGCAGAGATGCCAGGGGTGCACTAGAAAAAGGAAAAAGAAATCAGAATAGATCTCCATACCTTGACCATCCCCATCCTCCATAAACCACTTGCCCAGAACAAAGGGGAGGAGGAAAGAAGTGCAGGGAAATGAGAGAAAGGAGAGCCCAGAGGTGAGGGGTGAATTGGATTCACACTGACGCAGAAGCCACAGAGCTGATCTCTGCCTCCCAGCTCCGGGCCCAAGGGGATCCCGGGAACTCCAACAAGAGCAGGCAGGCAGGGCCCACGGGCCAGCTGGCCCCAGCTCCACGGGTGAAGACCCACCTGTTCCCCACCAGCCTGCTAAAGAGGCAATTAGAAGTGCTTTGCCAATCCTGAGCATTTTGTTTTCAAATTCAACATTTAGGAATCTGCTCAGACTGATTTGTGGCAGACGTGAAACCCCAGGCATCAAACACACTGGTTTCTGAATTTCTGGGAAGCCTCGTTGGCAGGTGGCTGTGGTAAGAGCAGCACTGCCCAGGGGACAGGGAGCTCTGCAAGCCGACTCAGGAGAGCGCCAGTCCCACTGTCCTGTGCTCACGACGCAGACTCCGGCATAGTCCCCAGTGTTTTCCACAACTCCTTGACACTGCAGGCAAGTGCTATGCACGGGGCACGCCCCCCGAGGAACAGGTGCCCCCCTCTTCTGGTGAGCAGTACACACGTGCGCGCACACACACACGTGCATATGGTTGTGCATGTGTGCACATGCACATGTGCCAGTTCTATCCCTGAACTTCTTGGCTCTAGGCTAGCATTCTACCAGGTAGGCCCCTGATCCACTTCCGGCTTTTTGTTGGTTTTGTTGAAGCCAGCCCTGGCTGGCTTCAAAGCTTAACTCTCAGATCTCAGCCTCCTGAGAGTCAGTATTAGAGACATGAGCCACTGGCACCCAGAATACCTTTTAATTAAGACTTCATCTAGAGTTATGCAACAGAAGACAGAAAGATTCAGGGAGAGGGAGGGAAGCCAGCCAACAAGCAAGCGTCTGGTATATGCTGAGTGTGATCCTGGGTGCAGGGCTGCATGCAGGACCAGGCGCGGGGGGGGGGGGGGCAATGGGGGGGAAGCGGTAAAGAAAATGCTCCAGGAGATCCTGGAGAGGGGAGGAAAGGGGGAAGATGTGGCCACCCACCCTCTGAGGAGCATTTCTGATTCCAGGATGAGACCTGTGAGGCTTCTGTGCCAGCAGCACTTAGTACCTCAGCAATGACTTGCTCTGTAGGGGTGGTTCTGGCGTGCTGGGTACTTCCTTCAATAAAGCCAGTCACCTGGGTTATTCTGGTCACTTTGGCTACAACTGTCTTTTGGTACCACTCTGTGTGTGTGTGTGTGTTCTGGACTTAGGAATCGCTGCCTATTTCAAACCTTTCATCTGTCCATGCTGTCAGTCTCTCAGTCTTTTTGTTTCATTTGGGGCTTTGTTTCTTCCTTTTTTCCCTTTCTCCCTGGCTTTCTTTGGCTTTGAGGGCTCTTATAATAACCTATGATTATTACTACAACAATGAGAGCTTGTTATTGTTTGGTTAGTTTAAAATATTTCTGGGGCTGGTAAGCTGGACGCTGGTGGCTCACGCCTGTAATCCTAGCTACTCAGGAGGCTGAGATCTGAGGATCGAGGTTCAAAGCCAGCCCTGGCAGGAAAGACCGTGAGACTCCTATCTCCAATAAACCACCAGAAAACCGGAAGTGGCGCTGTAGCTCAAGTGGTAGAGCGCTCGCCTT
>NW_012267251.1:133874-138162 GCF_000151885.1 Dipodomys ordii
CAGAAAACCGGAAGTGGCGCTGTAGCTCAAGTGGTAGAGCGCTCGCCTTGAGCTGAAGAGCTGAGGACAGCGCTCAGGCCCAGAGTTCAAGCCCCACGACCGACAAAAAAAAAAAAAAAAAATTCTGGGGCTGGGAAGATGGCTCAGTGGTAGAGTGCTTGCCTTGCATGCTTGAGGTCCTGGGATCGATTCCTCAGCACCACATAAGCAAAAAGAAAAAAGCTGGAAGTGGCGCTGTGGCTCAAGTGGTAGAGCGCTAGCATTGAGCTGAAGAGCTGAGGGGCAGTGCCCAGGCCCAGAGTTCAGGCCCCATGACCGGATCCAAAAAACTATATATATATATATATATATACACACACACACATATTTCTAAGCTGGGCACCGGTGGCTCACGCCTGTAATCCTAGCTACTCAGGAGGCTGAGATCTGAGGACTGTGGATCAAAGCCAGCTCGGGCAGGAAAGTTCATGAGACTCTTATCTCCAATAAACCGCTAGAAAACCAGAAGTGGCACTGTGGCTCAAGCGGTAGAGCGCTCGCCTTGAGCTGAAGAGCACAAGGACAGCGCCCAAGCCCAGAGTTCAAGCCCCACAACCGACCAAAAAAAAAAATTTCTATTATAAAAATGTAACTGTAAACTTTTTTGGAAAATAAAAGTTACCACTAACATGGTGCATGGATGTACACAGGTGTGTAAGCACACAGATGTGTGAACTCCCTAGCAGATTCCAAAAATAAACACACAATTTAATACCCTTTCTGTAACATATGCATATGTATATTTTTTTCTTCTAATATGTGAAAATATGGAGTCAGGCACTGGTGGCTCACATCTGGAATCTGACCTACTCAGGAGGCTCAGATCTGTGTATTGTGTTTCGTCACCAGCCCAGGCAAGAAAGTTCTTGAGACTTTAATCTCCAGTTAACCACCAAAAAGCCAAAGTGGAGCTATGTATCTAGTGGTAGAGTGCTATCCTAGAACTCAAGCCCCAGGACCAGTGAAATACTGTAAAATGCTGGCAACAGGGGGCTGGGAAGGTGGCTCAGTGGTAGAGCGCTGGCCTAGCATGCCTGAAGCCCTCAGTTCGATTCCTCAGCACCACATAAGCAGAAAAGGGCAGAAAGGAACTGTGGCTCAAGTGGTAGCGTGCTAGTCTTGAGCAAAATCAGCTCAGGGTCAGTGCCTAGGCCCTGAGTTCAAGCCCCAGACCAGGCAAAAAAAACCCACAAAACAAAAACCATAAAATGCTGACCACAAATAAAAGGAAAACTAGTATCAGTCAAACAAAATGTATGTGCAGGGGATGCGTCTGTCTAATCTCTAACACATTAACACATTTCTGTTAAACCCGTGGCAGGTGTGTGGGCACAGGCATGCTGACGGAGGCTTGAACTCAGGGCCCCGACTCACTTTTTTTAACTTAATTTTATTTCATGTGTGAACATACTGTACAGAGGGGTTACAATTACATAGGCAGGATAATGCGTACATTTCTTACCAAGCATTGCAGCCTCCTCCTTTGTTTACCCTTCACGTCACTTTTTTTTTTTTCTTGGGTCCGGTCGTGGGGTCTTTATTCTGGGCCTGGGCGCTATCCCTCAGCTCTTCAGCTCAAGGCTAGCGCTCTACCACTTGAGCCACAGCACCACTTCCCGCTTTTTTCCTTTTTGCTTATGTGGTGCTGAGGAATAGAACCCAGGGCCTCAGGCATGCAAGGCAAGCGCTTTACCACTGAGCCACCTTCCTAGCCCACACTTAGCTTTTTTTGTACTCAAGGTCAGTTCTTAACCACTTGAGCCAAGTCTCTAGTTTCAGCCTTTTTTGCCTTTTTTTAATCTTTAAAAAAATTTTTTTTTGTCAGTTGTGGGGCTTGAACTTTGGACATGGGTGCTGTCCCTCAGCTCTTCAGCTCAAGGCTAGCGCTCTACCACCTGAGCCACAGCACCACTTCTGGCTTTTTCTGCTTATGTGGTGCTGAGGAATCAAACCCAAGACCTCATGCATGCAAGGCAAGCACTCTACCACTGAGCCACCTTCCCAGTCTCCTTTTTGCTTTTTTTTTTTTTTTTGTCGGTCGTGGGGCTTGAACTCTGGGCCTGGGTGCTGTCCCTCAGCTCTTCAGCTCAAGGCTAGCGCGTAGCTACCATTTGAGCCACAGCGCCACTTCTGGTTTTCTGGTGGTTTATTGGAGATAGGAGTCTCACAGTCTCTCCTGCCCGGGCTGGCTTTGAACCTCGATCCTCAGATCTCAGCCTCCTGAGTAGCTAGGATTACAGGTGTGAGCCACCAGCGCCCGGCTCTACAAGTTCTTAACAGGTAAATATGTTATTATATGTGGTCATTTTAAAGATTTTTTTTTCCAGTCCTAGGGCTTGAACTCTGGCCTTGGGCGCTGTCCCTGAGCTCCTTTTGCCACGGTTAGCTCTCTGCCTCTTGAGCCACAGAACCACTTTTGCTTTTTCTGAGATTAATTGGAAATAAGTCTCAAAGACTTTCCTGACCAGGCTGATTTCTAATTGCAATTCTCAGCCTCCTGAGTGGTTAGGATTACAGGAGTGAGCCACCAGCGCCTGACTTAGAGATAAAGTTCTACTAACAATCCAGGGCAAATCTTTGTCCAGCCTGGGCTGGGACCACTGGGCAGCATGTGGGGGCTAGTGAGCAGGCTGCTACAGGCCTGGCTCAGCTCCTGTCCTGTCGTAAGTCTGTTTCCTCATCTGTCAAAGGAATAAAATGGACACTGTTAGCACTTAGGAAATATTTCTGCCGGGTGTTGGTGGCTCACACTTGTAATCCTAGTTACTCAGGAGGCTGAGATCTGAGCTTCAAGGTTCAAAGCCAGCCCAGGCAGGAAAGTCCGTGAGACTCATCTCCAAAAAACCACTAGAATAAACCACTAGACAACCAGAAGTGACACTGTAGCTCAAGCGGTAGAGTGCTCACCTTGAGCTGAAGAACCCAGGGACAGCGCCCAGGCCCAGAGTTCAAGCCCCATTACCGACCAAAAAAAAAAGGAAGTATTTCTGATACATTCTGCACAGTGCCTGGCACTCCACATACGTCTAGTAAACATTACCAATGTTTATTATTGCTAAGTACCAAAAGCCGAGGGTCTGGAATTTGACAAAACAGATTCATTAGACCCTCTTTGCCAAATAATCATCTCAAGTAACTGGATTAATTAGGGAGGCAAAATGACAACAATTCTGTTTGGTTCTTGGTGCTATGGTGGGGAGGGAAGGGGTGGCTTGGGGGGGCCCAGGGTCTCAAGCGTGCTGGCAAGTAAGCTACACCCCAGCCCTGGACAAGGAGTATTTATGTGTAAAGACTGTGCGTTCCTATGATCTTCCTGTGAGGTTATTTTTGCCTTCTGTTGTACCTCTTCTCATATGCAATATTCACCCTGCTCTGATATCATGTTCACAGGCGAAAACCCAATTACACTTCCGCCCGCCCACAGTGCCTTCCCTCATCCACGACCAGGCCTCCTCTCTGATGCGCAAGCCCATGTGGACCATGTCCCTTGTTTGCTGTAGCTTATTCCTGTGAAAAGTGCGACTCTGCCATCCTCACCCTCTCCCCGCTGACTCAGCACGAAGCAACATTCCCAGCCCTTTTTTCAGTATTACTGTTTTTGTCGGTCATGGGACCTGTATTCAGGGCCTGGGTGCAGTCTCTGGGCTCTTTTTGCTTAAGGCTAACATTCTACCACTTTGAGATACAGCTCCACTTCTGGTTTTCTGGTGGTTAATTGGAGATGAGTCTCATGGATTTTCTGCCTGGGCTGGCTTTGAGCCATGATCCTCAGTTCTCAGCCTCCTGAGTCGCTAGGATTGCAGGCATGAGCCAATAGTACCATTATTATTATTGTTGTTGTTATTTGTGACTTGGTCCTCCATGTGTATAGCTAGGGATTGTAGGTGTGCACCAGTACCCCTGGCTACAGATTTTTATTCATTTTGGTAGAAACTGTGTTCACATCATTTAAAACTGTAAAACTCCATAGCACATCCCATTACTTAAGAGCCCGCAGCAGGAGGACCTCCAAAGTCTTCCTGGGTGGTTTGGGCCCAGGTAACTCAAATTCTCCCTTAGACAGATGACCTCTGTGGAGTAGCATCGTTCTAAACTCCACCAAACACGTAAACAGAATTCCTCCTTTTCCTAGGAGAAAACTTAAGCCTTTTTTTTTTGGGGGGGGGGGTGGTCCAGTCGTGGGGCCTGAACTCTGGGCCTGGGCTCTGTCCCTCAGCTCTTCAGCTCAAGGCTAGCACTCTACCACTTG
>NW_012267251.1:139837-141673 GCF_000151885.1 Dipodomys ordii
GAAGTGGCACTGTGGCTCAAGTGGTAGAGCACTAGCCTTGAGCTGAAGAGCTGAGGGACAGAGCCCAGGCCCAGAGTTCAGGCCCCACAACCAGACCAAAAAAAAGAGTCTCACAGACTTTTCTGCATGGGCTGGCTTTGAACCTCAATCCTCCAATCCCCGCCTCCTAAGTAGCTGGATTACAGTCACCAGCATTCAGCTAGTAGTAGAGATTTTTGCCTGGTATGTGTTGAGATCCTGAGGTTTTTTGTTTTTTTTTGGTCTGAGCCACCTTCCGAGCCCCTGAGATCCTGAGTTTTATCTCCAGAAATAACTGGCAATGACCCAAACAAGTAATCCCAGCAATCCAGAGACTAAAACAGAAGGATCATGAATTTGAGGCCAGTCTGAACAATTTAGCAAGTTCCAGGCTGACAGACACTGTCAAAAAAAGAAAAGAAAAAAAGAAGAGAGAAGCGTCAGTATGATTATGCCAAGAGTTTGCAGAGGGGCTGGGGAGTGTCTGGGATTCTGTCTGAAACCCAAACCAAGAAGTTGCACCGGTCCCTTTGGCGCGCACGGCTCACTGGCTCCTTGTGTTGGTCTAACTTTCACAGTTGGAAGAGCACTTAGGCTTTCTGTACTCTCTCCTCAGGACAGAGCCACACCCCCCCAGTGCACTGGGCCGAGGACTCCTGCATCTCCCAGGAGCATCTCTGACTTACAGAAACAGCCCAGGTGCAATGCCAAAGTTGCTTGAAAAAGGAAGAAAGACAAGATCAGAATCGTCCATCACTAATAGCTACTCCAAATTAATAAAAAAAAAACAACAGAAAGAACCCAGGTCCTGATTTAACCCTGATGGTATGATAGTTCTAGTCAAATGAACCCATGCCTTTTCCCCACTTGGTGATAAGAGACACCCAGTAGCTCATCCACTACAGGAGGTACATTTTTTCCAGATCTGGATACCCTGCAAAGTGCATCCTTGAGTGATGACTTGATAAAGTAGTGCCACTTTTTGCTTACTCATCCGTCAGGTATTTATTGTCTGGTGGGTGTGATGTAAACTGATGTGTGAAACATCACACACAGCCCTACTAGCACCAAGTCCACAGTCTAAACCAGCCAAGGGGCCTGGCACTGGTGGCTCACGCCTATAATCCTAGTTACTCAGGAGACTGAGATTTAAGGATTGTGGTTCAAAGCCAACTTATTTTTTTTTTATTTTTTTGGTCCGGTCGTGGGCCTGAACTCTGGGCCTGAGCGCTGTCCTTCAGCTCTTCAGCTCAAGGCTAGTGCTCTACCACTTGAGCCACAGTGTCACTTCCGGCTTTTTTCTTTTTGTCAAAGCCAAGTTCTTATCTCCAATGAACCAGCAAAAAGCTGGAAGAGCTTTGCCCGCTTTCTAGGAGACAGGGGTCCAAGGCACTGAGATGAACATAATGGCAGGTGAAAAAATTAAAGTAACCAGTGGAAATTCACGAGGATTTATCAACATTTGAAAACTCCACTAGTGCTGTGGATGAGATGCTGAAGACCATGATGTCTGTTCCTAGAAACGAATTCTTTCAGAAGTTGGACCCATTACAATAAGCAGAAGTGGATTTAGTTCCTGCATACACATTAAATTCAATTTTTTGGGCTTATCTGGCAATCCTAGGAGTTATCCTAAAGAATAGCTAGTGGGCTGGGAAGGTGGCTCAGTGGTAGAGCGCTTGCCTTGCATGCATGAGGCCCTGGGTTCGATTCCCCAGCACCACATAAGCAAAAAGGAAAAAAGCCGGAAGTGGCGCTGTGGCTCAAGTGGTAGAGCGCTAGCCTTGAGCTGAAGAGCTGAGGGACAGCGCCCAGGCC
>NW_012267251.1:142031-143691 GCF_000151885.1 Dipodomys ordii
GCCTTGAGCTGAAGAGCTGAGGGACAGCGCCCAGGCCCAGAGTTCAGGCCCCACAACCGGACCCAGAAAAAAAAAAATGCCCTCTGGGAACCAAACTCTAAAAAAGTATCAAAAGTTGCTAATAAAGGAAAAAGTAAAAATTACAAATAAAAAAAAAAGCTGGAAGAGGAGGTGTGCTTAAGTGGGCGATCACTAGCCTTGAGAAAAAGCAGCATCCAGGAACAAATGCAGCAGCAGTATTCACTAGACACTACGTTGAAAATGAACTAAACAACTTGTGGGTGGGGCTGGGAGGGAAAAACTGGAAGAGATGGAAGGGGTGACACCGTCCAAAAAGAAACACACTCATTATCTGACATAACTATAACCCCTCTGTACACCACCTTTATAACAACAACAACAACCAAAAAAACCAGGCACCTGTGGCTCAGGCCTATAATCCTGCCCAGGGCAGAAGGGTCCTTGGGAGACTCTTATCTCCAATTAACCACTCAAAAGCTGGAAGTGGAGCTGTGGGTCCTGGTGGCAGGGCACTAGGCTTGAGCAGAAGAGCTCAGGAACGTGTCCAGGCACTGAGTTCAAACCCCATGACTGACAAAAATAATAGCAATAAAAATTTTAAAAAGCAGCACCCTATTGGGTGTCAGTAGCTCACACTTGTAATGCTAGCTACTTAGGAGGCTGAGAGCTTAGGATCGAGATTAAAAGCCAGCCTGAACAAGAACATCTGTGAGACTCTTATATCCAATTAACCACCAGAAATCTGGAAGTGGCGCTGTGGCTCAAGTTGTAGTACACTAGCCTTGAGCTGAAGAGCTGAGGGACAGCGCCCAGGCCAATGTCAAACCCCATGACAAAAAAAAAAAAGACAATGAGAGTCTCTAATTTTTGTTTTTGTTCCAGTCTGGGGCTTGAACTCAAGACCTGGGCACTATCTCTGAACTTTCTGTTGTTGCTGTTGCTGTTGGTGGTGGTAGGGCTTGAACTCAGGACCTGGGCATTGTCCCTGAGTCTCTGTGTGCTTAAGGCTAGCACTTTACCACTTGAGCCACAGTGCCACTTCCGGCTTTTTCTGAGTAGTTTATTGGACATAGGAGTCTCACGGACTTTTCTGCCCCGGCTGTCTTCAATCTTTGATCCATAGACAGGAGCCTCCTGAGGAGCTAAGATTATAGGTGTGAGCCACACGTGTCTGGCTGTAAAGCCTCCCTTACCCTTTTGTTGTTGTTTCGTCGGTGCTGGGGCTTGAACTTTGGGCCTGGCAGCTGTCCCTGGGCTGTTCAGTTCTACCGTTTGAGCATCAGCCCCACTTCTGGTTTTCTGGTGGTTTATTGGCGGTAAGAGTCTCACGGACTTTCCTGCCCGGGCTGGCTTCGAACCGTGATCCTCAGAACCGGGATGACAGGCGTGAGCCACGGGCGCTGCACATTTCATCAATGAGAAAGGATCAGCGTTACCTCCTCGGGCGCTCAGGCCGTCCTTCTAGAACCGTCTCTTAGCCCGGTCAGCGTTGTTTCCACGCAGAGATGGGGTCCGGCCGAGGCCGTCCGGGATGGGAGCTCTGCGCAGTCGTTGGCTGCGGCGGGCTCGGCGCGGTGGTCGGGCGGCCCCTGCGGCCAGAGCAAGGCTCGGGTTCAGAACCCAGAGCCCGCGCGGCGCG
>NW_012267251.1:146361-151717 GCF_000151885.1 Dipodomys ordii
CGGGCGGCCGGCGGGGAGGGTCGTGGGGCCCTCCCTGGACGGCGCCGTCCCTTCCCGGCGTCAGGCCTTGTCGGGTCGCCGGCCCTGGAGGGCGGAAGTAGCGGGGTTGAGGGGACGGCCTCGGACTCCGTGGTCCGGGCCGGGAAGGAGCGCCTGCCCGCATGCACGGGGCCCGGGGTTCGATCCCCCAGCACCCAGACACCGCGCGCCTTGAGCGGACAGCGCCAGGCCTCGAGTTCGGGCCCCACCGACCCACAGACAAGAGTCTACCTGTTTGTGTATTTTATTGCCAGAGTCTGAGTTTTAAGGATCACAACCCCAGGCTGTGATGGTCCGCACAGTGGGCTGCCATGTGTGTGGACGTGTTTAAAGGCGGAAGTAGAGATGTGCTGGAATTTAACGGTGGCGTTTGTCTGTACTTGAGTATTCAGGTCATAAATGGGTGAAAATTGAGGTTGAAGAGTAGTGAGTGGTTTGACTTTTTGGAGAACTGATGTATTTCTGCTTTTAAACTGCCCACTTTTTCTTACATGTGGTAACCATTCCTTTTAATGTTAATGTTTTAAGGCCTGGTACTGTGGCGCTGCGTGAAATTAGACGCTACCAGAAGTCCACAGAACTTCTGATTCGCAAGCTCCCTTTCCAGCGTCTGGTGCGAGAAATTGCTCAGGACTTCAAAACAGATCTGCGCTTCCAGAGCGCAGCTATTGGTGCTTTGCAGGTACAGTGGTGGGCATATAGGGAAAGCCCCTTAAGAGTTTCCAGGGCAGGCCCTGGTGGTGCTTGCCTGTGTGATCCTAGCTACAAAGGACCATGGTCTGCGTGTCTCTTTCACTGCTTCTCCCAAGAAAGGTCAGAAGGACCCCATGTCAACAAACAAACCTGGTGTGGGGGAAGTTTCTGTTCACTTGTAAACTTTTGCCTATTTTGATGCAGTCATAAGCTTGGGATGGTAGTTGACCTTTCTGTTGAGATGTGGGAAAGATTAGGTTACTCCCAGCATTGCAGTTATATGGCAAAATCATAATTTGATTCCAAAACGATGCCCACTGCACCTTTAAAAGTTTCTTTAACACTGTGTTAAAAACCATGCTTTGTGGACATTAAGATGTGTATTTGAGTCACACTTGAAACAGTGAGGCTAAGAGCAGTGTTGGAGAGTGCAAGACCTAAAGACACAGATGTAGAACAAGCAGCATTAAAACATCATGAATTCTTGGGCTGGGAATGTGGCTTAGTGGTAGAGTGCTTGCCTATCATGCATGAAGCCCTGGGTTCAATTCCTCAGTACCACATAGAAAAAGCAGGAAGTGGTGCTGTGGCTCAAATGATAGAGTACTCACCTTGAGCAAAAGAAGCTTCAGGGACAGCAGAGGCCAGGCCTGAGTTCAAGCCCCAGGACTGGCCAAAGTATGTGTATATGAAGTCTGGTACAAGTGATTGGGTCTCTAACATATGGAGAAAAGGTGTCTGAAGGGAGTTTGCTAACAGATTTCAGAGACTCTTAGCTCCAGGGTCACAACATTGGGAGAATTCTGTTCTAGAGATCTTTATGTGTATTTGATGTGTTTATGACATACCAAGATTAAAATTTGAAATGAAAGCCGGTATGGTAGCTCACGCCTGTAATCCTAGCTACTCAGGAGGCTGAGAACTGAGGATCGCAGTTCAAAGCCAGCCTGGGCAGGAAAATCTGTGAGACTCTTATCTCCAGTAAACCACCAGAAAACTGGAAGTGGTGCTGTGGTTCAAGTGGTAGAGCGCTTGCCTTGAGCTGAAGAGCTGATGGGACAGCGCCCAGGCCCAGAGTTCAAGCCCACGACCGACCAAAAAAAAAAGACTTGAAACTAACAAGATATTTGGCAGGTTTCACAATAAAAAAAATTAAAAAAAATATTTCGCAGGGCATAGAATGATTAATACCAATTGCCTAATCTATTTTAAATTGTGGTTAGCATTCTTCAGACCCTCTATATCTCAAAATAAGGTAAAACCACCACTTCCATCAGAAGCAGTGATAGAAGTGCAGGTTGCTGGCACCAGTGCAGACTTAAATCAGAATCCACAGAGACTCCATTGAGGGTTTTCAGGGCTGCTGTTGCTGTGCTTGGCGTTGGCTTTATATGTGAGAAAGAGCTGATAGGTAGTTTCTACCGTGAAGTCTAATTGGTCGAGCTGTTTCTATGGCTAATCTAAACTCTTTTGATTGGTGAATTCCAAAAACAGGCATCCATTAAATTTTCAGTGGGTTGAAATTACTGAAAATTCAACAACCAAAAATCTTCCTTTGCTGTTAAAGCTTTTCTTTTAATAACTCATTATCTTCAGTTCCTAAATCATTTATTACTTAATCAAGTATTACCAAGATTTCCAGGATTGGTAAAAAGTTGCTAATTTTTTTTCTTGGATTACTATGTTAGCAGGAGTATGCTTAAAACAGCACTAAACTTATAAGTTTTTTGTTGTTGTTTTTGTGTGTGTTTTTTGGGTTGTGGGGCTTGAACTCTGGGCCTGGGTGTTGTCCCTCAGCTCTTCAGCTCAAGGCTAGCGCTCTACCATTTGAGCTGTAGTGTCACTTCCAGCTTTTTCTATGTATGTGGTGCTGAGGAATCGAACCCAGAGCTTCATACATGCGAGACAAGCGTTCTACCACTGAGCCATCTTCCCAGCCCTACTTACAAGTTTTTCTGTATGTGTTTTTTGTTGTTTTTTAGTTGGTCATAGGGACTTGAACTTGGGGCCTGGGCACTGTCTCTGAGCTCTTCAGCTCAAGGCTAGCACTCTACCACTTGAGCCACAGCACCACTTCCGGTTTCCTGTGGGTTTTTGGAGATAAAGAGTCTCATGGCCTTTCCTACATGGCCTTTACCACCTGGGCTAGCTTTGAACCATGATCCTAGAACTCAGCCTTCTGAACAGCTAGGATTAAAAAGTTTTTATTTCTGGAACTTGCCATTTAATATTTTCAGACCATAGGTGAACGGAAATGGAATGATGATTAACAAAGGTCTGTGGGATGGAGAGGAATGAATATAAATGTAGCTTATTGGAGTAGTATGGTAGAGAAGAGATTAATTTCCTTTTGACCAATAGTTAACCTGAGAGAAATGCTGAGTGATGGGGCGCAGATCCTGCACGGTGGCAGAGTGCTTGGCCTCTCAGGCCCAAGTCCTGGTTTCTGGTTCAGTTCCCAGCCCTGAAGCCCCTTCCCCATCAAACACTGTAAGCCTTTTGTGTGAGTGTGTTTTTCTTTGTTTTTGTGTTGTTTTCCTCCTGGTTCTGGGGTTTGAACTGTGGCCTGGGCTCTGTCCCTGAGTTTTTCACTCAAGGCTAGGGCTCTACCCATTTGAGCCACAGCTTCACTTCATTTTTTTCTGGTGGAGATAAGCGTCTCACTGAGTTTTCTGCCTGGGTAGGCTGTGAACCTCTATCTTCAGAACTTAGTCCTCTGAGAAGATAGGGTTACAGGCCTGAGCCACCAGCACCCAGGTTTGTTTTTATTATTATAAGGGCGATGGACAGAGGGCTCACAGTTACATAAATCAGGTAGTGGGTACATTCCTTTATGGACACCCAGACCTCCCGTTGCTTGGCGCTCGTGGTTTTTCCTCTGGTCCCCACCCCCAAGGTGCATTGACTCACGGTTTCCGTGTCCAGTGAGCACCATTGCTGCATTCGCTCACACTTTGTCCCTCCATTGCTGTGCCCTTGGCCCTGCCCTCCCGAAGACATAAAAGAACAGAAAAAAACCCCACCTTTTTACGTTTTCTGGAGTTCACTTTGTTGAGCACACAAGCATTGCGCCTTTGTGTTCCCGTTGATATTTCCAAGAATTGGAATAGTTTTACTGCAAAATCATGAGCCAGGTCCTAGCTCTTACTCTAAAGAGGTTTTAAACAAAACTTAGGAAGGTCAGATTTCCCACTTAACTGTTCCAGGTCAGGTTAGACTTACAGAAAATGGCTTCAACATGAGCGAGCAGGTGTTTTAACATAGGTTTGAGTTCTGCATTATTTGCCAAGTGTCAAGTGCGGGTGATTCAGTAGTTCAGCCAGGAGTGGGTGTGGCTAGATGTCTAGGGAAGGACCGAACACCCACCTCTCTGTTAGAGGGTAGCAGGGGCACATCTCTTAGCCTTGTGATGTATTCTAGGATTTACAAGCATGTGTGTGATAAAATGGGTGTAACAGATGATAGGGCTGTGAAGTTGGCTCAGTGGTAGAGTGCATATCTGAGGCCCTGATTTTGATTCCTCAGCACCACATAAGCAGAAAAAGCTGGAAGTGGCGCTGTGGCTCAAGTGGCAGGGCGCTAGCCTTGAGCTGAAGAGCTGAGGGACAGCGCCCAGGCCCAGAGTTCAGGCCCCAGGACCAAAAACAAAAAGATAGGGCTGCGGGTGTAGCTCAATGGTTTAGAGCTCTTAGTATGTGCGAGTATGTGCTCAAGTCATAGGTTCAATCCCCAGTGCTGCTGTGGTAAATATGTAGATTGAATAAGAATGAATGGCCTTCTAAATAAAGCTGGGCTGGATATCCAAAGTAGGGGATTAGATATAATTCTGCAAGATTATGGAGATGGGATATGGCTGGGGTTTAACCCAGGATGACACTGTTGTTCACTGAATTTTGGGACATTTCTAGTCTTTATTTTTTGCCAATCCTGGGGCTTGACCTCAGGGCCCGGCGCTGTCCCTGAGCCTCTGTAATCAAGGCTAGCACTCTACTCCTTGAACCCACTTCCTGCTTTTTCTGAGTAGTTTACTGGAGATAGAAGTCTCATGGGGTTTCCTGTCCAGGCTGGCTTTTGAACCAAGATCCTCAGATCTCAGTCTCCTAAATAGCTAGGATTATAGGCATGAGCTGCCACCACCTAGCTTGTTTCCATATACTTGTGCATACATGTGTGTATTTTACATATACATCTACATCTATAGTTATGTATATTGTGTATACTGGGGAAATGGAAGTGCCTTGGTTAATAAAATTCGCAATTTGCCTTAAAAATTTATAGACAAGTTTTGACAGGTGGTTTGTGGGAGGGGTGGTGTTTGAAACAGGTCTTATGAATTCCTTTGGCTCAAGGCCTCCAACCCTGGATCCTCGTTAGTTGTATGCCCACATACTTGTCTAAATGCATGTGTGTTGGTACTCAGCTGAACTCGAGTTCAAAATCCCATTTTAACTCATACTTAGAAAGTCTTAACTGTTGAAAATATCATTAATAATTTTATTCTTGTTGCAGGAGGCAAGTGAGGCCTATCTCGTTGGCCTTTTTGAAGATACCAATCTGTGTGCTATCCATGCCAAACGTGTGACAATTATGCCAAAAGATATCCAGCTAGCACGCCGCATACGTG
>NW_012267251.1:166117-167652 GCF_000151885.1 Dipodomys ordii
ACCCACAGAAGAGGAAGCAGGAAGATTGCTCTTAGAGCTCTTAAGGAAGCAGGGCAGGTGGCATACTGACTAAGCTGTGATCCAGCTCCATTACTCTTGTGATCTACCTACGGCACACAGCATACAGCAGCGACACCTGCACACCCATGTGCCTTGCTGCATTAGTTATGGAAACAGCTCAGACACCCTACAATGGATGAGTGAGCGCATCAAGAAAATGTGGCAGGGGGCTGGGAAGGTGGCTCAGTGGTAGAGCGCTTGCCTTGCATGCCTGAGGCCCTGGGTTCGATTCCTTAGCACCACATAAGCAAAAAGAAAAAAAAAGAAAAAGAAAATGTGGCAGATATATACAATGGAGCTTCACTCATCTATATGACATCTGCAGGGAAATGGACAGGCCAGGCTCAGGAAGACATATAGTGCGTGTTTTTTCCTATGCATGGGACTCTATCTGATTCGCACAGGCCGACTGTAGGATGGCACACTTAGGGTAACTCCTCTGAACAACTGACGAGCTGTCTCACAAAATGAATAGCAGAAAATAGAAACGTGTTTTGGGCTGAAGGAGGCTGCGCAGGAACGAAGGGAGGGTGAGCAAACGCAGTCATTATACTCAATGAACGTTGTCTATGTAACTTCAGGGCAGGGGTGGGAGGGACAAACAGGGGGGAAAGATGGAAAGGGAGACAATGACCAAAAAGCATAGTACTTACAACCTGACTTACGGAATTGAGGCACCAGTGCCTCACGCCTATAACCCTAGCTACTCAGGAGGCTGAGATCTGAGGACCTCGGAAAGTCCGTGAGACTCTCATCTCCAATAAACCACTAGAAAACCGAAGTGGTGCTGTGGCTCAAGTGGTAGAGCATTTGGCTTGAGCTGAAGAGCTGAGGGACAGCACCCAGGCCCAGAGTTCAAACCCAGGGAAAGACTTAAATTTCAAGAACTGCTTAAGGCATACCTTGTGGGTATGTCCCCATACACACCTGAGGGCCTGAGAGCATCCAATAGGAGGAAACATCTATCTACCACCCCTAGAGCTGAAGAGACTTCCCAGAGTAGCTCTGTGAGTCGTTATTCTGACACCATGGTTGGCAAACACACCACCCTTCCGTGCCTGAAGCTGAGCACTGTTTCTGAGGCACCTGGCATACAAGTACACCCCAAGGAGCTGAGCCAATGAGAGGTGCTTCCACACCGCCGTCACCCGGGCCGGCCGGCCAGCAGGGCGCGCGGGAGTGGCAACAGGAGAAGGCACGTCGCGTGGAGGATCCAGGAGCAGTGTGTCTCGCAGCACACTGCCTGCATGAGCAGCCCACCCTGCCCCTCTTCTCTACGCACCACAGAAGACAGAGCCCCTCCCCCAGCAAGACAGGGGGTTCCAAAGTGAGAACAAATGAACTTCGTTTCATTGGGATGGCCTGGTAAATTTCCTGACATTAAAATTTTTAGAATAATCATCCATGAAGCTATTATCCTAACATAATTTAAATACATTTAAGGGTTGACAGAAGTTCTTTTTTTTTTTTTTTTT
>NW_012267251.1:167702-176284 GCF_000151885.1 Dipodomys ordii
CGTTGGCCTTTTTGAAGATACCAATCTGTGTGCTATCCATGCCAAACGTGTGACAATTATGCCAAAAGATATCCAGCTAGCACGCCGCATACGTGGAGAACGTGCTTAAGAATCTACTAAAATGGGAGGCATTTCATTCTCAAAATCCCCCCCCCCTTTTCTTGTTATCAGTAGTTTGAATGTTAGATTTTTTTTCCCATGGGGTCAAAAGGTACCTAAGTATATGATTGCCAGTGGAAAAATAGGGGACAGAAATCAGGTATTGGCAGTTTTTCCATTTTCATTTGTGTGTGAATTTTTAATATAACTGTGGGGATATAAAGCATTAATGCAAGTCAAAATGTTTCAGCAGTTCAACTTTATAACAACTATAAATCTGTTAAATTTTTCTGGACAATGCCAGCATTTGGATTTTTTAAAAAATAAGTAAATTTCTTATTGATGGCAACTAAATGGTGTTTGTAGCATTTTTGTCATACGGTAGATTCCATTCGTTCACTCCACTTTTCTAACTGAGTTGTCCTACATGCAAGTTCATGTTTTTAATGTTGTCTGTCTTCTGTGCTGTTCCTGTAAGTTTGCTATTAAAATACATTAAACTATACCTGCCTTTGATCTTTATTATAATCACCTTTACCATCCTGCTTCCCTGTGGGGGTATTTTTTTCTTTTTTTGGCTAGCCTCCAGGCCTGAACTCAGCTCCTTTGGCTCAAGGCTGGTGCTCAGTCACTTGAGCCCACAGCACCACTTCCAGTTTTCTGGTGTTTTTTTTTTTTTTTTATTGGAGATAAGAGTCTCATGGACTTTCCAGCCTGGGCTGGCTTTGAACCCTGATCCTCAGATCTCAGCCTCCTGAGTAGCTAGGATTACAAGCATGAGCCACCAGCCCCTGGATTTAATAAGTGCTTTGATTTGTCACCCGAGACATAAAAGATGTAGGAAAGGGCTGGCTCAGTGGTAGACATGAAGCCCTGGGTTCGATTCCTCAAAATCATACACAGAAAAAGCCGGAAGTGGCCCTGTGGCTCAAGTAACAGTACTAGCCTTCAGCAAAAGAAGCTCAGGGACAGTGCCCAAGATGTGAGTTCAAGCTCCAGGACTGGCCAAACAAAAAAATGTAGGAAGCAGGGCACTGGTGGCTCACGCCTGTAATCCTAACTACTCAGGAAGCTGAGACCTGAAGATTGCGGTTCAAAGCCAACCTGAACAGGAGAGTCCATGAGATTCAGCTCCAATAAACCACCAGAAAGCCAGAAGTGACACTGTGGCTCAAGTGGTAGAGTGCTAGCCTTGAGCTGAAGAGCTGAGGGACAGCGCCCAGGCCTGGAGTTCAAGCCCCAAGAACCTCCTTCCCACCAGACACAACTCCCCATGTGTGCTCAGCCACCCCGGCACGCGCGCCCTCTACTCCCATCACAACCAAGCCACCTCACACACATGGAGTGCAGGGCTGGGCCCATGGGTGCGAGGTGAAGGTAGTTGACCAGGCGTGGCAGCAAGACACCAATTGCTCATACTCAGGAGACAGAGGATGGAGGGGGGAAGTCTGCCCAGCTAGAAAAACCCGTAAGACTCCATGTGCAAAATAGCTGGCACAAAGCCAGGCTGGAGGCAAGGCTGAAGCGGTAAAGTACTACCCAGTGGAGAAAGCCAAGCAAGGTCAGGGCAGTTGAGACCTTGGTTCCAACCAAGTGCTGGGAGGCTGGGGTCGGGAGGAACTCAAGGTCCAGGCCACTTGGGCTACAGCAATTTCAATTGTGACACACACACACTCCAGGAGGGACAGAGGCTGTCTACCAGCCCCGGGCTGGGGCTGGCATGCTAACCAGTCCCAGCCCCTAGAGCCTCAGCTCTAGCTTAGAGGAACCACATGCAAGGTGCCAGCCCTCAGGATTGTAAGGGAGAAGGGGGAGGGAAGGGAGGGAGGCATTCACTGAGGCCACCTGTAGCTTGAAAGCTCTACCCTCCCTCTGCGGGTGGTCAGGAGACAGCAGCCCGGAACTCTGAGGGGTATGTGGGGCTCCAGGCTTCCCTGGCACTGAACTCCACCTGAGATCAGACCATGAGGGAACCCACAGCCAGGATCCCAGAGCCCAATGACCCCGGAGGTCTGACCCGAAGCACACAGCCCCATGCTCCCACCCCAACAGTGACTTTTAGCAAAAAGGGGGGGAAGGGAGCGGCTTGATAGCTCATCCTGTGGGCCTGCCTGCATACCTAATGTGCTGTGGGAACTGAACAAGGGTATCTTGAAGAGAGACGCTTCTCTTGTGGGAAACACTGGAGAAAAGGGCTCCTGGGCACGAAGGCGTTTGCAAAGGAAACCACTCATCTCAAGATGGACGCCAGGTGGTGAGAGCCCCCATGTTGAGTGGCCCAGGAGCCAGGTCTTGGCGTGTCTTGTCCTCGGCGTAAGGCTGCGCAGCAGGCTTGTCTGGGTATCCAGCCAAGCTGAACGAGCTGACTGACCTGTGGCGGGAGCAGGCACGGCGCGGCGCCCACACCCAGCTGTACACCATCTGCCTCCACAAAAACTTTCTTTGCCAGTCCTGGGCTTGAACTTTGGGCCGGGGTGCTGTCTTTGAGCTCTTCAGCTCAAGGCGAGTGCTCTACCACTTCTGCCATAGTGCTATTTCTGGTTAACGAGATAAGAGTCTCACAGATCTTCCTGCCCAGGGTTGGTTTTGAGCTTCGGTCCTCAGGTCTCCACCTCCTGAGTAGCTAGTACAGATGTGAGCCACTGGCTAGGTGGAGACCTTCCCCCCACCCCAGTCCCTGGCAAAGTACTGTCATGTCACTACCCCACAAGGGGTGCTAGTTCCCAACAAGACCCAAGTGCACACAGCCACATGCTGACCAGCCCCAGGAGGCCACTGGGAGGCGGTGCAGAGGGCCGGGCTCCCAGGGAACCCGTGTGTAACCTGAGAGGATGGCAGAGCAGCCGGGCCTGCCCTGGGCACGGAGGGGGCTGAGCTGCTGGCCGCTGCCGCTCTTCCACAGCACGCATGGCTCACTGCCAAGGTAGCACCCACGCCGGCAGGAGCTCACCAGCCACACCCAGCCTTTTCTGTGTATGTGATACGGGGGAATCAAGCCAGGGCCTCAGGAGCCGAGACCCTTCCCCGCCCCTGCGTCTGGGCTTCTGCGCCTCGCCAAGTGCTCCACACGTGCCAGCGCAGCAGCCCTGGCACAGGTGGCAGGCAGGGAACGCCTCGCCCAACTCTGTCTTCTGAATACTGTACACATACACACTCACATGCTCTGACGATATCCACCTCCACGTCCATTGTGATCTGGGGAAGTTCTGCAGCTATCACCCATGTCTCCGTGGTGCCCTACCAGCCCTGCTCTTGTCAGGCTGTGGCAGCTGCTTCCAGCCAGCCTCTCAGGGCCGAGTCCTCCTCACAGAGGACAGGGCAGGGCAGGGCAGGGCAGGGCAGCCTGTGTGGCACAGGCCTCTCAGGACCTGGCTCTGGGTCAGCACCACACAGAGGCCAGGCTAGTCAGGGACTTACCTGCAGCAAGGAAGTAGGAATTAGGCCACACCTTCTCCTCTTTGGGGCGGGCAGGGTTGGGTCCCTACTAGCCCTCTGTCTCACAAAGCCAGGCCGGTTCCCACCGGCTCGCCCCGCCTCCCTGCACAGGAGCAGAGCAGTGCGGGGACAGCGGTCAGGGTTGCACATGGGGTCGGGGGTCCAGCAACTCGGATTTGGACACCACTTGGCCATTCGCTTGCTAGGGGAGTGCCCTGCACCCCAACACAGACAGGAATCCTTGCGCCAGCGCAGACCCCTCACCCACAACGCATTTTAACTTCAAACTCTTTTTTGGGGGGGGTGGAGAGAGAACATAAACTTGTCTCTAAACACCAGAAAAATCTATAAACCAGTGAGAGACAAAAATACAGTCTTGTAATGTTCTATACAGCATTATCAGTATTTGAAAGAATTCTGTGCTATGTTCGTGAATCCTAGCAGCAGCACTGAGCCAGTACTAACTCCTGAAAACCAAAGAATCCGTCAACGGGAGAGGGAGATGGAATCAGAACACTCACCTCAAATAAGGCAGCAAAGGATGACAGGAATCCAAAAAACAAGGAAACGAGGAAAAATGAGCAACCACAGAACTTGTCTTGGCCACACACTGGAACCGATACTACAGCTATTGTAATGAAGAGAAAGCGATGGTAGGGCTAGATGAAAGGAAAACGCCCAGCGTGAGATCCATGTGAGTATTTAAATAGAACTGGGTAGGAACCGTAGCTCATCAGTAGTGCTTGCCTGATGGGCAAAGCCTTTGATTTGATCCTTAGAACACGCGCGTGTGCGCGCACACACACACACAGACACACACACAAACACATGCACACACAGGCACCAATAGGTTAACAGAAAAAGCATCTAAAGATGTTCATGTAAACTTCAGTGGGGCTGGCGACATAGCCCTGCGGCCCCAGGACTTGGGTGGCAGAGGCACAGCACTGTATTTTAGACGAATATGGGGTGCACAGGGAAAACTTGACTCAAAGCAAGGAAAACCCAGGAGCGATGGTGGCCACATTAATACCAAATGACGTGAACATCAGAACCAGGTAAGGTATACCTTAGGGATGAACAGGTAACATGTAACTCTTTAACCATGAGTGTGAATTCACCTACTAACTCACTTCAAAGCATATGAAGTAAAAATCAACCAAAAAAGCCTGGTACCAGTGTCTCTGCCACTGCTGTAATCCTAGCTACTTAGGAGGCTGAGGTCTGAGGTGTGCATTAAAGTCAGCCAGGGCAGGAATGTCTATCAGACTCATAACTCCAATTAGCGGCTTAAAAAAAGTCCTAAGTGGAGCCATGGTTCAAGTGGTAGAGTACTCACTAGCTTGGAGCACAAAAGTTTAGGGAAAGTGCCCAGGTCCTAAGTTCAAGCCCAAGGACCGGCACACACACAAAAATATATACCCAATCTGGGTTGGGAAGGTGACTCAGTGGTAGAGTGCTGGTCCAGCATGCATGAAGCCCTGGGTTTGATTCCTCAGAAAGAGCCCGAAGTGGTGCTGTGGCTCAAGTCGTAGAGTGCTAGCCTTGGGCAAGAGCAGCTCGGGGACAGTGCCCAGGCCCAGTACTGGCACACACACACCAAAAAAACCCACCACACCACATGAAAGTACAATTTCATTTTTCAGCTATCAGGCTGACCAAGAGAAGTCTTGGTAATTTGAGTACTAACAGGAAAAAGCAGCACTCTCAGACTCCACTGGTGGTATTGAGACTGAGGGTGGCCATGGTGGAGGGCACACAGTGGTAGCTATCCTGACTGACCAGCTGACTTACACCTGCGGTCGGCAGGCACACAGGACTGGGGTACCATGTGCTACATCACAAAATCAACAGCACCGTGACCATCAGTAACAGCGCTCTGCCAGCTACAAAAGCCACCCTGTGTTCAACCGAGAAGCAGCAGCTCACCTTCCACCTGCTGCCGTCCTCTCCACGTGGAGACCCCGACAGCGCGGCAGGCAGGGGTCGGCATCAATGACACACCAACAAGCCACAGAGGAACACTTTAATTGGTTAAATATATTACTTTCAAGATCTTTTCGAAATCGCACTTGTACTGTACTAATCAACAGCCAAAGGCAATGAGAAATTTAAAATCAAACGTGTTCAGACATGAACACGTGACAGGCGAAGCCCCCACACGCAAGGAAAAGTATGACCAAAGGCTGCAAGAAATATGTATTAGTGCCTGCTTTTCAAAAGTTTATTTTACATTTTAATACAGTGTTTTTCTCTTTTAAAAGAGAAGTCAGGACGTACCTAACTCTGTTACACTGTATGCAGAGAGCTGTGGGCGGCTCAAGGAAGGAGTTAGATCTAACAGGGTGGACACCGGGACCGGACTAAATCAAAAACACAAATTAAGCACTACTTGGGAGAAAATAATTCAGTTTCTGAACAAAGAAAACAGATACGTACAAAAACCCAGGTTATTAGAAAAAAAACAAACATGAATGCAGCACACAAAAGTCAAACAGCCGGTATGTGGTGAGCTGTGTACAAGTAGCCGGTCAATGAATTTGTTCCTAAAGAAGTTACTTCCAATTTGAAAACGTAAAACTCTAAGTCTTTCAAGTAACACAAAATAACAATGCTAAGTGCATACAGCCATCTGTCATTTTCCATCCACATCACCCTCCTTTTCTAAACTTACCACTTACACAGATTTGAAGCAATTAATCCATGTTTGTTTTCAGTAAAAATATAAACACAAAAGATGCACCTCTTCCCATCAGTGAAGACATACTACAGATTAAAGCTATACAATTTGAGCACAGGCGTAGGCTTTTCCATTCCTAATGTTCCCTACTGGGCCGGTGGGGATCTCCACCGTGGGACCAAGGGCACTCCCCAAACACAAATCACACGGAAATGATTTTACAGCTTTTAATTTAGTAGGTGCCACTTTGTGTGTACAAAACCCTAACTGTACACTTGGTGCAGAAAACTTTCCATCTGAGTTGTCGTGTTTTGACTGCTAGTGTGATATGAATGAAAAGGCCTGAGCTGGTGGAGACTTGCAAGGAAGAGGTCTGAAGTGTTCTATGTGTCCACATACTCCCTTTATCTACTGGGTTTGAGTACTCTAAGTTTAAGACAGTCTCTGAAAGTAATTCTCTGTAATGTGTGTAACTCGACAGCTGCCTCAAAGCAAAAATAACCTGGGTGGTTCAGGCACTGTCTGTCTCTCCTACACTGTGTGAGGTCTTGAGTTTGATCCCCGCCCCTGCACAGGGTGTCGACTACCAACAAGCATGTCAACCTAGACAGCGCTGCAGCTGCGGGCCCTGGGGGACACACGGGCAGGCAGCGGCGTAACTGCCAGCCAGTCAGGCCAGCGCTGGCCAAGTGTATTCTGGTGACTGAGTATCTCACACGGGGCTCCTGTAACTTAAGCATCCACTAGTGCATATGCTGGTCAGCACCCAGGGACTAATGAGTCAGAGGGACCCTCTAGCCCCTGAGCATTACTGCTTACGAGTCTCAGGAAAATCCTGACTCTCAACAAGAGTTCATACCATCAGACCAAAAAGAATAGGAGAAACACAACTCCAGTGTTCCACCAAAGCCAAAAGAAAGTAAATGCCATCTTCGCCCAAGCCTAGACTCCACTCTGTAACACCATCTTTATCTAGTATAATAGACTCTGTAGTAGACGGATTTGGACCTCCACAAGGAGTAGGAGTTGTCAAACTTGAGGAGGTAGACGCCTCTCCCTGGGTACTGGTGGCTGCCAGCGTAGACCTCCTCGTGACAGTCCCGTCGGTACACAGGCACGATCTCGTCCAGCACGGGCTTGCTGCCATGCTTTTTGGCTTTCTCTTCACAGGTGATGTTTTCTGTGAGGAAAAGCAGACGCAAGTCAAACAACAGAGGAGAATCACCTTTGTCATCAAGCAACTGAACGCCTTTCTTTCCAAATTCTCCAAGTCCACTCCCCATTTTATGTACACGTGGACACACACACGCACGCGCACGCACACGCACACCCCAGGAGGCTGGGAAGGTAACTCAGTGGCAAAGTGCTTGCCTAGCATGGATGAGGCCCTGGGTTCCTCAGTACCACATGAGCAGAAAAAGCCATAAGTGGTGCTCTGGCTCAAGTGTTAAAGTGCTAGCCTTGAGCCAAAGGAAGCTACAGGCCCTGAGTTCAAGCCCCAGGACTGGCAAAAACAAAAACCACCACCTCCAAGGTATGGCTCAGAGCCTCTGTGCCCGCTGTGATCCAGGGCTTGGCTGGGCCGAGGGTCCCGTGGCAGACAGTTGGCGGTGAAGGTGGTCTGCACCTCGCCTGTTCTTGTCCTACTTTTGAGCCCAACTTCTTTTTTGAGCTAGTCCTGGGGCTTGAACTCAGGGTCTCGGCACTGTCCCTGAGTTGTTTTTTTTTTTTTTTTGTCAGTCGTGGGGCTTCTGGGCTTGCGTGCTGTCCCTCAGCTCTTCAGCTCAAGGGGGTGCTCTACCACTTGAGCCACAGCGACACTTCTGGTTTTCTGAGTGGTTTATTGCAGATAAGAGTCTCACGGTCTTTCCTGCCTGGGCTGGCTTTGAACCGATGCTCAGATCTCAGCCTCCTGAGTAGCTAGGATTACAGGCGTGAGCCACCGGTGCCTGGCTTTTTTTACTCATCTAACACTTGAGCCACAGCTCCACTTCTGACACATTTTTTGGGGTAGTTCATAATTGGAGATAAGAATCTCACAGACTTCCCTGCTCTTGCTGGCTTCAAACTGTGATTCGCAGATCTCACTCAGCCTTCCGGGTAGCTTAGCTAGGCTTTAAAGGCTCAAGCCACCAGTGCCTGGCTACTTCAGAGTAAAGACAAGAAGAGTGGCTCTCAGTCTCAGGAAGCAGACCATAGCTTATAAGGACTACCATTTTCTGTTTTTGGGTCCGGTCGTGGGGCCTGAACTCTGGGCCTAAGCGCTGTCTCTCAGCTCTTCAGCTCAAGGCTAGCACTCTACCACTTGAGCCACAGCGCCACTTCCAGCTTTTTTCTTTTTGCTTATGTGGTGCTGAGGAATCGAACC
>NW_012267251.1:179169-187074 GCF_000151885.1 Dipodomys ordii
CTTCCGGCTTTTTTCTTTTTGCTTATGTGGTGCTGAGGAATCGAACCCAGGGCCTCATGCATGCAAGGCAAGCGCTCTACCACTGAGCCACCTTCCCAGCGCCGTTGACAGAAGTTCTTATTGCTCCTTTGAAAGTTTCAAAGTGAAGCTGGGTGTTGGTGGTTCACACCTAGAATCCTAGCTACTCAAGAGGCTAAGATCTGAGAACTGCAGATCGAAACCAGCCTGGGCAGGAAAGTTCTTGAGCCTCTTTATCTACATTAAACTACAAAAAAAAAAAAGCCAGAAGTGGAACTGTGGCTCAAGTGGTAAGACGCTCAAGTGGTGAGAGTGCTAGTTTTGAGCAAAGGGACAGAGCCCAGGCCCAGAGTTCAAGCCCCAGGATTAGCAAAAACAAAAAACCCTCAAAGCTTCTCAAAGTGAAAGGGCCGCTGGTGCTCTACAGTTGTCCCAGCTACTCGGGAGACTCTAATCTCCAACTAACACCAAAAAGCTAGAAGTGAAGCCGTGGTTCAAGTAGTAGAGTGCTAGCCTTGGGCAATCAAGCTCAGGGAGAGCCGGGCGCCGGTGGCTCACACCTGTCATCCTAGCTACTCAGGAGGCTGAGTTCTGAGGATCTCGGTTCAAAGCCAGCCCAGGCAAGGAAAGTCAGTGAGACTCATCTCCAATAAACCACTAGAAACCGGAAGTGGCCCTGTGGTTCAAACCGTAGAACACACGCCTTGAGCTAAAGAGCGCAAGTACAGCACCCAAGCCCAGAGTTCAAGCCCCACGACCCACCAAAAAAAAAAAAAAAAAGCTCCGGACGGCGCCCCCGAGTTCAAGCTCCAGGACTGAGCCATTAAAAAAAAAATGTACACAAAATAAAAACATTTTTCAAAGAGATCTCCTGCATTTGGTTTTTGAATATACAAGGCTGAACGCTGAACAGCATTCAGCAAGCAGCATAGCAAATTGCTAAACGTACTTCCCTGCAGGCAGAAGCAATCGTGCTGGGGCCTGAGCCTCTCCACAGCCTTTCCAGCCGCGTTCCTCCTTGTGTGTAAAGTATCATCTTGCCAACGCCCCGCCCGCCCGCCCGCCATGCCCTACCTTCCTCCTCTTCCTCATCATCGCTGGACTCACTGACGTGCACGCTGACCGCGGTGTTTGGAGAGTCTGTCCATTCAAAATACACCCCAAACCCAATGTCATAACTGTCTGTAGCAAATTCCCAGAAGAGGTAGGATCCTTCTTCATGGGTGGGGACCCGGACAGTGACCACTTCCCCTCGGCCCACGGTGATCACAGAGTCCGCATCCTGCCGAATCTTCTCTTTAAAGTCTTTGATTTGTGGTCGTGTCCACATGGATGGGGCTGCAATCACTGGAAAAGATTCTAAAGACAACAAGAACTGAGTTGAAAAGAAAATCCTTTGTCCTCAGGCAGCACCCTGGCACAGGGGCCCTAACTCGTGCACTCCAGTCAAGGCAACAGAAAGCTTCCCGAAATCCCCCCCAGCTTCCTGCACTGAGCAGGCTACAGGTGGAAACCCTAACCTTACAAGTGGTTTGGGTTTTTTTTCCAGTGTGGCGTGGGGGTGGGGGGGAGACAGTCCTGGGGCTTGAACTCAGGGCCTGAGCACTGTCCATAATGCTTCTTTTTGCTCAAGGTTAGCACTCTCCCACTTGAGCCACAGCGCCACTTCTGACTTTTTCTGTTTATGTGCTGAGGAACGGAACCCAGGGCTATGTGCAGGCTAGGCAAGCCCTCTACCACTGAGCCACCTTCCCAGCCCATACCTGAGAATATATTACTGTTTGAAAAAAAAAAAAAAAAGTCAGCTGTGGCTCCAGTGGTAGAGTGCTCACCTTGAGCTGAAGAGCTCAAGGACAGCACCATGGCCCGGAATTCAAGCTCCACAACCAACAAAAAAGCCTTGACCACGATTTGAACCATGGTCAAAGGTCCCCAAGTTTCAGGGGCTTTTCTGAAGGAGCTAAAAAAGAAAAACCCAGACAACTGAGAAGCACTCACACTAGAAAAGGGGTACAGTCTCTCTACAAGAGCATCTGTGTGCAATGAGGCATGCGGCAGGCCTCCAGAGTGCTCCTCTCACTGCTACAAACCCTTCCGTGGGTGGAGGGTGGAGAGTGGTGCTGGGGGTCTGGATGAGGTCTTGGGCGGAGGGCGGAGCTGTACCAGGGTCTGGGTGAGGGCCTTGCACTTGCTAGGCAGGTACTGCATCCCTTGAGCCAGGTCTTAACCCTGAGCTGTAGAAACTCTTGGGAAGTATAGAGCGTTCTGGCCAGGGAGATTTGCGCTCCCGGAGGTCGCCCTCACACGTTGCGTATTCCCATACAGAACGCATCCCTTTCCCACCACAGCCACAATGTACACTTAACAAGAGTTATTCACTGATGTGTAAACACACCCAGAAAATGTCTCGTCAACTGACAAAGAGGTTGATGGATGAACAAGCTGTCCACAGAAAGCACTGCAGCTTTGGAAAATGTCCAGTTCTTCAGTCTCAGAAACATGTCCTAATACATCCCAGCCCACCTCTAAGACGGTCAGTGAGCCTTCCCTCCAGTGGCTTATGACCAGCAGTACAGTATGATGGAGATGCTGATGTGCCACGTCTGAAGTCAGGGCATTAAAGCCAAACAAAACAAAACACTACCAGGCTGGGTATGCAGGCACAAACCTGTAATCCCAGCACTTGGGAGGCTCAGGTAGGTAGATCCTGAGTTCCAGGTCAACCTGGACTACACAGATGCTCAGGCCAGCCTGGGCTACGTAATGACCAACAAAAACAAAAGACGTGGCACTGCCATTCTGCCTCGTCCCCTTCAGGAACGGTGCCCCATGGCGAACCCATGGTAGAGTGCTTCTGGCTCCAGCCACCCAGGAGGCTCCTGCTGAGCAGCACACCAGTCCAGCTGCCATGGGAAGCAGACCCTCCAGTCCAGCATGCTTTTCACAACCACAGTCTTGGCCGACACCTTGACTGAAAACTCAGGACAAACATTCAGCCAGAACCACTGGGCTGAGCTGCTCCTGAATTCCTGACCTAAGAAACTATGCAATATGAAATGTTTGTTGTGGTTTTAAGATTCTAAGGGTCACAGAATCTCATGCTCTTACAGTGAGTTCCTCCTTTTCTGACTGGCTTTTCATGCAGTCAGCACTCTAGCATCTAGATAGGAAGATGTAGGCCAAACCATACCTTTTGGTCCATTCTCCAGGGCTTCTTCTGCAGTTTCTGGCTCAAGTTCTTTCTCAGAGTTGTCAGTGTGGGTTTTGGCCTGTCCATTAACTGACAGCATATCGCTTGCTACAGCTGCGTTCACTTTTGCTGATGTAGGCAAAGAGGACCCAGCCACTACTACTTCCTGTTGTTTCTGTAATGCTGCCTACAAATCAAGAGAAAGTGAAGACACACTGACCTGGAGGGCTAGCATATGGGACGTTAGTTCTATATCTCTGCCCTACCAAAGCATTCTGCTCTAATAAGTTACTAACAAAGCATTTAATGTTTTTATCCTATCCATAATGAATACTGATAGTAAAATTTCAACTGACAGCTAAAAGTGAAATAATCTCAATTAAAACTATTAAAGGAAAAATTGAGCACAGTAACATGTGTTTTGTTTTTGTTTTTTGCCAATCCTAGGGCTTAAACTTGGGGCCTGTCTTGAGCTGCTTTTGCTCAAGGTGAGCATTCTACCACTTGAGCCACAGCACCACTTCTGGCTTTTTCTGTGTACGTGGTTCTAAGGAATCGAACCTGGGGCTTCATGCATGCTAGGCAAGCACTCTACCACTGAGCCATCTTCCCAGTCCTTTGGATTTGTGTGGGGGTGGGGGGGGTGGGGAGAAGGCTGATATTGGGGCTTATACAGGCTCATTTGGCTTTTTTACTCAAGGCTAGTGCTCTACCATTCGATCCAAACCTCCACTTCTGTCATTTTGCTGGTTAATTGGAGTTAAGAGTCTCACTGACTTTTCTGCTCAGGCTGTTCTGGAACTCAATCCTCAAATCTTACCTTCCTCGGTAGTTAGGATTACAGGCGTATGCACCTTCACTCAGCATCAACGCTACTTCAAATACCTACTACTTAAATAACTTCTGGGAACTTCAAAAAAATAATGAACAGGGCTGGGAACGTGGCTTAGTGGTACAGTGCTTGCTAGCATGCATGAAGCCCTAGGTTTAATTCCTCAGTATCATATAAACACAAAAAGCTGGAAGTGGCACTGTGGCTCAAGTGGTACAGCACTAGCCTTGAGCACAGAGAGGCTCAGGACAGAGTCCAGGCTCTGAGTTCAAGCCCCAGGACTGACTACATAAGTAAATAAATAAATAAAAGTAAAGATGAACACAAGGCTAGGATGTAGCTCAGTGGCAAAGCACTTGCCTAGCAAGTGCAGTGTCCTAGGTTCAATCCCCAGTACAAAAAAAAAAAAAAAAAGTATACAAAACGTGAATTATACAGCTTGATCAATTTTACAAATCAAGTACAACCGCGTAACTACCTCGCAGATCAAGAAATAACCTACAACCTGTTAATTGCCCTGGGACCTCTATTCCTGGTAACAAGTTTTCTGACTTGTTTCTAATACCTTTCTCTTGTTTTTTCAAGGCAGAGTCTTACTGTGCAGCTCAACTGGCCTTGAACTCAAAACCTCCCTAACCAAGCCTCCCAGATGCTAAGCTTACAGATCGGTACCACCATGCCTGGCTGTTTTTGTACACGTGTGTGTGTGTTGGTACTGGGGCTTGAAGTCAGGGCCTGGGCACTATCATTGAACTTTTGTGGTCAAGGCTAGTGTTCTACCTTGAGCCACAGCTCCACTTCCAGTTTTTTGGTGTGTATGTGTGTGTAAGTAAATTCATTGTATTTTTTTTAATGTCTGAGTATCATTCAACAGGTTCCCTTTGTTATTTCTCTTCATGTAAAATTCACTGTCAACTGTCAAAAAAAAAGAACTTTGGTTGGAATACAACTAAACACTTCTCTAAAGCTGAATCCTCAGTTGTCTATTTTACCTATTTCCAGAGGCAACTAGATAATCTGATAGACTGAGTTGCACCATTCTAACCTCAACTGTGACGTAGTAACTTCATTTCAAAGATTCTGGCTTTGTTGTGCTAGACTGGTTTTCTCCTCATGAAGTGAAAGCAATGCAAGAACAAGATAAAGTATATGAGCTATCCTATGAAAAGTTATCTCAAAGTCTATCAAAGAAATAGAAAAAGAGAAGCAATATTGTAAAATAGAAACAGGTTACAGAAGACAGAAGAATCCCTCAAAAATACTGCTTACTCTTTTTTTTTGTAGGTCCTGGGACTTGAACTCTGGGCCTGGGCGCTGTCCCTCAGCTCTTCAGCTCAAGGCTAGCGCTCTACCACTTGGGCCACAGCGCCACTTCCAGTTTTCTGATCGTTTATTGGAGGAGATCAGAGTCTCAGACTTTCCTGCCCCCGCTGGCTTTGAACCGCGATCCTCAGACCTCAGCCTCCTCAGGAGGCAGGATGCAAGCATGTGCCACTGACGCCTGGCTTCGGCTTACTTTTTGAATGAACTATGGTTTAGCTTCCCTTTTTTTGGTCCTTTTGTGGATTATGTAAACTCTAGGGTTTTGTTTTTGTTTAAAAAAAAAAAACCCTTCTCATTGACACCAAAGATTTGGAGAGAAAAGAATTATTTTTTAAAGCTCTACTTCTAGCTTTTTTGGCTATTTGTCCAGGATGGTTTTCAACAGTGATCCTCAGATCTGAACCCCACTTCTCAATAGCTAGGATTATAGGCGTAGTCTGCCAGTACCTGACTTGTGAGACAGGGTATTGCCAGAATCCAGCTTGAGCTTGAATTCTTGATACTCCTGCATTAGCTTCTAAGTAGCAGGTATTACAGGCTAGCATACCACATCCAGTGGACAGGTCTTTTAGACAAAAGTATCTATCTCCAAGGAATTCAAAGAACTTGACAAAAACATGTCCTCTTAGTGGAGTAACAATAATGTAACGCTTTTCTCCATGCAGGTGTTTTGACAAACAGTAAGTGGAAAGTTAAGTTAAAAGTTGCAGTGCTCTTCCTCCTAAACCAGTTTCTCCTAAGTTGAAGCAAAATTTTATGCACGGGAGCTGAAGAACAGGAACACTGTGTGGTATGATGCAGCAATGCATCACTGCCAGGTAATGGTGCTAGGGAAAGGGCCTCCCTGGAAAGTCGGCGGGGCCTGACAAAGCCCTGCCTGAGAGCTGTCCCTGAACTAAAGGTCTTCAGGGTTCCAAGATGACTACCAGGGCCTACAACAGACTCACTGTAATGACATTTGGCCCACACAACTCCCATACACCTTTAAGACACATCTTCTGTTGCTTTGACAGTGTTTTTTCTTGCAACTGCCAGACACACAGATTTACCTAGTGCCTCACCTAAAAGTTTACACCACGGAGGCACCCTAATGCAAAATTCACTGGCAACCGTGAGAAAAGAACTTGGGTTCCAGTGAACTGAGCACCTTCTCTGGGGCTGGACTTCAGGGCTGTCTGTCGTACCTGCTGCTGTGCAAGCTGGACTTGGTACAGCTGCTGCATGTACTGCTGGTAGTGCTGCTCCTGAAGCTGGCGGATGAGAATTTGCTGCTGTTCGTAGTTCCCTGGGTACTGCTGGGCTGCATACTGCTGGAACTGCACGGCAGTCTGCGAGTTCAGGGCTGCCATTATCTGCTGCCTAAAACCAGGAACAAATGCATACTCCAGGGGTGTTTGAGTGCAAGAGCCTTCTTACAACACAGCAAGATGCCCTTATTTGCTCCTACAATTTAAAACTCATAAAAATGACTTAGCTAGTACTCTGTACCAATCAGTATGTGTTCCTGAAAGAAAAAAATGTGGATTATTTTTATGTAGGTTTTTCAACGTGAATTTGGGATGGAAAACAATAAGCATACCACTATAATTACTAATATTCACTGTGCTTCACTACAGGCCACACTACAGCTTGTCGGAACCAGTCACAAGGCTGCTTAGTAACAACCAAGCACCTACTACAGTAGACAGTCTGGTGTGAGCCACTGGTGCCCGTCTGGTCTCAACTCTTGAGCTTCAGTGATCCTATATCTTAGCTACCCAAGGGCTGGAAGCATAAGCATATGCTACCACATCTGGCTTACAGAGAACAACTTCTAGAAAACTCTTAATTCTATTATCATAAATGATATTTTGTTATTATTATAAAAGTGATGTACAAAGTGGTTACAGCTACGTGTATCAGATGAATACATTTATTTTTTGACAGTGTCACCCCTTCCCTTGCTTTCTCCCAGTTTTTCCTTCCCATCCCCACCCACAAGTTGTATAGTTTAACTTTTAACATAGTGTCTAGTGAGTACTACTGCTTACAATTCTTTTTTTTTTGCTTAAAATTCTTTTATGTTCTTTCACAGAGAAATAATATTTGATTGTTTATTTATGAGACCTTTAATGAAGACCTCAAATCCATCTATTAAGAAATAAATAGCTGAGGGCTGGGAAGGTGGCTCAGTGGTAGAGCGCTTGCCTTGCATGCCTGAGGCCCTGGGTTCGCTTCCTCAGCACCACATAAGCAAAAAGAAAAAGAAAAAAGCCTGAAGTGGCGCTGTGGCTCAAGTGGTAGAGCGCTAGCCTTGAGCTGAAGAGTTAAGGGACAGCACCCAGTTCCCAAGTTCAAGCCCTATGATCAACCAAAAAAAAAAAAAAGAAACCGGGCGCCAGTGGCTCATGCCTGTAATCCTAGCTACTCAGGGGGCTGAGATCTGAGGATCAAGGTTCAAAGCCAGTCTGGGCAGGAAAGTCCGAGAGACTCTTATCTCCAATAAACCACTAGAAAACCGGAAGTGTCACTGTGGCTCAAGCAGTAGAGCACTAGCCTTGAG
>NW_012267251.1:187124-188062 GCF_000151885.1 Dipodomys ordii
GTGGAAAAGTGCTTGCCTAGCAAGTACAAGACAGCCCTCAGCACTGCAAAAACAAATAAATAAAAACAAAGTAAACAAATGGAAACTGCTGTAGAGAGGTAGGTCTTCAGAGGTACTACAGTACAGTGATCTCCATCATGCCTGTTTAATCCAGCAGTGTCCTAAGTGGAGATCGTGAGTAAGCTTAACACAGACTCTCCCAGGGAGTAATTTCTGGGCACAGATGACAGGTCAGAAAAGAAACATCTCTAGAAGCCAGTAGGAATGAGAAAACCACACAGCTTCAAAGTCTGTGTAACTGGGCACCAATGGCTCACACTTGGAACATTAAATATTCCGAAGCTTGAGATCTGGAGGACCAGGCAGAAAGATCCTCACTTTCATCAACAGCAAGAAACTGAGCTGGAGGCACAGCTCAACTGGCAGAGTGACAGCTGAGCAAGTACTGCAAGCAAGCTCTAGGCCCCGAGTTCAAACTCTAGTATCAGGGGGAAATCCCAGTTTAAGATATTAACTCAGCAGTCTCACGGCAAACAGGTAAAGGGATCTCAACAGCGAAGATGAGAAGTTTTCAGGTCTCTACCATGGCAGAGTAAATTCTGGTGACATGTCTTCCGGGTGAGTCTTGTCAAAGCCACTGAGGAATGTGAACAAGTAGGAAGCCCTCACTCAGTACAGAGCAACTCCACACCCTTTTCAAGAATAGGTTTAGAATCTTGGAAGGGCTCTTTCTGCCACTCTGTCTACTATTGGAACTTAATTTCATTAGTAATAAGCAATTTTTGCTTAGACTTAAAATAATGGTGATATTGAAAGAAAATGGAAAGCATTTGAAACACTGTTGGGGTTTTTTTTGGTGTTTTTTTTTTTTTGGTCTGGTCATGGGGCCTGAACTGTGGGCCTGGGCACTGTCCCTCAGCTCTTCAGCTCAAGGCTAG
>NW_012267251.1:203062-212976 GCF_000151885.1 Dipodomys ordii
TTGAGCTGAGGGACAGCGCCCAGGCCCAGAGTTCAGGTCCCATGACCGAAAACAGCAACAACAACAACAAAAAAGAAAGAGAAAGAGAGAGAGAGAGAGCTGGGTGCTTGTGGCTCATGTCTGTAAATTTTAACTCAGGAGGCTGAGATCTGAGAATCATGGCTCAAAGCCAGGCAGAAAAGTCTGTGAGACTTTTTATCTCCAATAAACTACTCAGACAAAGCTGGAAGTGGTGCTGTGGCTCAAATGGTAGAGCATTAACCTTGAGCAAAAAAAGCTCGGGGACAGGACCTCGGGCTTAAGTTCAAGCCCCAGGACTGGCGTATACACGTATATACATGTATACACACACACACACTAAAAATAAACATGCACATTGAGAATAAAATCTCACAAACCCCCCATCAGAGCATGAGAGCAGACCTACATAGGGCATTTTACCACACTTAAAAGAGAGGCATTCATGGTCTTTCTTCAAAGCAGAATGAGGCCCTGGATCTAGTTCAGGCAGTTAGCAATGAAGCATCTCCTGAGAAACTAATCAGAAACAATGAGAGGAAATCAATGGATCCTAAGTTTCTGGATCCTCCTCAAAGTGTTGAACGGTGCTAACCAGCGTGTCCTGGCAGCTGGCTTCCTCTTCTCCCAGTCCCTATGGGTCCTTCACCAGGGACTAGGAATGAGCGCTTGATGTACGCTGAGTCACCAAGATCTGCCTTGATCTGGGCCACACAGGTGTTGTCAGTCAGACGTGGAAAAGTAGATGATAAAACCCCCAGCTATGTTGTGTATGACAGCAGAGACACTGCAGATATCAGGAAGAATAAAGGAGAGAAGTAGGCTGAGGAACCGGATACAGACATATGGACTCAGAGACAGACACAGCAACTGAGCAACATGGGTTTCTGCTTCTAGTCCTTGCGTTCTGCAAGCCAGCGCAGACCCTGCTAGTGTGTTCCTCTTTGACAACCAAGTCGCCGGGAAAGATGAAACATGGTTAACACTAGTCCACCTGCCAGGCACAGAGATCATAGAGTAATTCTAAGACACACAAGGAAGAGGCTCAGGGCCTCATGTCTGCTTCCCTGGCACTTAGCACTTGAATCACAAACCCCACCTTTCTTTTTTTTGGGCCAGTCCTGGGGCTAGAACGGAGGGCCTGGTCTCTGTCCCTGAGCCTCTCTGTGCTCAAGGCTAGCACTCTACCACTTGAGCCACAGTGCCACATCCAGCCTTTTCTGTGTGTGAGGTACTGAGGAATGGAACCCAGGACTTCATGCTAGGCAAGCGCTCTACTGGTGAGCCTGACTTTTTGTTTTGCTGGTCATTTTGGAGATGGAGTTTTCCTGGGCTGAGTGTAACCCTCGCCCCTCCAGTTCTCCGACAAGCTGGGCCGGCCTGCCTCTTCTTCTACAGCCACACAAGCTTACTTTTGCTGCTCCAACCGAAGCTGCTCCTCTTCTGTTCGCCGCCTGTCCTCTTCCTCCCGCCTCAGCCTCTCCTCTTCCTCCCGCCTCCGTCGCTCTTCCTCCTTTTGAAGGCGCTCTTTTTCTTCCTCCTCACGGCGCCTCCGCTCCTCCTCTTCCTTCCTATGTGGTAAAGAACAGCGAATGACCCTTCCACAGTCAGTCTTATTTTTTCAATAACCTAAATTTCATTTCCTAGTGAAAATCTCTAGAGAATAATGTGGCGATCTCCATCAAAATGTAAAAGACATACTCTCCATTAGTACAAGCTTACCAGAGTCAATCTCGTAAGATTATATGAGGAAGAATAGTTATTGTTATATAGCAACAGAAAAAGGTATCAATGAATAAGACACTACCTTAAATCACTATGATATACTTATACCTTCACAGATAAATACTGACAGCATTGAAGCTTTGCCTGGAGCTGGGAAGGTGGCTCAGTGGTAGAGTGCTGGCCTAGCATGCAGGAAGCCCTGGGTTTGATTCCTTAGTACCACATACACAGAAAGAGTCGGAAGTAGCGCTGTGGCTCAAGTAGTAGAGTGCTAGCCTTGAGCAAAGAAGCTCAGGGACAGTGCCCAGGCCCTGAGTTCAAGCCCCAGGACTGGCCCCAAAAAAGCTTTGCCTTCATAATACCTGTTGCAGTTATAGTTAGATGTATGTGACAAATTTAGCAATCCAACTGCCTTACCCATTAGAGAAAAAGCTCCACGGCACTTGGGATGTAGCTGAGTGGTAGAGCACTTGCCTAGCACACACAAGGCCCCAGGTTCCATCCCTAGCACATGTAAACACACACACATACACACACACACACACACACCCTACATCCCCCTTCCTCCAAAAAAGTACTCATGGTATGTGCTCTGTAAAGACGTAAGTCTGCGGTTCTCACATCACTACATTCTCCTTGGGCTCACCCAGGCCCAGAGTTCAGGCCCCATGACCAACAAAAAAAGAAAGAAAGAAAGAAAAAAGGAGAATGTTCATCACTTTTATAATAAATTGAAATTTTTTAAGAAATTAAAAAGTAGCTGGGTACTGGTGGCTCACACCTGTAATTCTAGCTACTCAGGAGGCTGAGATCTGAGGATGACAGTTCAAAGCCAGTCCAGTCAGGAAAGTCAGTGAGATTCTTATCTCCAATTAAACAACAGAAAACCAAATGGCGCTATGACTCAAGTGGCAGAGTGCTAGCCTTGAGCTGAAGAGCTCAGGGACAGCACCCAAGCCCAGAGTTCAAGCCCCACAACTGACAAAAAAATAAAATAAAAATTCATGGACCTTCCTTCCCAGACTCTGAACCACAATCCTCAGATCTCAGCCTTCTGAGTAGTTAGGACTACAAGTGAGAGCCTCCAATGCCAGGCTTTCTGTCACACACTTCAAGATTGGTGTGAGCAGTGTACTTGTAGGAACAGACCACAGCAACCGAGGGTCCAATGTCAGTGTGATCTCAAAAGAAACCTTCAACATGGAGGAGCCAGCCAGGCCAGGAAGAACCCTTGAATGCCAACGTGACTAGCCACCTCACCTCCTTGGCACTAACAAATAATCTCCCTCCAGTTTCTCTTGTTATTCTTCATCCAGTTTAATGCAGAAAGACAGAGAACTAACTGCTTTTAAAGTATATAATTTGTAAAAACTGGCTTTATTGTGTATCTAGAAAATTTAGATGGCCAAAGTTGTTTCAAATGTAACTTCTAGATGTGTTCATGGTAATCCTATTCACAACAACAGTGGAATCTCATTAACATAAACATCATACTCAGCAGATCCTCCCCCAACACTGAAAATAAGTAACAAGCCACCTGGAAGCCAAAGCCAATGTTTGTCTATACAGTGCCTACCATGCAGAACATGAAAACTATGAAATGGAGAATGACTATGCCGGAAGCTCAAGGCAGACAGCAGCAGTGTCAAAACACAGACAGGGAGGAGCAATGGTTGCGTTAATGGTGGACTGTGTTCAGAAACTTAGTTTACTAAAAGTCATGCTACTGAGATGGATAGGTAGTTTCTTCTACAAGTGCCTTACAAGCCATAAGGAAGTAGTCTCCTCCCTTCCCCTCCCCAAACTCATTCTATAAATACCTGTTCTAATCAGGAGTTTGAAAACTGCCCTAAGAAATGAGGAGCTGAGGGGAAAGAAAATACCTACAGTAAAGCAAAAGCATCAGCACGCTGGTTGTGCAGGGATAAAACACTCCACACCCTCAAACGTCACCTTTTTTTTTCTTGCTCTTCCTTCTCTATTTTGTGGGATGTAACATATGTTGAAAACAGATGGCAACACATATTTAAGAGCTTGACAAACTCTACCATGGCATCCTCTTTGGACAAGCTTCCCAGAGCTGCCCATTCTCTCCTGTAAAGAACAATAAGAAAAGTGACCTCCCCTTCTTTATAGAATGATAACTTGATTTAAATCTACATACAGAACTCTTGATTATAACTAAAACGAACCAGAAAGATAGAGCTCAAAAGTCAAATTTCAACAAGCATATATTGACTTACTAGATTGAGTTATGCTATACACAATTCAAAATCTCAAGTATATTATTGATAATGTGTGTGTGGCAAAAAATAACTACATGTTAATTTCCTTACACTGTATTTTAGCCTTAAACTGAAAAACATATTCAATGCATTCTTTTCTGGTACAATTCTCTAGCTGTCTAAATAAAGGAATCAAATATCATATAGTTTAAGTATTCATTTTTAACATCACTTAGGAAGAGTCAAATAGAATAAGACAAATATATTGTCCTGTGTTCAGTCACATTAAGTAGACAGTCCTTCAATATTTAACTATAAACAACTCCAAGACAAAAACAAACATCTGAAGACTCCAGAAGCTGGAAGCAAATTTGTTTCAGTTCTTATCCTAAGTCAAGGAGCAAGCCATTTATATCACAACAAAACCACACTGTACCCTTTCTCAACATTATTTTATTACATTCAATAAGCCACAGAACAGTTACCTCCTGTCATTTCCCAACACATCAAAGAATCCAACCTCGGGACAAGTGTCTGGATTGTATGGACCCAAAAGAACCTGCTTGTGCAGTGCCACAAGCTTCAGCTTTTCTTCGTAAGTCGGATGAAAGGCTTTGCCATCTTTCTCTGTAAGAAAAGAAATAACAAAATCAGTATTGGCACAACACAGTGTGCAGCACACTGTGCCACAACCTGCAGAAGCAACTGCAGACGTCATCATAGTAAGGCTTAATGTTAACAGTCAAGACTGAAACAGACAGCCATGGTGCTGAATTCCATTCTGCTTCCTTTCGGGTTCATGTGAGGAGGCCTCACTACGTCACTCAAGCTGGCCTCTAATTTACTATCCTCTCCTTCAGTCTCCAGAATGCTAAAAGTCTAGGCTTGCACCACCATGACCTATTTACTTTTTTTAATTACACAAACTACCATTATTTAAGTTGAAGCTACAAGAGAAAAACCCATCTGTCAAGCTGCTGTCAAGCACAAACACTAACACTTTTGACACACAAAAAGCAACATCCAATAGCCATTTTGTTCATAACCAAGAATTTTTTTTTTTTTTGGTGGGTCGTGGGGCTTGAACTCTGGGCCTGGGCGCTGTCCCTCAGCGCTTCAGATCAAGGCTAGCGCTCCACCACTTGAGTCACAGTGCCACTTCTGGCTTTTTCTGTGTATTGTGGTGCTAGGAATCAAACCAAGGGCCTCATACATGTGAGGCAAGCGCTCTACCACTGAGCCACCTTCCTAGCCCCAGTACCCAAGAATTTCATCAGACACAATTTGGTACCAATGCCAGGTGCCTAGCACTGTGCCCCAACCAAAAGAGAAGGGCTTCACCCCAGAATCCTCAGGAAGGAGAACTTACAATGAAACACTCCACCGAGTTACTACATAGCTGACCAAAGTTACTATAGGGATGGTCCACAGACTTGTGAACAGGTCAAATCTTTTATAAACATCCAGTGAAAAGAAAAATGACAACTCTAAGTCTTTTTTTTTTTGCCAGTCCTTGGGGCTTGGGTGCTATCCCTGAGCTGCTTTGGTTTAAGGCCAGCACGTGAGAGCCCCAACACCACTTCCGGCCTTTTCTGCGTACGTGGTATTGAGGAATTGAACCTGGGGCTTCACACATGCGAGGCAGCACCCTACCACTGAGCACCTATTCCCAGCCCTCTAATTCACCTTTATATGCAGGTGTCCACACACTACGGTAATGGGTGGGAGGCCAGAGACCAGGACAGGAGATGAAAGGGCTTAGCTATCCACTGCACAGGATTTCAGGGGCCCGTTGGAGGTGTCAGGTCACCAAGCATTTAGAAGACTGACTGTGGAGGAGCAGCTGCCTGTTCACTCTGAAATGAAGAGGGCCGGCAGGCTCGGAACGGCTGCTCTGACATGTTAGACCATAGAGCTGAGCACCTCCACAAAGGTGCTGATCAGGGTCATGTGTCCACAAACAGCTGGGACTGCTGGGAAGTGCCCAGAGCTGATGGCAAACCCGCTGCCAGGCTGCTAAGACCATGCTCCAGCCAGTTCCCAGCGGGAGGAAACTCACAGAGGAGCTGGTGGTAACAGCTATGCCCCCGGGCTGACAGACTTTATGATCGGGTACTGCTGTGTTGATGGTGGCACCCAGGGCACTGAAGGAGGCCCTAGCCAAGGAGCACAGCACAGACGGGGCTGCTCTGGGCTCATGGTGGGAGGCCAGGGGCTAGCTGGACAAGGATAAATATAGCTCATCGCAAAGACACGAGACCAGGAAAAAGATGGACGTGAGTAAGAGGCAGAGCACCAGCAGCTGTGAGTGAGCTCACGGCAGAGCATTCAACCCTCAGTGTGGGGGAGAGAGTTGTGGAAGGAGGGAAGGGAGGGGGCGCAACGGGACGACACGGTGATGTACCCCTATAATCACAGCATGTGGAAGGTTTTAATCCTAGTGAGATCTGAGGGTCGAAGTTAGCCCAGACACCACAGTCCATAAGATTCTCTCTCATCTCCAATTAACCATCAAATAAATAAATAAATAAGCTGGAAATGGCATGTGGCTCAAGTGGTAGAGTACTGGCCTTGAGCGAAAGAAGCTCAGGGACAGCGCCCAGGCCTGGCCCAAAAAACAAAAAACAATTATCAATAAAACATAACCTTAAATATTAATGATTATAATACTGATTATATTAGAAAGACTGGATCAAGTAATCTTATTTTTCGTTTTCCAAAATTTTCTTCAATAAGTATATACTTTTTTTTAAAGCAACACTTCTAATCCCAGGACCACCAAAAAAAAAAAAGCTCAAAGCATGGTTAGGTATATTTCAGTGGTAGAACATCTACTTAGTGCATACAAGACCCTGAGTCTCATCCCAGAACCAAAAAAGAAAATAAAAACAACAACAGTAACAAAAACAAGCCCTAAACATCAAAGCAACTTATGTGCAGCCTCTGGGAAAAGTTGACAGAGCAATTGTTCCCCGAGGAGCGTATACACATGTGCACACATGTGCTAACCCTAGTCACCTGTAGCTAGCCCAGTCCACCACTCCTTCAGACAACCTTTCACAGTCTAAACTGCCAGGCAGACTGTAGTATTAGAAAGAGGTTTTTGTTTGGTTTTTTAATTACATAAGAATAATCTCTAAATTATTTTGGTTCCATGGGTATTAAACTTAGTTAGTAGAGCTACGATATAGCTCAAGTAGCAAAGTGCTTGCCCAGCAAGCGTAACATCCTAGATTTGATCCTTAGTACAAAAATAAAAATACAGGGCCTGGGAAGATGGCTCAGTGGAAGAGTGCTTGCCTTGCATGCATGAGGCCCTGGGTTTGATTCCTTAGCACCACATAAGCAGAAAAAGCCAGAAGTGGCGCTGTAGTTCAAGTGGTAGGGCGCTAGCCTTGATCTGAAGAGCTGAGAGACAGTGCCCAGGCCCAGAGTTCATGCCCACAACTGACCAAAAATAAATAAAAAACAGTCGGGTACCAGAGGCTCATGCCTGTAATCCTAGATACTCAGGAGGCTGCAATCTGAGGATCGCAGTTCAAAGCCAGCAGGAAAATCCATGAAATCTCTTATCTCCAATTAACCACCAGAAAATGGAAAGTGACACTGTGGCTCAAAGTGGTACAGTGCTAGCCTTGAGGAAAAAGCTCAGGCACAGTGTCCAGGCCATAAGGTCAAGCTCCACAATGGACAAAAAAAAAGCAAAGCAGTAAAGAAGTAGCAACTACTGTTAAATGGGCAGAGAAAGCTGCTGGCACTCAAGCACTTTACTAGGACCATGCTCCGATGAAAGTCCACTTCAGCCCCGCAGCAAGGGTCTCGGGGCTTCATCTGAGGCTTCCGTACAAGAGCTAACTATCGCAGTTATCTAATTCCATCAAGTTTGGAATGGCAGCCAAACCAAACCAAACCATGTTTGCAAAAAGAAGCTGCACACTGTTCTTCAAATGCAAGTATAAAAGCACATCCTCATTCCTGTCAGTGTACAGCAATAAAGCCCACCCTTCTGCACTGAGCTGAAAGAGATCACGTGCAGACATGTATCCAACGGTGACCGCAAAGAAGTCCGCTTAGAGGCAGGTGAAACACCTATTTACCCGAGGAGATGAAGCAGGCCTGAGCGCACTGGGCCCCACCCTCGCTCGCCCCTCCTACCCCAGGATGGAATGCGCACTCCACACAGCCAGGCAAGTACTCTGCCCTGAAATACAGCCTCCGTCCCCACAGCCGTTTTTCATAGGGCTGTGGGCTAAGTATGATTTATATCTCTGTAAAATAGTTGTACAACAAAAAGCAAAACTGAATATCCACATACAACATCTACCATATATGGTTATTTAGGCTTAACACATTTACTGACTTTTTTTTTGACCAGTCCTGGGGCTTGAGCACTGTGCCTGCTCAAGGCTAGCACTCTTACACTTGGGCCACAGCACCACGTCTGGCCTTTTCTGTATATGTGGTACTGAGGAGTCAAACCCAAGGCTTTGTGCATGCTAGGCAAGCGCTCTACCACTAAGCCACATTACCAGTCCGACTTTTTTTTTGGTAGTGGGGTTTGAACTCAGGGCCTGGGCACGGTCCCTGAGCTCTTTCCCTCAAGACCAGCACTCTACTACTTTGGGCCACAGCACCACTTCCAGTTTTCTGGTGGTTAATTGGAGATAGAGCCTTACAGACGTTTTCTTCCCTAGCTGGTTTTAGCCATGATCCTCAAATCTCTGCCTTCTCAGCCTTCTGAGTAGCTACAATTGCACAAGTGAGTCACTGGTGCCTGGCTTTATTATCTTGTATAGCTACATAAAGGTGTTTCATTCACCATGCCAATGTATATGTGTGATGCCTCTTGAACAGTGTCACCCCCCCTCCCATCACTCTCCTCCGCCTCTCCCAACTCTACCCATCCCTCAAGATGTCTAGTTCCATTTTCACATACAAACACCAAGTATTTTGACTATTTGCCTACCATTCCACTTTCCATCTGTCTGCCCCACTCCCCTTGAGATCCACCCATAGTCATGTGGGGGGATGTGGGCGAAAAGGAACCCAACTGTGCTGCGGGCGGGAATGTAAACTAGTACAACCACCGTGGACAGCAGTCTGGAAGTTCCTCAAAATTAAACATACAGGCCTGGGAAGGTGGCTCAGTGGTAGAGCGCTTGCCTTGCATGCCTGAGGCTCTGGGTTCGATTCCTCAGCACCACATAAGCAAAAAGAAAAAAGCCGGAAGTGGCACTGTGGCTCAAGTGGCAGAGCGCTAGCCTTGAGCTGAAGAGCTGAGGGACAGCGCCCAGGCCCAGAGTTCAGGCCCCATGACCGGACCCAAAAATAAAATAAAATAAAAATAACAAAAATTAAGCATACATCTTCTTATAAGTACCGCGTGCTAACCAATTGTGCCACTGTAGCTCCATAAGCATACATTATCTATATGATTCAGCCATACTACCCTCCTGGGCATCTCTGCAGAACATCACAAGCCAGGATACCATAAAGATAATTGCACACCCATGTTCATTACTGCTCTATTCACAATAGCCAAGTTATAGAAAAAGCCCAGATGCCCCACATTAGGTGAAGGGATCCAAAAGAAATGTGGTACCTATACACAATTACTGGCTCATGCCAGTAATCTTAGCTACTCAGGAGGCTGAGATCTGAGGAGTTCAAGCCTCAAACAACAAGAAAAAAAAAAAAAAACATCATGTGAAGGGAAAACGGATAGACCTAGAACTCATCATGTTAAGTGAGTAAGCCTAGCTCAGAGAGACAGATGGTGCGCGCTTTCTCTCATATGTAGACGCTAGACACGATCAGTGATGCAGGACTCTGGGCGCTCACACAGTGAGACCGATCAGTGATGCAGGACTCTGGGCGCTCACACAGTGAGACACGATCAGTGATGCAGGACTCTGGGCGCTCACACAGTGAGACACGATCAGTGAT
>NW_012267251.1:213046-218466 GCF_000151885.1 Dipodomys ordii
CACAGTGAGACACGATCAGTGATACAGGACTCTGGGCGCTCACACAGTGAGACACGATCAGTGATGCAGGACTCTGGGCGCTCACACAGTGAGACCAAAGGACACTCTTAGGGGAGGAGCACAGGGGGCAAGGCCTATGTGCCTCTGATCACTTAAAATAATATTTATTGACATGAATTCCAGGAAAAAGAGAAAAAGAGTTTTGTCTTTTTGTCTTGTTTATGTCTTTGAGAAGGTAAGAGGGACACAGAAATGGAGCGACAAAGGGCAAACAAATGCAGCAGTGGTACTCACTAGATACCATGTTGAAAATGAACTATACAGCTTCTTGGTAAGGAGGGGAGGGAGAAACTGAGAGTGAGTGAAGAAAAAAGAAATAGGGAGCTGGGAAGGTGGCTCAGTGGTAGAGCGCTTGCCTTGCATGCATGAAGCCCTGGGTTCGATTCCTCAGCACCACATAAGCAGAAAGAAAAAAGCCGGAAGTGGCACTGTGGCTCAGGTGGCAGAGCACTAGCCTTGAGCTGAAGAGCTGAGGGACAGCGCCCAGGCCCAGAGTTCAGGCCCCACTACCGGACCCCAAAAAAAAAAAGAAAGAAAGAAACAAATTCTTGGGGCTGGGAAGGTGGCTCAATGGTAGAGTGCTTGCCTTGCATGCAAGAAGCCCTGGGTTTGATTCCTCAGCACCACATAAACAGAAAAAAACCGGAAGTGGCGCTGTGGCTCAAGGGGGTAGAGTGCTGACTAGCCTGGAGCTGAAGAGCTCAGGGCCATGCTCAGGCCCAGAGTTCTGGCCCCATGACTGGCCAAAAAAAAAACAACAACAACAGAAAAGAAACAAATTCTTTTATTAATGAGAAGGAATAAAATCCCTAAGTCAATGAATACAGCACACTTTGGAAGTCACTGCCATGTACTAAGTACATAATAAAGTTTAGGAGGTTCCCCGTGAATTCAACATGTCCATAACCAATTCTTTACCAGCTATCAGTTAGCCTCAGGAAACAGACCTGTATAGGTCTTTTTTTTTTTTTTAAGTCAGTCATGGGGCTTGAACTCTGGGCTTGGCCACTGTCCCTGCGCTCTTCAGCTCAAGTTGAGCACTCCACTGCTGGAGTCGCAGTACCACTTCCAACTTTCCAGTGATTAATTAGACATAAGAGTCTCACGGACTTTCCTGCTGTAGCTGGCTTTAAGCCATGATCCTCAGATCTCAGCCTCCTCAGTAACTAGTATTACGGGTGCTAGCCACCAGCACCTGGCTGTATAGGTTCTTAATTACCCTAAATGGAAGTATTTAATCACTTTTGGATTTATCATTCTTTTGTGTTAGCTTTTTAAAAGTGCTGCAATTGTATACTTCATATTTTGGAACAGTTCCCTCCATGATGTTTACAGGTCTGTGGTTTTTCAAACATAATCTCATTGAGTACATTTAGTTTTAGAAGTCACATCTCTGATGGGCTGTATCAGAGGCACAAAGTCTAGAATGTGTGTATTCACCATGACATACATTTTGTGCCTTGAATCACTCTGGGAAGTGTCTTGGAAAACTTGGACAGTCCCTCTATTCTTCATAAGAGTTTATATACATACTTATAAAGATGATTCTGTACCCTAATAAACGTTTTTGGGCATGGGACTGATTTTTATCTCTTCATACTCATACTCTGCATGATCTGTCTATAGTACATCAAACTTGGAGGTGTAGCCTTAAATTAACTTTAAAAACACTGGGGAGGGCTGGGAAGGTGGCTCAGTGGTAGAGTGCTTGCCTTGCATGAATGAGGCCCTGGGTTCAATTCCTCAGCACCACATAAGCAGAAAAAGCCAGAAATGGCGCTATGACTCGAGTGCTAGAGCACTAGCCTTGAGCTAAAGAGCTGAGGGACAGTGCCCAGGCCCAGAGTTCAGGCCCCATGACCGGCCAAAACAAGCAAACAAACAAACAAAAAAAAAAAACACTGGGGAGGGGGGTCCAATAAAATTTAAACTGCTTGACAAAAAAAGAAAGAAAGACAGACAGAGACAGCTATCAAGTGCTACTCTGCCAAGAGTTTAAATCAATATAATTCTCACAAGAAGAAGGAATGCATAGAGTCTAAATGTTTAAAAGGAAGGAAAAACACCATATAGTACTGACACCAGAGCTCACCTTCTACATACTGTCACTGGGGCTCTTCCGCTAGTAAACATCTCCTAGGTGTCGGCTAAGTGAGCAGTGAAAGCTCATCAAGCAGTAAATCCTTAGGGATTTATGTACTTTTCTGTCTGAGTGATAAAGGGAGGTGTCAGGAAGCTGTTAAAATAACTAACATCAACAATACAGCCAGGGTGGTGATGCCAACTTGGAATCACAACGTTCCACTTACTAAGAAAGGACTCTCAGAACTCAAGGCCAGCCTGAACTTCATAGTGAGACACTATCTCAAAAAAAACAAGGGCGCGCTGGTGGCTCACCTCTGTAACCCTAGCTACTCAGGAGGCTGAGATCTGAGGATCACAGTGCAAAGCCAGACCAGGCAGGAAACTCTGTGAGACTTTTATCTCCAAAAAAGCACTAGAAAACCAGAAGTAGCACTGTGGCTCAAGCGATAGTACACTAGCCTTGAGCTGAAGAGCTGAGGGATAGAGCCCAAGCCCTGAGTTCAAGCCCCACTTAGTAGGGCTTAGTGGGTACAGCACTGGCCAAGGCCCTTGGTTCAATCCACAGCACAGCAAAAATAAATAAATAATAAAATCAAGCCGGGAGCCAGTGGCTCATGCCTGCAATCCTAGCTACTCAGGAGGCTGAGATCTGAGGATCATGGTTCAATGTCAATCCTGGCAGAAAAGTCCAAGAGACTCTTATCTCCAATTAACCACCAGAAAACCAGAAGTGGTACTGTTGCTCAAAGTGGCAGAGTGCTAGCCTTTAGCAAAAGAGCTCAGGAAGAGCACTCAGGCCCTGAATTCAAGCCCCAGAACTGGCAAAAAACAAACAAACAAAAAACAGATTTTCCCAGTCCAGGCTATTTGCGATGGAAAAAAATTCATGTTTTCAAGATTCATATTTAGATATGAATCATTTCAAGATTCATACTTAGATAAAAATGCGTTATTAACTTTTAATTTTTTTTTTCCTGTCAGTTATGGAGCTTGAACTTGTGCTATTCCTGAGCTCTTCTGCTTAAGGCTACTGCTCTACCACTTTGAGCCACAGTGCCATTTCCGGTTTCCTGGTGGCTATCTGGAGGTAAGTCTCATGGCCTTTCCTGCCTAGGCTGGCTTTGAACTGCGATCCTTAGATCGCAGCCTCCTGAGTAGCCAGGATTACAGGTGTGAGCCACTGGTGCCCGGCTATCTTTAATTCCTGTGACACACCAGTGCACAACCCCACAACAGTGATCTACTACTACTGTTAGTCCTTGTAATACTGATAACAATCTAAGGATCCACTAGAAAAATTCATACACTAAAAAAAAAAAAAAAACTTGGCTCATCTCACTTTCCGTAATTCTTCCAACCTCCCTTCCTTTGCAGTCAGTGTCTCTTCACCACTGCAATGGTCTGTGCAGAAAGGTAACTTCCAGTTGCTGAACAACTATTTCTTCTATTATGTAGCTGGGTGTTTTCAGAGATTAATTTAGGAACTGAAGGAACCTTAACTACCAATGGAAAATTGTTTTCTCTCAAGTTCTGATAAGTAGCCACCCTCCCCCACCCCCTCAAATGATGGGGTTCCCTTAGGATTCTTGCATTCAAAAAAGTATTTAAAAGTATCTGTTAAATTTGTAACACTTAATTTGAAATCCCAGACAACAAATACCTTATAGCTTCCTTTGTATACAGAAACTGAGTCAAGAGGGTGTCTGGGAATTTACATGGCAGCTAGAATCCAGAGGGTCCCCAACTTTCAGAGCAAAGCTAAACTTACTGCACATTATACAATATTTTTATCTTTTCAGTGGATAAAATTACTCATTTGCTCATTTACTTTGCTAGTTTGTGGCAAAAGAAGTTGGTCTATTTTTTTTTTTTTGTGGTCGGTCATGGGGCTTGAACTCTGGGCTTGGGCGCTATCTCTGAGCTCTAAAGCTCAAGGCGAGAGCCCCTACTGCTTGAGCCACAGCACTACTTCCAGTTTTTTAGTGGTTTTTATTGGAGATAAGAGTCTCACGGACTTTTCTGCCCAGGCTGGCTTTGAACCGTGATCCTCAGATCTCAGTCTCCTGAGTAGTTAGGATTACAGGCGTGAGCCACTGGCGCCCTGCGAGGTTGGTCTATTTTTTACTATCTCTAGTGCAGTTTAATTATTGGAAAGTTGAGAATAAACTTTTAAAGAATATGATTATATGAACTGTACAGACAGACACAAGCAAACCTGGTAAGGTATCACTATAGCAAACTCTAAATTCAAGCTAGTGACCTAAAGGCTAAGCGAGCCATTAGCCATTATTAATTTCCCAAGTAAAGGTATCCGCATACAGCAAGGCTGAAGTCACTGTGCAGTGACAAGGAGTATTTCAAGGGTAAACTTTTTTTTTTTCCAGTCCTGGACTTGAACTCAGGGACTGGGTGCTGTCTTGAGCCTCTGTGCTCAAGGTTAGCACTCTGCCACTTGAGCCACAGCACCACTTCCGGCTTTTTTCTGAATTTATGGGAGAGTCTGACGTACTTTTCTGCTTGGGCTGGCTCTGAACCCTCACGCTAAGATCTCAGCCTCCTGAACTGCGCCTGGTTTCAAGGATAAACTTAAATAGAAAAAAAGTGCAACTACAGTGAAATGACCAAGTGTTTTAGGAAACATGAAGAGCCTCTCACCAGTTTGCACAATTAACTATTTTCAGAGAACTATTTTAACATGTATTACAACATCTTGGTGCTCAGTTTCGGCGGTACTGACAGTCAGGTACTGTCTCAGCAGAGTTGTCATAAAATGTTGTTCTGGAATGCATGGGAAACCTAGCAACCATTTTCAAAGTTTCATGTGCCAATCTCCTTGCTCTTTGGCTCAGGAATGCAATAATCATCCATCTTTGCTACTGACAAAAAATCATGATTGGCACTGCCTCCATTTGTCCCAGTGAAATGTTTTTTTAGATGCACAGTACACCACAATCTTGTTCTCAAACATCTTAGAATTAACTGTGCGCGCTGGACAGTGGGGTACATGGAAGGCCCTACTCTGAGGCCTGTTCTTGCACTTTGCTGGCAAGGTAAAATTCTATAACCATCTAGAAGTTACTAGAACCGTTTGACACGCGGGAGAGGATGGCCGGAACCTTTCCTTCCTCCCCATCGCACCTGCACAGCCAGGTGATCACGCTCCCCTCCCCAGTAAGGGCAAACCCCGGCGGGGTGTGTGAGGTCGCCAGCCGGGAAAACCGGAAGGGGATGGAGAAGAGAGAGGGCGGTGGAGGGCCCGGCCCCGGGGCCGCTCG
>NW_012267251.1:219846-222314 GCF_000151885.1 Dipodomys ordii
CGGGGTCGGGGCTCAGCGTGAGGCCGTCTACCGACACCTCGAGCCGCTCCGCGCTCAGCACCGCCGCCATCTCCGGCTGCTGCGCCTCCTTCGCGGGGACAGGCGGCGGCCACGTATCGACTTCCTGCTGACCTCTGACCTACACTTGCCAACGCCGGAACTTCCGCCGCCGGAGAGCGACGCCAGCCTGGAGCTCCGCCCCCGAGCCCAGGCCACGCCCCCGCGGCTCCGGCACGCCCCCCGCTTCCGGCGTCCGCGCCGCAGGGGTGCCGCGCCCCGCCTCCCAGGCCCCAGCGACCGGGACAAGGCCAGGTTTCCAGAAGGGTCTATGCAGTGACCGCGGCGCTGCTCCCGGGCCGCCCGGCCCGGCCCGGCCCTCGGCCGCTCCGCTCCGGCCAGCGCTCTACCGTGAGCCACCGCGCACTTCCGGCTCCCGCCCTGGCCTAATCCTGAGCAGAGGCCGAGGCTGGCCGGGGGTCCCGCGCCTCCCGGGGATGGTAGGCACGGCAGCCGGGCCCTGCTCCGCAGGGCTGGAAAACACCTCACAAGGACGCACGGTGGGGGCCTAGGACTCGAACTCAGGGCCTGCTACACACACACACACACACACACACACACACACAGAGTGGGGGGGGGCCTAGGACTCGAACTCAGGGCCTGCTACACACACACACACACACAGAGTGGGGGGGGGCCTAGGACTCGAACTCAGGGCCTGCTACACACACACACACACACACAGAGTGGGGGGGGGCCTAGGACTCGAACTCAGGGCCTGCTACACACACACACACACACACACACACAGAGTGGGGGGGGGCCTAGGACTCGAACTCAGGGCCTGCTACACACACACACACACACACACAGAGTGGGGGGGGCCTAGGACTCGAACTCAGGGCCTGTCACACACACAGTGGGGGGGCCTAGGACTCGAACTCAGGGCCTGCTCCAGGCTAGCCTACCACTTGAGCCACAGCACCACTTCTCCTATATTTGTAACTAGTGATCGATGAGTGCCGCACAGTTCTGCTTTTTGACCCACGGTTCTCATATCCCAGGCTCCTGAGCAGGTTAACCAGAGCTCCCAGCACCAAGGTTTCACTTTTGTTTTTGCTTTGGTTTTGTGTGTGTGTGTGTGTGTGTGCGTGCCTATCCTGGGGCTTGAACTCAGACTTGGGTGCTATCAGCCTCCTGAGAAGCTAGGATTACAGGCATGAGCTACCAGCACCCAACAGGAATGGTTTTTTGAATGAATGAAGATAGTCTTACATCATTTGCATGAACATATAGTATGGGGATGAGGGGGCTTGTATATCTGGGATGGTAGGAAATGCAGAGGTGAGCGATAGCTGTTGTCCAGCCCCAAGGCATCATGGTCCAGCAGGTGAGACCATGCACAGCATAAGATTATGTCTAGGATGGCCAGGCTGCCAGTGCTGGAAGCTATTGCCAACTCAGTGACCTTGAGCAGGTGACCTCTACTAGATGGGTGGAGTAACAGCAGTATCTACATCTTAGTCTGTTGAGAGGCCTGGATCACGAACATGCGTGGTAACCAGATGATAGATCTGCACTCTGCCAATTTATGTTAGGTCCATCAGGCTGCTGCTCTTCTTGTGTTTCTGTGCTGCACTGGGGTACCTTAGACTGGGTGGCTTAGGGGTAGTAGCACAATGTATTTCTCACAGTTCTGAAGGCTGGGCATCTTGCTGCAGTCTACCAGGAGGGAGGAAAAGGAAGGCCTTGGAAGGTTTGAGTTTTATATTTTTAATATACTTTTATTAGCATTAAGATGTTGTATATGGGGCTGGGAAGGTGGCTCAGTGGCAGAGTGCTTACCTTGCATGCCTGAGGCCGTGGGTTCGATTCCTCAGCACCACATAAGCAGAAAAAGCCGGAAGTGGCGCTGTGGTTCAAGTGATAGAGCACCAGCCTTGAGCTGAAGAGCTGAGGGACAGTGCCCAGGCCCAGAATTTAAGCCTCATGACCAACAACAACAAAAAGATATTCCCACAGCTGTTCCACTGCTCTGAGTCTGCAGAGGATCCAAGAAGAGTACCTAGCTCAACATTAGAGCATCCACAAAGACTTCAGGAAATTCTGTACATTTCTTTCCCTCCCTCCCTTCCTCTCTCCCTCCCTCCCTCCCTTCCTTCCTTCCTCCCTAACTTCCTCTATCCTTCCTTCCTTTAAATAGAAATAAAAATAAATTATATATAAAAACAAAGATGCTGTATGTAGGGATTACCATTTCACAATTCAGGTAATGTATATACTTCTCTCTTGGACAATGTCACCCTTCCTATGTTTGCCTCCAGTTTCCCCTTCCTGCCCCTGCCCACAAGATGCACAGTTCATTTTCTACACAGTGTATACTGAATACTGTGGATACCTTGATTGCATTTGTTTACCCTTCCTCCCTCCCTTTCTGTCCTCGACCCCTTTGCCCTCCCTGAAAAGCAGGG
>NW_012267251.1:222509-227102 GCF_000151885.1 Dipodomys ordii
TTGCTTATGTGGTGCTGAGGAATCGAACCCAGGGTCTCAGGCATGCAAGGCAAGCACTCTTCCACTGAGCCACCTTCCCAGCCCCCATACTGGGGCTTAAACTCAGGGCCTGGGCACTCTCCCTGTGTGTCTGCTCAAGGATGGCACTCTACTCTCTGAGCAACAGCTCTGCTTCTTGTGCTTTGTTGGTTAATTTGAGATAATCTCACAGACTTTCTTGCTCTGGCTGACTTCAAACAAAAACTGGCAGATCTCAGCCTCCTGAGTAGCTAAGATTGCAGGCATCAGCCACGGCCGCATGTCTGCTCTGTGCTACTTTTGTAAAGATGACTCGTGGGTTCAGCCCACGTTCCCAAGCGCAGCTCCCGACACTCTCACATTGGCAGGGCAGGGTTCAGCACATGAATGCAGGAGTACCTGAACATTCATCCTACAGCACTACAGGCATTCACCTAGAAGAAAGAGCTCCCCTCACCTTGAGGCAGGTTTGGGGAATGCTTCAGAGGGAAGGCCGGCTCCGATCACCAATGTGCACTTGGGCATTGGAAGGATGAGGAAGCAACACCCTGGGCAGAAGGGGTCTGTGGAAGTGGACCGGCAGTCATTCCCAGGCTGACAGAGCCCTGGGAGCTCAGTGAGGCTAGCCAGGCAGGGGAGCTGGGGAGGCGGGCAGGACGGAGGGTGCAGGGCCTAGTGGGAGGGCCAGAGAGGCCTGGGGAGGCGGGCAGAGGCTCCTTCCAGGGCTGTGTCAGGAAGTGCCGCTGTGGTCAGGCTGGCAGTTGTGACCTCAGAAGGAAGGCTGCGGTCACTGACCAGGAGAAGACCATGCAGTCCTGGGGGAGAAGCAGGAAGGAGAGACGACAGAAGAGATGGTTGGCCAAGCGTCGCTGAGACCGCAAGGCCCGCAGAGACACGGAGGGAGGGAGGGAAGCCGCCCGGCTCCTGGGGCCTCGTGGCCCTCTACACCTTTAGGGCTTCCATGCTGCATAGATGAGATGTGATTCTCTTTTTCTCTGTGAGAGGGCTCGCTGTCCCCCAGGCTGGCTTTGAACCTCTAACCTCAAGTGTCCTTCCATCTCAGCCCAAGTGGCCAAGCCACAGGTGCACACGGCTATGCCTGTCTCCCTGAGCTGCTTTTTGCTCAAGGACAGTGCCACTTCCAGCTTTTTCTGTGTATGTGGTGCAGAGGAATCAAACCCAAGGGCTTCATGCATGCAAGGCAAGTGCTCTACCACTGAGCCACCTTCCCAGCCCTTAAGCCATTCTTAAGGCTCACAGTCCATTATGAAATTGTATGTATTTTTCATGGTAAGAAATAAAACTGTTTGGGCACTGATGGCCTACTCCTGAGATCTGAGAATCAAGATTCAAACCAGCTCAAGTAGGAAAGTCCATGAGACTCATATCCAACTAATAACCTGAAAACTGGAAGTGGAGCTGTGGCTGAAAGTGGTAGAGTGCTAGCTTTGAACAAAAAAGCTCAGGCCCTGAATTCAAGCCCCAGGACTGACAAAAGAAAAAACAAGTGACATTGTCTTAGGAAGGAGCAGGGGAAATGGGAAGCCATAGAAGAAAGAAACGCAAGTCAATAAATTATATACACAAGAGGATACAATGTATAACTAATGCATACTAATAAAAAAGCACCTAAAGGCTCACTCCTATAATCCTAGCTACTCAGGAGGCTGAGATCTGAGGATTGCGGTTCAAAGTCAGCCCGGGCAGGAGAGACCGTGAGACTCCTATCTCCAATAAACCACCAGAAAAACAAGAAAGTGGCGCTGTAGCTCAAGTGGTAGAGCGCTCGCCTTGAGCTGAAGAGCTGAGGGACAGCGCCCAGGCCCAGAGTTCAAGCCCCACGACCGACCAAAAAAAAAAACCAAAAAACCACCTAAAGCTAAAAGTTTCCTATAATCTCCTTCCTGAAAGCTAATATTAACAGCTCAGAAACATTTTTCCATTTGTCTTAAAATATTCATACAATCTTATAGCGGGTATCACTATTAAATAGTATTTTCTGATTACAGACCACCAAAATGGCTCGAATGTTTGGGAAAGCGATTCATTCCAGGGATGTGTTTCTCCAAGGCTGATTATTAACCTTTCTTGTGACTCAGCGCCATCTGCTGGCCAGAGAAGGAAGTGCTTTACATCCTGAGTAGGACTCAGTTGGCAGCCCAGTGTTTCTGGGTAGGATGGGCAGTGGGCCCAGCAGGCCCTGGCCAGTGATGGAGGCAGCAGGTGCACGGGGCGGCATCTCTGTGCTCTGTGCACGGCTTCTGTCGCGTGAGCCACATGTCTGCCTTTCCCCCTCTGCTGAGGCTGAGCAAGAGCTTTGAAGAAGGTGCATCCTCGCAGGACCAGGTAACACATGTGGACAGCATCTCAGCAGCGGTCCACTGATTTATGTGCTTCACGCACACGAGATCTCACTCACCTCTCAGAAATCCCCTAAGGAGGTGTCATGTCGTTCTTTGGAGGAGGATCCCGGGGGTCAGGGAGACCTTTGATGACTGAGCTTTACTTCATAGAAGCGTGCCACCTTGCACAGCTATTTGTACAGCTTTGGAGACAGACTGTCCTATCACCGTCCTAGCCAGATCTTGAACAGGACACAAAAGCCTCCAGGCCTGTGTCTCTATATCACAGGACACAACTACTGCAACAGCCCTAACCAGAGTGTTGTGACAGGGGTTAGCTAGGTGGCACATGGAACACACTTCATAGATGTCACTACTTGATTATTACTGCTTTTGTGGAGTCCTGGGTCAACAAAGTAGCCAGATCCCGTCAGCCAATCACCAAAACAGCTGGAAAGCCTTGTTCCTGCTCCATACCTGTGCTGCCACGGATGACCCAGTGCCAGAAGGAAAAAGCTCCTTTCAGCCTGTGTCACAGATTTCAGATTTCTTTGAAATCTCTGCAGAACACACTTGTGAATTTTTTTCCAACATGGAATAAAGAAGAAAAAAAAAAGCAGGGCATAGGTGGCTCACGCCCGAAATCCTAGCTACTCAGGAGGCTGAGATCCGAGGATCACAGTTCAAAGGCAGCCTGGGCAGGAAGGTCTGTGAGGCCAGGGAACAGATCCTTCCTAGCAAGGAGTGTAAACAACTCCCCAAAGCGTGCCCAGACAGAGGCGCAAAACCCGACAAGTGTCAAGTGACCATCAGCACAGGACAAAGTCTCCGTGGGGTCCTGTAGTTCTGACCGTGTGTGTGTGTGTTGAACGCTGAGTAGCTCCTGTCTGGGTGAACAGAGGTGGCGCACGGCTTGGAGGAGCAGGGCTTTCCTCATCTCCCCTCAAAGACTGTGTCCTGCGTCTGCCCTTCCCAGGCCCCTCCCCAGCACGCAGGTCAAATGCCAGAGTCATCCCAACCATCACAGCCCAAGCCAACTACTTCCACATACACCTTTAGGAAATATTCTTGATCACTTCCTACATCCACAGCACCGAGCAGGGGACTGGTGTTCACCTCACCCCAAAGCTGTTCTTCATGAAGTCACTCACTCTACACATTGCTGACTGAGCACACCCACATGCTCTCGCAGTAGGGCAAACGGAGGTGCCCCGGCCAGCCCGGGTGCCATGCTGGGGACCTCAGCCCCTCAAAGCCTCCTGTTTCTTCCTATCTGAAGGAAATTCCTAGACCTAACAACAAAACTACATGGTGAAGTTGGAAATGTCCTAGTTCTAATATGAAGGAGACACACAGGAGAAAAGCAAAGAGTATGAGTATCTGAGCTTGGCTCAGCTAGGTGATTTTTTTTTTTTTGTTGTTGTTGCTTGAGCTCTGGGCCTGGGTGCTGGTGCTGTCCCTCAGCTCTTCAGCTCAAGGCTAGCACTCTTCCCACTTCTGGCTTTCTGAGTGGTTTACTGGAGATAAAAGTGTCATGGACTTTCCTACCTGGGCTAGCTTTGAACCGTGATCCTCAGATTTCAGCCCCCTGAGTAGCTAGGATGACAGGCGTGAGCCACTGGTGCCCACTTGGCTAGGTGATTATTGGGGGGCAGGGGGGCGGGTCTGGTCACGGGGCCTGAACTCTGGGCCTGGGCGCTGTCCCTGAGCTCTTCAGCTCAAGGCTAGCGCTCTATCACTTGAGCCCGGCTAGGTGATTTTTAAAGTTTTTAACAATCCTTGGGAAAATAATTGAGTTTAGATAATAGGCACTTCCGGGCTGGGAAGGTGGCTCAGTGGTAGAGTGCTTGCCTTGCATGCAGGAGGCCCTGGGTTCGATTCCTCAGCACCACATAAGCAAAAAGAAAAAAAGCCGGAAGTGGCGCTGTGGCCCAAAAAAAAAGATAATAGGCACTTCCCTGGAAATTTTAATGCATATTAAAAACATGTGGATTGCTATATTTATTTGTAAAGTGCAAGTCCTAGGCTCTGATCAAGACCCGTTCATTACCTTTGTCTCTCTGATACTCAGTGGTTAGGGAAGCTCCATCAACCTGTGCAGCACTGGGCATTTATCCATCCCAGGCCTGAGAAAGCCTGGCCCTGCCTCTCCCTGCCCTGCTTTGCCTCTCCCTGCCTCTCCCTGCCCCTGCCCTGCCCTGCCCTGCCTCTCCCTGCCCTGCCCTGCCCTGCC
>NW_012267251.1:229074-231331 GCF_000151885.1 Dipodomys ordii
TTCTTTTTGCTTATGTGGTGCTGAGGAATCGAACCCAGGGCCTCATGCATGCAAGGCAAGCGCTCTACCACTGAGCCACCTTCCCAGCCCCTCTCTGAAACTTTTCTATGTGTGTGCAAATATAAACATGTATAGACAAAATAAGTCCTTTTTTTGGGGGGGGTCCAGTTGTGGGGCCTGAACTCCGGGCCTGGGTGCTGTCCCTCAGCTCTTCAGCTCAAGGCTAGCGCTCTACCACTGAGCCACCTTCCCAGCCCCATAAGTCCTATTTTTTATCTTATATTTTGTTCTATCAACAGGGACTCACTAGGTAGCCCAGGCCCACCCTGGCCTGGTGTCCTTCCTCTGCAGTATCTGCAGTTCTGAGAGTACAGGCATGCACTGCCAAGTCCAGCTTAAAATAGTTTTATTTGTTTTTTGTTGTTGGTCATGGGGCTTGAACTCTGGGCCTCAGCTCTTCAGCTCAAGGCTAGCGTTCTACCACTTGTGCCACAGTGCCACTTCTGTTTTCTGGTGGTTAAATAAAGAGTCTCATGGACATTTCTACCCACGGCTGGCTTTGAACCACGATCTCAGATCTCAGCCTACTGAGTAGCTAGGACTACAGGCATGAGCCACCAAGGCCCAGCCTCTAATTTTATTTTGAAGCCTAAGTCTCACTGTGGTGTGAAGGCTGGCCTTAAACTTTTGGGCTCAACAAACCTCCTGCCACAGGCTCAGAGCAGCTAGGACCACGGGCATGTGCCTCTGTGAGACTCTGCTCCAATTAACCACCTAAAAACTAGGCATGGAGCTGTGGCTCAGTGTTATAGAACTAGCCTTACACACAAAAAAAGCTCAGGGACGGTGCCAGGCCCTGAGTTCAAGCCCCATGACTGACAAAAAATAAAAATAAATAAATATAGGGTCTCACTTTTTGTCTGGGCAAGCTTGGGATCATAATCTTCGCAGCTATGTGTCCTACCTACCCGGGAACTGGGATTACAGCCATGTGTCATCATGTCTGGCTTCTGAGTTGAGGTGGGGCCCTGCAAACTTGGCCTGGGCTGGTCTCAAATGTGATTCTCTTGATGTTGTCCCCCTACGTAGTGTGGAGACAAATATCAGCCACTGCACCTTGACCCACAGTCCTAACTTTTAAAGAATAACGAGTCAAGGAGGTGAGTAAAAAGGGCTGGAGGCGCGGCGGGGGGTGGGGGTGGACCCGATGCAACTATGAGAAGTACAAGTTGTCATGTCAAAAACGAACTTTACAACTTGGGGGGGGGGGGGGGGGGTGGGGGTGGGGGGGGTGGGCGGGAGCACCAGCCTAGCAAGCCCTCATTCAATCCCCTGTATGCCAAAAAAAAAAAAGTAGGGGAAAGATGATCTGTGTGGATTCAAGTTCTAGTAAACTTTGCCTCAGTGAAAAACTGGGCAAGGGTTGGGAATTAACTGATGATTGGGCCCAGGCTGGAGCTCTGAGGGAGAGGGTTTAGGTGAGCCCCCGCTTCCCCAATGACCAGGCCAGAGCACCCCTAAACTGTGGGAAATGGGGGTGGTTATGGAATGGCAGAATTGTAGACAGCCACCCTTCCAGACCTCAACCCGGGCTGCACCATGGACTCAACCCAGACTCAGACTTACCCACGTGGGGTGCGGCCTGGGGTGCATCAGGCTTTCTTAATGTCCGTCGGAGGGGTATTAAGTGTCCAGTAGCAGAGTCCATGCTCAAAGGCTTGGGGCGCATGTGAGGGATTTCACTCCAGCAGCAGCCCTTCCCGCCGCACTCACTCCTCCCCCTCCAGACAGCTTCACATCCCAGGGAGGCTGCTGCTCCTCCTCCTCCCCTTCCTCCTCCTCCCCTTCCTCCTCCTCCTCCCCCCCCTGCCACCACCACCATCACACCCAGAGCCTTTCATCCCCTCTGCCTCTCAGCCTTTCATCTGAGCCTTTTAAAGTGCACAGACTTTCCACCACCAAAGAGCCACAGAAGGCAGGTGGGAAAAGCTGGGGCTGCTGGTGGCTCAGATAAACCCTTGACAGAAACCTGCAGGGCTTGAGGGGAACCCCACCGAGCCTTCTAGAAAGAGGAGGGCCTGACAGAGGACCTGGCACCCTGTGTGGGTGCTGTGGCCCCCTGCTCTGGCGCTGAAACACCAAGGCCCCTCTCAGACAGCCCGGCCTGGGGACCCCAAGTGCAGCCCCAGGACAGGAGCTTCTGTGCCAGACGGCAGCCCAGGCCACAACCCCGAGAAAACGTGTGCCTGCCAGCCAG
>NW_012267251.1:231618-237211 GCF_000151885.1 Dipodomys ordii
GAGAGAGGGAGAGAGGCGGCAGGCAGGCAGTGAGATCAGAGTCTCATGGACTTTCCTGCTCAGGCTGGCTTCAAATCAGGATCCTCAGATCTCAGCCTCCTGAGTAGCTAGGACTACAGGTGTGAGCACCAGCTCCCGGCTCATGCTATGCTCTCTACAGCATGTCTGACTGCCCCTTGTGCTTCAGTAGTTGCTTATGCTTGAGGAGAGCCCCACCGCTGACAAAGCCCCCCTGGGAACCAGCTCTGCCCCCAGCAGAGCTCTCCTGAGGCTGACAAGTGGTGCAAGAGCAGATCGAGCACTGGCTCAGGAGTCTGATGCAGAGGCTTCGGGAGACCCTGCGCAGGTGAGACAGGGGGGCCCGACCTCCCGACTTCCTGCACTCTTCCTGAAGACGATATTGGGTGGCGGACTCTGGACCGGAGCCGGGTGTGGGGGGCGGGTTTCTCTCAGTTTCTGGTGAAGGTTCTGATCCTCCCGCAACTCCAGCCCTGCAAGGCCGAGCGTCAGCGGCAGGCAGCACGCAGAGCTACGGCTGGCCTTAAGGACAAGGAACCTCCCTCAAGGGTTCACACACTCCTTCTTTCTTAACTTCCCTCCTTAACTGTGGTTTTGTTTGTTTTCTGTTTTGTTTTTGTTGTGGGGCCTGAACTCTGTGCCTGGGCGCAGTCCCTCAGCTCTTCTTGAGCCACAGCGCCACTTCTGGCTTTTTTTGCTTATGTGGTGCTGAGGAATCGAACCCAGGGCCTCATGCATACAAGGCAAGCGCTCTACCACTGAGCCACCTTCCCAGCCCTAACTGCATTTTTTTTTAAAGACAGGAACTCCGTGTGTAACTCAGGATGGCACAGGATTCTTGGTCTTCCCGCCTCAGTCCTGACCGCTGGGATTCCAGGGGTGACACACCACACACAGCCACACACCACACAGAACCTTGTGGCGTCCACGGAGCTCAGGGGAGGTGCTCTGGCGACCGGCTGGGGGGGGGGGCGGATAGCAGGCGCGGTGCTGCTGGGGAGGCTGTGACCGGCAGCAGGGAGGCCGCAAGTCTGGCGGTGAGACCCCCAGCCCTGCCCGGCCGCGCGGCCGGTGGATCCAACCTTGACCGCAGAGGCCTCAGGAAGCCCTGGAGCAAGGCTCGCCCGCCCGCAAGCCACGCTCACATGGACCGGCTCTGGCCTCCCCTCTCCAGCGATCACAGCGCACCTGTGGCTTCCGCCTCTGCTTCTACCTACCACCAAACACCTGCGTCAAGGCAGGGCTGCCCCGCCAGGCAGACTCCCAGGTCCAAGCAGGGCTAGCCCCGGAGCGGAGAAGGCTGTGCAGAACTGAGGTCCAAGCGGGCCCAATGCCATCTCCACGGCCTTTCAAACCCACCACAGGATTATGAGCGAGGACTAAGCCGGGCGCCGAGGCTCATACCGTCATCTTAGCTCCTCAGGAGGCTGAGATCTGAGGATGGTGGTTCAAAGCCACAGGAAAATCCATGAGACTCTATCTTCAGTTACTCAATGAAAAGCCATAAGTGGAGCTGTGGCTCAAGTGATAGAATGGCAGATTGAGTAAAAAAGCCTCAGTACTGGCACCCACCAAACACACACACATACACAAACACTCAGCTTGGAATATATGGAGATATCATAATGAAGCCCATTTGTACACTTAACATATGCTAATAACAAAAATAATAATGACTCAGGATAGTAGTTTGTCTGCACGGCTGTGTTTCAGTTATAAGAATAGACAGTCTAGGGGCTGGGAAGGTGGCTCAGTGGTAGAGCGCTTGCCTTGCATGCCTGAGGCCCTGGGTTCGATTCCTCAGCACCACATAAGCAAAAAGAAAAAAGCCGGAAGTGGCGCTGTGGCTCAAGTGGTAGAGCGCTAGCCTTGAGCTGAAGAGCTGAGGGACAGCGTCCAGGACCAGATCCAAAAAAACAAAAACAAACAAACAAAAAAAGAATAGACAGTCTACAAACAGACGGTGTTGGGAAGCACGCTCTGCGTACCTGCAGGCAGAGGGAATCTGAGCTGATCTTCAGCTACTCTGTTGTCATCTGACACATTCATAAATTATTTGAGAACAGGACAAGTATTGGTGGTAGTTCTGTGTTCTCCTGAGCCTCGCTTGTCCTTGTCAGAACGGCTTCCCACAATTTGAGACATCTGGTTCTAATCCAGCATCCAGGCAGCTAGAGAGCTCCGGCAGCTTCACCTGTGGTTACAGCCTGAGCGATCAAAGAAAGCTAAATGAAGTTGGGCTCATGCCTGTAATCCAAGCTCAGATCTCAAGAGCTGAGATCCGAGGATCAGACAGCCCAGACAGAAAACGGTGAGGCTCTCATCTCCAATTAACCAGCAAGAAGCCTAAAGTGGAGCTGTGTCTCAAGGGAAAAAGCAAACAAGGAAACTCGAGGCTCTGAGTTCCAGCTCTAGTATCAGCATATGCCAAAAAAAAGAAAGAAAGAAAGAAAAATGCCGGGCACCGGTGGCTCATGCCTGTCATCCTACCTACTCAGGAGACTGAGATCTGAGGATTTCGGTTAAAAGCCAGAGGAAAGTCTGTGAAACTCTTATCTCCAATAAACACTCAGAAAACTGGAAGTGGCGCTGTGGCTCAAGTGGTAGAGCGCTCGCCTTGAGCTGAAGAGCTGAGGGACAATGTACAGGCCCAGAGTTCAGGCCCCACAACCGACAAAAAAAAGATGGAAGGAAGAGAAGGAGAAGGGAGGAGGGAAAGAGAAGGGGAGGGAAAGAGAAGGGGAGGTAAGGGAAAGGAAGGGAAGGGAAGGGAAAGGAAAGGGAAGAGAAAGAGAAAGAGAAAGGAAGGAAGGAAGGAAGAAACAAAAGAAAGCAAACAAGCAAAGGAGAGAGCTGAGCAGGTTTTCGAGCAGAGTTCCTACCTGGCAGCATGCCCGAGGCCCTGGGTCCATCCTCAGTAGCACAAGAAAAAAGACAAAATGGGATTTAAGTCAAATGATGTTAAGGAAACTTAACATTAATTAGTACTCCCAACCAAATCACCACCTTTTTTTTTTTTTTTGCCAGTCCTGGGGCTTGAACTTGGGGCCTGGACACTGTCCCTGAGCTTCTTTTGCTCAAAGCTTTTTCTGTGTATGTGGTACTGAGGAATCGAACCCAGGGCTTCATGAATGCTAGGCAAGCACTTTACCACTGAGCCACATTCCCAGCCCCCAATTTGCCACTCTTGAAGAACACTCTGGTGGTAATATTTAATAAACTGTTTAGCAAATCTACACAAGACAGCCTGGCATAGAATGAAGGGACAAATCCAGGACAAAGAAATCGTTTTTGTTTAAACAGTAAGACTGAGAGTGCTCAGAAGGCATTTTTCTGAGAGATGTCAGACACAGCTGAGTCTGAGAGCTTTGGATTTCTCATCTTCAATGTGTGAACTTCAGCTTGCAGAACTTCCTCTGAGGAGGAAATGTTTTCTTCACCTTACTGGTTGGAGTCATTCCTGAAAGACTTAGAAAAAAAGATCTTTTTTCCTATCCAGAGTTGTTTGGTCTAAATAAATGGAAGTAGAAAGAATTCACTCAGCCTATTAAAAACTCAACATGCTGGGTTCACATGTGTCTGCTTATGTATGTGTGTACGTACATACGTATGTATATATTTGTGTGTGTGTGTACGTACGTACGTATGTATATATTTGTGTGTGTGTATGTGCCAGTCCCGGGGCTTGAACTCAGGGCCGGGGTGCTGTCCCTGAGCTTCTTTTGCTCAAGGCTAGCACTCCACCGCTTGAACTCAGGGCCGGGGTGCTGTCCCTGAGCTTCTTTTGCTCAAGGCTAGCACTCTACCGCTTGAACTCAGGGCCGGGGTGCTGTCCCTGAGCTTCTTTGGCTCAAGGCTAGCACTCCACCGCTTGAATTCAGGGCCGGGGTGCTGTCCCTGAGCTTCTTTTGCTCAAGGCTAGCACTCTACCGCTTGAACTCAAGGCCGGGGTGCTGTCCCTGAGCTTCTTTGGCTCAAGGCTAGCACTCCACTGCTTGATCTCAGGGCCGGGGCGCTGTCCCTGAGCTTCTTTGGCTCAAGGCTAGCGCTCTACCGCTTGAGCGACGGCTCTACTTCCAGCTTTTTAGTGGATCACTGGAGATCAGAGTCTCATAGACGCTCCTGCCGGGGCTGGCTTTGAGCCATAATCCTCAGATCTCAGACTCCTGAGAAGCTGGGATTACAGGCGTGAGCACCACTGCCCGGCCTATGCTACTTCTTGAGTGTATCGGGCTGCCTAAACAGAAGGCTTCTCAGGTTCTCTTTCCCCTGTGGATGACTTTTGGAAGGTCGCTCACTTTCAATCTCTTGCAACCACTAGCTCTGAAAGAAACTTCAGAAAAGTAGCAGAGATGAAATCAAAGACAGCGGGCTGGGAAGGTGGCTCAGTGGTAGAGCGCTTGCCTTGCATGCCTGAGGACCAGGGTTCGATTCCTCAGCACCACATAAACAAAAAGAAAAAAGCCGGAAGTGGCGCTGTGGCTCAAGAGGTAGAGCGCTAGCCTTGAGCTGAAGAGCTGAGGGACAGCGTCCAGGCCACACTACGGACCCAAAAAAAAAAAAAAATCAAAGCCAGCCAGGATCAAAGGGCCCCGGAGATGCAGAAGGGAAGGTCCTTTGCCTTTTCCTGGCTCCTCTTTAATAAACACCCCGGCTCCTCTGCCAGGCAGAGCCTGACTCCAACAACAAAGAGGGGGGAAGAGAGCACTTAGCACCTGGGGAGGAAAGCCGGCCTCCGAGAAGATGTGGATGCAGGCCAGGCAGTGGCCCTCCAGCTCTGCCCTTCCCCCCACCGTCACACCTGTCCTCCTGGGTCAGTTCAACGAAGGACCAGTCATGGCTGGTGTGTCCCAGGCCCCGCAGACCCTGGGCTCTTGCTGGCCGTCTCATACCAACCTCGAACTTCAGCTTTCTGAGAAAGGAGTAGAGTGACCATTGTCATGTTTCCATAGAAGAAAGTTCTTTATGGAGTCCTTAAATTTTGCAGGTCAAACCGGGAGACTAACTTACAGTGATACTTTTAAAAAGCTGCCAGCTGGCTGGGCAGTGGACCTGGGGATCAAGGTTCAAAGCCAGCCTGGGCAGGAAAGTCCATGAGACCCTGATTTCTAATAAACCACCAAAAACAGGAGGAAGTGGCGCAGGGGTAGAGCGCCGGCCTCGAGCTGAAGAGCTGAGGGACAGCGCCCGGCCCGAGTTCAGGCCCACGACCGACAAAAACCATCAAATGTCGCCGGCTTTTTGGGGTCCCCTCCCGCAGCCACGGAAGGAACCGGCCACCCACGCGGGCGCAGAGGCCCAGCTGTGCGGACGCTGGGAGGCCGCGGCCCCGGGAAGAGGGGGCGCCCGGTGTTCCAGTGCGGGGCGCCCTGACTGGTGCAGCTGGGGCGGGCGGTCCTCCGCAGGCCCTCGCGGGACGCACGGCGGGGCGCACGCGGCCCGGGCCAGTTCCTAGACGCGCGCACGCGCACACACTTGTCTTGTTTCCGTTTCTGCACCGTTGTGAGGGTGATGCACAGCGGCGTCGCCTCCCCGCCGGCCGGGCCGGGATGTGGATTGCGGCGGGGCCGAGTTC
>NW_012267251.1:239486-242939 GCF_000151885.1 Dipodomys ordii
CGGCCTTGGCCGGCTTCTGAGGACCCGAGACTGCCGGGTGTGTCGGCGTGTGCCCGCGGCCCGTCCAGGTGCGCCCGCGGCCCGTCCGGCTTTGTCCGTCCGGCTGCCCCCGCGGCCCGTCTAGCTACGCACAAGGCCGGTCCAGCTGCTGCGCACAAGGCCCGTCCGGCTCCGCACGCTGTACATACCCGCGGCCCGTCCAGCTGCGCCCATGGCCTGTCCGGCTGTGCACAAGGCCCGTCCAGGTGCGCCCGCGGCCCGTCCGGCTGCGCACGCTGTGCCCGCGGCCCGTCCAGCTGCGCCCGTGGCCTGTCCGGCTGTGCACAAGGCCCATACGGGTGTGCTAGTGGCTCATTCTCTTGCACGGTGGCTGTCCTCTTGTCACCAGCCACTCTTCTCCCTGGGCCCAGTCCGCCTCCCCCCTCCCGCCCCCCGTGTCCCCACGTTTCCAGGTCTTCACGGCTGATCTGGCCCGTTTCCTTGTGGATGGTGGGTAGACCCAGCTCAGTGTGAGCGGAGTGGGTGCGGCCACCCCCCTCCACAGCCTCCCTCCTCACCACAACCTCACACATCCTGACAGGAGTACTTTACGTTTTAAATGATAAAGTTGCCATACTTATGATGCACAGCGTGGTGGTGTGTGGATGTGCATATGTACACGCACACACACGGTAGAATGGCTAAATAAAAGTTGTTTGGCCACATGCATTACCTCACAGACTGTGTGTGTGTGATAACAACATCCACTCTTGGAGCATTAGGTATTGATAGTAACTGGTCATGATGAAAATGTACTCCCCAAAGAAGTCTTGTGCCCTCCACACCCTGCTTTTCTCAGCATGCCTGATGGCTCACATTTGGATGACAACCAGAGCCACTTTCTACAGCTTCTCTCTTTAGAAATCTGGCTGGGCGCTGGTGGCTCACGCCTGTAATCCTGACCACTCAGGAGGCTGAGGTCTTAGGATGGCAGTTCAAAGCCAGCCCAGGCAGGAAAGTCTGTGAGCGATGTTCATCTCCAATTAACCACCAAAAAGCTGGAACTGGAGGTGTGTGTGGCTCAAGCAGTAGGGTACCAACGCTGAGCAAAAAGCTAAGGGACAGTGCCCAGGCCCGGAGTTCAAACCCCAGTGCCAGCACTGGAAAAAAAAATGTGTAGTAGCCTGGTGATCAGGTCACAGCGCCTTTGGAGACCAGGTACAGCTCCTGCAGCCTCTTCTCCAATCCTCCACTCAAAACCCAAACCATCTTTGTTTGTTTGTATCGGTTGTGCCGCCTGAACTCTGGGCCTGGGCGCTGTCCCTCAGCTCTTCAGCTCAAGGTGAGTGCTCTACCACTTGAGCTACGGAACCACTTCCGGTTTTCTGGTGGTTTATTGGAGATAAGAGTCTCACGGACTTTGCCGCCAGGGCTGGCTTTGAACTGCGATCCTTAGATCTCAGCCTCCTGAGTAGCTAGGATGACAAGCGTGAGCCACCACCGGGCAAACTCAAAACGTTTTTCATTTTTCTCCCCAAATGCCTGCACTCCACCTTTCTGCAGCCTGAGACCCCTTCCTCTAACTCTGGTCCAGGCGGCTTTGCAGTTTTGTGGGTTATGAGATGCCCCCCGCCTGTCCGTAGCATGTCTGTCCCGTGCAGGACAGCTCCTGCAGGTCTCGTCCGCACAAGTCTTCTCAGGGGCATCTTTGCAGATGTACTATCAACTAGTAATCCATGTTGGCGGGGTACCGTGCTGAGGACTTTAATCTGGTTAAAGGCACATCTTTGCTTGATCCACGTTTAGTAACTCATGAGTACTTTGACTTTAGGGTTTTTGTAATTCCTACATATTTTTTACACCAGTTTCTGTATTGCTAGTTTGGGTTTTTTAGTTGCAGAACTTAACTCTGGGCCTAGTCGCTGTCCCTGAACTTCTTTGGCTCCAGGCAAGCGCTCTACCACTTAAGCCCCTGCACCACTTCCGGCTTTTTGAGTTCTTTATTGGAGACAAGAGTCTCTCAGACTTTCCTGCCTGGGCTGGCTTCAAACTGTGATCTTCAGATCTCAGCCTCCTGAATAGTAGCTAGAATTACAGGTGTGAGCCATCAACACCCAGGTTAGGACATTGTATCTTAATTTTGTTGGTTGTGGGGCTTGAACTCTGGGCCTAGACACTGTCCCTCAGCTCAAGGCTAGCACTCTACCACTTGAGCCACAGCGCCACTTCCAACTTTGTTTGCTTGTGTGGTGCTGAGGAATCAAACCCAGGGCCTCATGCATGCAAAGCAAGCAGCACTCTACCACTGAGCCACGTTCCCAGTCTGTTTGCTGATTATTTTGGAGATGGAATCTTGTAGATTTTTCTGCCTGGGCTAGCTTCAAACTTTGATCCTCTAAATCTGAGCCTTATGAGTAGCAAGGATTATAACAGGCATGAGTCCCAAGTGATGAAATACACCAGTCCCCTAGTTTCCATAGTGGTGGTGACGTAGTTTGTGCATTTTCAGATTAGCAAATCCACTATGAAAAGCATCCAAAGGCTGATTGAAATATATTGTAAATGTGTGGGAAGGTATTAGTGAGTGCCCCTCTGGATAACTAGGCTGTAAACATTAGCCAGGGTTGTAAGTGCTTACCATGTGACAAGCAGTCAACACGGGGGCTGGGGGGGGGGGAGAGGGTCCATCCGGCCCGTCTGGAGGAGCCAGTAGGGCTCAGCATTGTGAGATGTCACTCAGTGGGTCACAAAATGGGAAGGCAGGCTCACTACCCTGAACTCATGGTGCACTCTAAGTCTCATTAAAGTAACTTGAATTAGCATATTTGTATTCTTACATATTTTCTCTAGAGAATAATTTAAAAAGCAATACAAATACTTAAAACCCATTTTTGTGCCAGTACTTGGGCTTGAACTCAAGGCCTAGACGCTGGCCCTTGGTGTTTTCTTTCACTCTACTTCATGAGCCACAGCTCCACTTATGGTTTTTTGGTGTTTTAATTGGATATGAGTCTCACAGGCTGGCTTTGAACTTCAATCCTCAGATCTCAGTCTCCTGAGTAGCTAGGATTACAGGCATGAGCCACCAGTGTTTGTGTGTGTGAATGGGTATGTATGTGTATTGATACTGAGGCTTGAACTCCAGGCCTCAACTTTTCCACTCAAGGTTGGTGTTCTACTAGTTGACCCACACCTCTATTTGTGGCTTCTTGCTGGTTAACTCAAGATTAGCCTCAGGATCTGTCTTCTAGGTCTGACTCTGAACCCTGATCCTTGGATCTCAACCTCCTGAGTAGCTAGGAGTATAAAAGAATGAGTCTTCAGCCGGGCGCTGGTGGCTCACGCCTGTAATCCTAGCTACTCAGGAGGCTGAGATCTGAGGATCACTGTTCAAAGCCAGCCCGGGCAGGAGAGACCGTGAGACTCCTATCTCCAATAAACCACCAGAAAAACTGGAAGTGGTGCTGTAGCTCA
>NW_012267251.1:243064-245608 GCF_000151885.1 Dipodomys ordii
CACAAAACTCTCAACTTGTATCAAATGAGAATGCAGTAATAAAGTTTCATAGATCAATTTATTTGGAATTACAAATATTAATAAAAGACTTTGCATTTCTTAACAGTTTAGCTAAATATAAACTCTGCACTAAAGTTTTGCGGTGGCACAAGACTAACAAAGAACACAGAAGCATTTTAAACTATACAAAAACCTCAACTGGAAAATAATCTTATTATACATTAACATATAAAAAGCCTCATCTTATGAGGCCTCTGAAAGAATCAGAACCACCCATTCAGCTATATCTTAAACTCCAAATCTGAAGACAATTTATTATATTTTGGCTTTATAATATTCTATATTAAAATGAAGAGAATTCAAAATATATATTTTTTACAAGATTAACATTTTAGGCAAGCTTTTTTTTAAAACAAAGAAACCAAAATAACCAAAATCAAACCTTTCTGTATTTTACAACACCGATTATCTTTGTTTTCCTTATGAAATATTTTTACTTACAAACTTGTACTGTTGGATTTTAACCAGTAATCTGGTTTAAAAATTGTGCAAATAAACAAAACATATGAAAATAGTGTGTTATCAGTCTTTTTTTAAATAAATCTAGTATCCGCAGCACTTTGCCCTGAACGCAGGAGAGGCACGCCAACCCAGCTGCTGACGCCAGCCCCTCTCCGTCTCGGCCCCCTGCTCCTTCATTTTCTTCCAAAGATAGACACCAAAGGCAATTCTTTTTATAAATTAGATAAATTAAAGTCTTCACTGCTCTAAGCTTCCTGCAGCCCTCTCACATCACATCCTGGAGTGAGAGGCACGCTGGTGGAGCCACACCTCCACCGGCCCCCAGGCTCTCCACAGCCCACGTGACCTCTTCTGAAGCTGGACACGCCGCACCTGGGAGGAACCGCTCCCCACGCGCCGCCCCCCGGCTGCCGCCATGCAGACACACCGAGTTCCTTCACACACTCTGTGGCAGCAGCACATTCTTCACGGCAGTAGCTGCCGGCACCTTCTGAACTCAATTCATGCACTTAAAAAAGAATGAACGCATTCTTCCATGAAACACTCTGTGTAGACACTTGAAGCTTAAAACGCTGGCTAGTAAACGAAGGTAACGTAAGCAGTGCTACTGCATGTGGCTAATAAGGGAAGGGAGTCCGGGCCAGGTGCCACGGGGGACTTACACCCCTCCTTCCCCAGCAGCCAGGCCACTGGAAATGCGAAGCTGAATAGAGGGACAGGCCTCCGGCCGGCGGACTGTGAGTGGCCGCTTGGCCTCAGTCTCTATTGGTGTTGTTGGCTGCAAAGGCATGCAAGTTCCCCATCTGGCTCAGGCCACTCTGAATGTGTGCCACATGGATCTCTACATTATTCTGGAAGCAACTAAGGAAAAAGAAACAGCTACTTTATTCACAAAGTTAAGAGAAACTTTTTCTTTTTTTTTTGGTCGGTCATGGGGCTTGAACTCTGGGTCTGGGCGCTGTCCCTCAGCTCTTCAGCTCAAGGCGAGCGCTCTACTGCTTGAGCCACAGTGTCACTTCTGGTTTTCTAATGATTTATTGGAGATAAGAGTCTCTCAGACTTTCCTGCCCAGGCTGGCTCTGAACCGAGATCCTCAGATCTCAGTCTCCTGAGTAGCTAGGATTACAGGGGTGAGCCATGGGCACCCGGCTTTTTTTTTTTTTTTTAAAGGAAGCACTGAATTTAGAGTTTGAAAATAGCTGGGATAATGACTGCAGGAAGGGCCAGAATTCTACTTCCATGGTACTAGAAAACTTTGCTTTGAAAGAACCAGAGGAGCCCCAGGTAGAGAGAGGAGCAAGTTGTGCTCCACCTCCAAGATGCACCAAAGCAAAGTATTACAAGTGCCCAGGTCCTTTACACAGAAAACCCGTGCAACACGCGTTCTGTCAAGAGGAAGGCCATATGGAAACATCTCTTACAACATATCTAAATCCCAAAAAGATAAGACGACATCACAAGTATGTAAAATTCTAAAAACATATTTTAAAAGCTACAATTCATTAATAAAGTGATTAGTATACACCTAATTACCTGATATTAGAAGCATCTATTGTACTCTTGATATCATTTAATGAATCTGTAAGTGATTTGAATTCAAAGGAATTCAGGTCTCCTCCCTCTGCTAGACACTAAAAGAAAAAAAATTGAATTATAGTTCAAATACACACATAAAATACCTGAATTAACAATGAAAATGAAAACACATCATAATGGGGCCTCTGGGATTCTGCAAAAGCAGTGCTAAGGGGAAAATTTTTTTTTTTTTGGTTGGTCGTGGGGCTTGAACTCTGAAGAGCTGAGGGACAGTGCCCAGGCCCAGAGTTCAGGCCCCACAACCAGACCCAAAAATAAATAAATAAAATAACTAAAAAAAAAAGAAAATAGAAACAGCTAAACAACCTCATGATGCAATTAAAACTGCTAGAAAGGGGCTGGGAAGGTGGCTTAGTGGTAGAGCACTTGCCTTGCATGCATGAGGCCCTGGGTTCGATTCCTCAGCACCACATAAGCAGAAAAAGC
>NW_012267251.1:246344-246661 GCF_000151885.1 Dipodomys ordii
TTGCTTATGTGGTGCTGAGGAATCGAACCCAGGGCCTCATGCGTGCAAGGCTAGGCGCTCTACCATTGAGCCACCTTCCCAGCCCCTCTATAAGACTTTTAAAGATGAATGAATACCAATACTCCTTAAGCTTTTCCATGAAATAGAAGCCAAGAGAGCAAGTCCAAACTCATTCTATGAAGCCATTATCACACTCATTCCCAAACCAGGTAAGGATCCAATAAAAAAAGAGAACTACAGGACAATTTCTCTGATGAACACAGATGCAAAGCTCCTCAATAAAGTATTAGCTAACAGAATCCAGAAGCAAATAAAAA
>NW_012267251.1:248491-250925 GCF_000151885.1 Dipodomys ordii
TTCAGGCCCAGAGTTCAAATGCTATGACCAACCAACCAAAAAAAAGTTTCCATACAGCTAAGGACATAGTTACTAAACTAGAAAGACAGCCAACTAGCAATACATTAGACAAAGGCCTAATATCCAATAGATATAAGGAGCTCAAGGAACGAACCCCTCCCAATCCTAATAAATCAATCATTAAATGGGCAAGAGAGCTGAGGAGAGACTGCTCAGAAGAGGTAAGAAAGGCAAGGAAACATAAGGAAACGTTCACCCTCCTTGGTCATGAAGGAAATGCCAATCAAAATGACCCTGAGATTCCGTCTTACCCCAGTTAGATTGGCCACATTGTGAACTGGAACAACAACAAATGCTGGTGGGGATGTGGGGAAGAGGAACCCCGCTGCACTGCTGGTGGGAATGTAAACTAAACCACCACTCTGGACAGCAGCCTGGAGGTTCCTCAAAAAAGCCCAACAGAGACCTTCCCTGCGGCCAGCCATACCACTCCTGGGCATCTTCCCGAGCACCACAGCCAGGATATGAGGACACCTGCACACCCATGTTCACTGCTGCACTATTCACAACCGCCAAGATACGGAAACAGCCCAGATGCCCCACAACAGGTGCGTGGATCCAACAACTGTGATACCTATGCACAATGGAATTTTATGCAGCCATGAGAAAGAATAATGTCATTTGCAGGGAAGTGGCTGGAACTAGAACAAATCGTATTATGTGAGGTAACCCAAGATCAGAGAGACAAACGGTGCATGTTCTTCCTGATATACGGGTGTTAAGACTTAAACCACACTGGGATATGACAAATTACACAGAGACCAAAAGAGGACAGACTAAGGAGAAAATCATAAAAGTGCAATACCAAAGCACCTCTTCATATTAGAAAAAATAATATACATTCTGAAGCAAACTCTACAGATATGGAAACAAAGAACTTTCATCTTAATTTGTTATTTCATGTATGTATGTATGTTGGTTGGTTGGTTGTAGAGCTTGAACTCTACGCCTGGGTGCTGTCCCTCATTTCTTCAATCCTCAGCCAGCGCTCTACCACTTGAGTCGCACCGCCACTTCTGGTTTTCTGGTGGTTTATTGGAGATCAGAGTCTCACAGACTTTCCTGCCCTGGCTGGCTTTGAACCGTGATCCTCAGATCTCAGCCTCTTGAACAGCTAGGATTACAGGCGTGAGCCACTGGAGCCCAGCAGTATAACTGTTTAATCAAAATCATGAAATACTTTCTCTGAGATTACCTTAATTTGTAGTAAAATAGCTGTAAGCCTGGAGATCAGGTCTGTGAGGTTTTGGTTTTCAACACAAGGCTGTCCAGTGGAGGAATTTGCATGCCGAACGATCTCCTGGGCTTCTTCCTCACAGCGGCGCCTCATGTCTGTTGGCTGATCAGCTGGCTGGAGCCCCTGGTCTGGGGCAAGCTGACCATGCAAATGGAGACACAGATGAAAGCTAGGAAGGGCCAGGGTTTGCATGCACATGTGTCTACACTTTATTTTTTTTGTCTGTCGTGGGGTTTGAACTCAGCCTGGGCGCTGTCCCCAGCTCTACCACTTGAGCCACAATGCCATTTCTGGTTTTCTGATGGTTTACTGAAGAGTTTCACAGACTTTGCTGCCCAGGCTGGCTTTGAACCATGATCCTCAGATCTCAACCTCCTGAGTGTGTGAGCCCCTGGCACTCAGCATGATTCTCACTTTGTAACTAAAGTGATGTCCACTCTTACAAGCTTTCCTCTCATAGTATTTTTCCTATGCTCTGGGGCTTGAACTCAGAACCTGGGCGCCATCCCTTAACTCTTCAGCTCAAGGCTATCGTGCTACCACTTGAGCCACAGCACCACTTTGAGTGGTTTCTTGGAGACAAGAGTCTCATGGATGTTTCTGCCGGGCCAGATCCTCAGATCTCAGCCTCCTGAGCAGCAAGGGTACTCAGGGCCTGGCATGTTTTACAATTTTTGTTATGCTTAATTTTGATATAACTGTAAACAAAAGTTAAATATGAGAATAAAGAGGAGCTGGGAAGGTGGCTCCGTGGTAGAGGGCGTGCCTTGCATGCTTGGGTTCGATTCCTCAGCACCACATAGACAGAAAAAACTGGAAGTGGTGCTGTGGCTCAAGTGGTAGAGCTCTTGCCTTGAGGTGAAGAGCTCAGGGACAGTGCCCAGGCCCAGAGTTCAGGCCCCATGACTATACCAAAAAAAAAAAAAAAAAAAGAAATGGGGCTGGGAAGGTGGCTCAGTGGTAGAGCACTTGCCTTGCAGAAAACTATTTTTTAATTAGCAAAAATATTAACACACACAAAACGGCATTCAATATAAAATTTGCACAACATTACTGATTGTAACTTCCATACTTTGTTAGCATGAATGAAAAATGTTATACCTATAGGGAAAACCACATTGGGACTTTAATATTTAC
>NW_012267251.1:251665-261827 GCF_000151885.1 Dipodomys ordii
ACATAAGCAAAAAGAAAAAAGCCGGAAGTGGCGCTGTGGCTCAAGTGGTAGAGTGCTAGCCTTGAGCTGAAGAGCTGAGGGACAGTGCCCAGGCTCAGAGTTCAGGCCACATGACCAGACCCTCCCCCCAAAAAAATAAAAATAAAAGAGTCTCATGGAGTTTCCTGCCTGGGCTGGCTTTGAACCACGATCCTCAGATCTCAGCATCCTGAGCAGCTAGGATTACAGGCTGAGCCACTACCACTGGCTCAAACCCTCCAATTTTAAGTGGTAGTGTTGAACCATCCTTAGTAATATCAAATGTGAATGGTAAATCAAAATAATTTGTCACTTGAAAAGAGTCTCCTGTTCTTTTTTGGCCAGGCTGGCTTTGAACCGTGATCTTCAGATCTCAGCCTCCTTATAGCAAGGATTATAGGTGTGAGCTACCTGTGCCCAGCTTATTTAAATGAAAAAAAAAAAAAAGATACTTGGACGAAGGAGTTTCAATTTGACAAGTCAGTTTATGAGTACAAGGCATTGAAGATCAATTATTTTGCCTGGCTGGATGATACACACCTATAATCCCAACACTCAGCGGGCTATGGGAGGCGGCTACAGAGTTCAAAGACAATAGGGCAGTGGTGGCTCACGCCTGTCATCCTAGCTACTCAGGAGGCTGAGATCTGAGGATTGTGGTTCAAAGCCAGCCTAGGCAGGAAGGGCATGAAGACTCTTATCTCCAATGAAGTACTCAGAAAAAGCCAGAAGTGGTGCTGTGGCTCAAATGGTATAACACTACTAGCCTTGAGCAAAAGCAGCTCAGGGACTGCGCCCAGGCCCTAAGTTCAAGCTCCATGACTAGCACAAAAAAAAAAAAAAAAAAGAAAAAAGAAGCAAGAGTTCAAGGGCAGCTACTATCTCAAAAAACAAAACAAACACTCTCTTCCCCCTAAAACAACAAACACAAAGAATATTTGAGGAGTGCACAAAATAAGATTCCCCAAAGGACCTTACTCAATGATATTGGCCTAGGTTCCGAAAGTGCAGACAGAAGGGTTAAGCTTCAACAGAAACACAGAGAGAGATTCATATCATCACCTACCTCATAGCAGTACTGTTGAACTTTGTGTAAAACTTTGTTTAGGTCCTTGTTCAGCTGTTCAAGCTCTAAAACAATTGTTGCATATCTCCGCTGAAATTCAATGCCGATTGGCATGGAATATGATTTCTGAGAAGACAATCAGATCTTGGTAAGTTTTTATTATTATTATTATTGTAATTAGCTCGGCCTGGTGGCTCCTGCCTAACAGGCTGAGATCAAGGTTCAAAGCCAATGCAACTGCAAGTGAGGCTGTGGCTCACAACGATAGAGCCGTAGCCTTGTACAAAAGAGATCAGGGATACATGCCCAGGCCCGGAGTTTAAGACTCATGAGTGGGAAAAAAAAAGACATTATTAAGTAGTAGTTGCACACATAGGTTACAATTTCAAAAGTCAGACTATGAATCTAATGCTTTTTTTTTTTTTTTTTTTTTTTGTCGGTCGTGGGGCCTGAACTCAGGGTCTGGGCGCTGTCCCTCAGCTCTTCAGCTCAAGGCTAGCGCTCTACCACTTGAGCCACAGTGCCACTTCTGAATTTTTCTGCTTATGTGGTGCTGAGGAATCAAACCCAGGGCCTCATGCATACAAGGCCAGCACTTTACCACTGAGCCACCTTCCCAGCCCTCCACCATTCTTTTTGGCAGACAAGATATCTCAGTTCTTTGCCTTTCTCACTTGGAAATGTATGCGGAGGATAGTTCTATATCAAATTTATTTCAAGTTACATAGTGTTACACTGTACACACACGTCCCTTACTGATGGGCATTCTGGGTGTTTCCATAGCACTGCAAACCACAGTTTCCCCATGGGCCCCTGCTGTAAAGAGAAGGGCTCGGGGTTCTCACTCCTCACAGAATGCCTCACCAATGCCATGACTTGTGCAAGATTTTGTTTTTGCCACTTACAAATTCAAGGCTCATTTGTGTTTTTCCCTCTGTAATATGTCTATTCATACCTTTTGCCCACTGTCTTCTGAGTAGTGGACTTCTACTCCTAAATTTCACAGCATGTTTAAAAAATGTTGACATTTCTTAAATTCAGAGTACTCTACCACCTGAGCCATAGCTCTACTTCCACCTTTTTGGTGGTTAACTGGAGATAAAAATCTCAAAACCACAACTCTCAGATCTCAGCCTTTTGAGTAGCTAGGATTACAGGTGCGGGCCACCAGAGCCCAGAGAAAAAAATAAATCCTTACCAGTTTTTCAGCTTCTGTGTTCATTTCCCTTAATTTCTTGATATGTTCCTTTTTAATCATGAGAATTTTTGATAATCTAGTCTACAGACAAAGAAGAAATATTTCACAATCAACAGAAGCATTTAGCTACCTGTCAGTATACAGAACCTTACTCTGCAGCCCAACTTGGACTCCTCTTGGCATCCTGAGCACTGGGATTGCAGGTGTACACCATCACCACCAAATCTGCCCTTCCAACTCTTCACTAAAGTGATTGGATAGTAGATTTTAATGTTTTGATAGAAAAATAGCAAAGTATTTTATTTCATATATTTGATCAGCTAATGGGAAAATATAATATTTAAATCCACTGCAACTAGGACATATTAAAATGTAACATGTCAATCTGAATAAGCTTTTACAGCTCAAGACAGGACAATGTACAGATCAAAGAGATCGGAAACTGTAAGAACTGATATGCAAATGTTAAAATCCCAATTTCACAGTCATTGTAGGTATGTATGTATGTAAGACCATGGGGCTGGACCTCAGGGCTTAGGTGGTATCTCTGAACTTTTCTGCTCTACCACTTTGACCCACAGTGCCACTTCGAGTTTTTTTTTTTGTCTGTTGTGTGACTTGAACTTTGAGCTTGAGTGCTGCCCCTCAGCTCTTCAGCTCAAGGCTAGCACTCTACCACTTGAGCTACAGAGCCACTTCCAGTTTTCTGGTGGTTTATTGGAGATAAGAGTTTCACAGACTTTCCTGCCTGGGCTGGCTTTGAACCACAACCCTCAGAACTCAGCCTCCCGAGTAGCTAGGATTACAGGTGTTAAGCCACTGGCGCCCAGCTCCACTTCGAGTTTTCAGGTGGTTAATTGGAGATAAGAGTCTCATAGACTTTCTTGCCTGGGCTGGCTTTGAACCATGATCCTCAGATCTCAGCCTCCTGAATAGTTAGGATGACAGGGTGAGTAACCAGCACCCAGCTACAATGATACTTAAAAAAAATGCATATAATTAGAGAATGCTAGAGTCTCATTGTTTTCTAAACTTGGCAGCAAAAACATCTAACTGTATTACTATGTAACCAAATAATAGACAAGGGATAGTATTTCTTAGCTTTTTCAGCTAAGATGCACTAGTTTTCTGGTTGTTAATTGGAGATAAGATTCTCATGGACTTTTCTGCCCAGGCTGGCTTTGAACAGAAAATTCAAAAACGTATTTAGCCAAACTGACATAGACACAACTATATACCAAATGGACACAACTATATGACATTCTGGGAAAGGCAAAATTAGGGAAGAATAAATAGATCAATTGAGTCAGGTGCTGGTGGCTCAAACCTATAACCCAGCTCCAGTACTGGATCAACAACAGCAAAGAGCGCTATTCTAGTGGAGATGCTGACAAGGAGGAAGTCTATACGTGTGTACAGTAGACTACAGGGAAAGTACTGGTACCTTCCTTTCAGCTTTACAGTAAATTTAAAGCTGCACTGGAAATGATGTATATTAATTCTTTGGGTGGGGGATCGGGGGTGGGGAGTGGGGGGCAGGAGGTGGTTATGGAGCTTGAACTCTGGGACTAGGTGTTGTCCCTGAGCTCTTCAGCTCAAGGCGAGCACTCTACCACTTGAGCCACAGCGCCACTTCTGGTTTTCTGGTGGTTTATCAGAGACAAGAGTCTCATATACTTTCCTGCATGAGCTAGCTTTGAATGTGATCCACAGACCTCAGCCTCCTGACTAGAGAGGATTACAGGTAGAAGCCACTGGCACCACGCCAGAACACTTTTTTTGAGCCAGCATTTCACTATGCAGTACAGGCTGCCCTTGAACTCACTATCCTTAGCCCTCCAAATGCTGGATTGCAGTAGTGTGCTATCACATCGGGTTCATTACTTTTTAATAGTCAAACTAAAGCTGGGTGCTGCTAGCAGCTCATATCTGTAATCCTAGCCACTCAGGCTGAGATCTGAGTGGAAGCCTTGCATAAAAAAGCTAAAGGGCCAGGTGCTGGTGGCTCATGCCTGTAATCCTAGCTACTCAGGAAGCTGAGATAGATGGATCATGGTTCTAAGCCAGCCCAGGCAGGAAAGTCCATGACACTCTTCTCTAACTTAAAAAAAAAAAGACCAGAAGTAGGGCTGTGGCTCAAGTGGTAGAGCACCAGCCCTGAGCAAAAGCTGAGGGAAAGCACCCAGACCCAGACTTCAGCCCCAGGATTGGAAAAAAAAAAAAAGATTATTTAGAAACATTGTTACATACAATATTTCTACTCGACTTACTATGCTTTTGACTTAGATTTTTTAGTCTCTAAGAACTTGCTAAGTACTTAGAAATAGTAGTTTCAAGTTTCAGGAAAGTTTTTAATGCCAGGTAAGATAGTTTAAACCTATGTGCACAAACCTCCTAGCTACTTGGGAGGCAGAGACAGGAGACTGCACTTTGGGATCAGCCAGAGTATGAGTTCATGAGACTCCTCAGAGAATGAGAGGGTGCGGCTGTACACACCTGTCATCCTAGCAACAAGTCCAAACAGAAAGGTCACAGTCTAGGCAGCCCGGACATAACACAAGACTCTTATCTTTAAAATAATTGATGCAGAGACTGGCAGGATGGCTGAAGTGGTAGAGTGCTCACTTAGTGAGGTCAAGGCTGCAAGTTGGAACTCCAGTATCACCAAAACAAAATAGAACTCTTACTCCTTTTTGGCTGTTACAATTTAAGTTTTACTGGAAACAGTGAAGTCCTGAAAATTCACAAAATGACGAACAATATGTGCAAAAGTATTTGGCTCTAGAAAATTTTTGAACTTTAGTAACACGAAAGACATTAAATTTTTATACAAACAGCAAAATATTCAGAGCAGTTCTTACCACTTGAATAAGAAATTCTACTGGAAAACCTCCTAACGTTTCAGTGTCAGAGCCAGAAATTTTACTTCTCCAAGGTGACTGCCCTAATAAAGGGTCATTATCCTATGGGAATAGAAGGCAAACATCTAATGAGTGACTGCTCAAAAAGAGTATCTGACTTTTAGATAAAGTGAAAATTCTGTTATAATTTACACTGTATTAAAACCTAATAGGAAGGAAAACATTTCTGGATTTGAAGTGGCATGACTACTTATCTATTTTAATTTTTGATAACCCAAAATAATATGGGTAGCTCCTAAAGTTGTTATACTAGATGTTTATATCATAAGAACACAATTCAGAATAAAATAATCAAATTACTGGTAGCATTTATATACTACTACTCACTGTGATTGGAGACTGGAGAGGAGGAGTATAATGTAGTCGTGGTGGGGTCATAAAAAATCGAGAAGGCCGCTGTTTCTGTCCAAAGGCAGCAATTGGCATTGTTTCATGAGGCTCATTACTCTTTAACAAAAGTGAACAGTCCACAACTTAGAAAAGTTTATCAGAAGCCAGGTACCAGTGGCTCATACCTGTGACCCTAGCTACTCAGGAGGCTGAGATCTGAGGATCAGGGTTTGAAGCCAGTCCAGAGCAGAAAAGCCCCCATGAAACTCTTATGTCCAATTAACCACTCAAAAACCAGAACTGGAGTTGTGGCTCAAGTGGTAGAGCACTAGCCTTAAGCACAAAGAGGCTCAGGAATAGTGCCCAGGCCCTGAGTTCAAGCCCTACAATCGATGAAGAAAAAAAAAAAGTTTACCAGTCATTTAAGCTTTATACATGAGAGACATATTCACAGGCTATGATTTATGATGATACATAAAGTGCATTCTGATTTATCATAGAATATATTAATCTAGGGCTGGAAAGGTACATGCATGAGGTCCTGGGTTCGATTCCTCCGCACCAAATAAACAGAAAAAGCCAGAAGTGGCGCTATGGCTCAAGTGGTAGAGCACTCGCCTGGAGCTGAAGAGCTGAGGGATAGCGCCCAGCCCAGAGTTCAAACCTCATGACCAGCAAAATAAAACAAAACAAAAAAAAGAATATATTAATGTACAGATATGAAAGGCTCAAATGCAGATCAGAAAATGTAAACATTAAAGTGCTGTCAAAAGGTTGAACTCACAAAGGAATCAAAAGAAGAAACTATCAAAGGGTCACACAATTTGAAGAATTAACCAGTCACATTATTCTATGGGCCAGTGGCTCACGCCTGTAATCCTAGATACTCAGAAGCCTGAGATCTGAGGATCGCAGTTCAAAGCCATCCCAGGCAGGAATGTCTGTGAGACTCTTATCTCTAATAAACCACTAGAAAACTGGAAAGGAGCTGTGGCTCAAGCGGTTGAGTGCTCGCCTTGAGTGAAAAATGTCAGGGACAGCGCCCAGATCCTGAGTTCAAGCCTCACACTAAAAATAAATAAATAATAATAAAAATGAAAATAAAATTCTATGGCCAACTTTGGCTATTTTCATTTATACTATTTAAACATTATCTACTGTAAATTAAACTATTTAGCGAAGGAGACATTTCTGAGTGGCTGCATATTGAAAATTGCATTGATAATACAGAAAATCAATTTTCTGAAAATTTCCTCATATAATAGAAAACTGAAGGTACATTTTGCTCTTTGAGTCTAAACTTTTCTTTTCTTTTTCCTTTCCTTTCTATCTCTTGTCTAAAAGGATGAGGAACCAAAAAAAAAAAGGAGGGGGGGAAGTATAGGGAAGAGCTCTCATGTTAAGCAGTGTGCATAATTTGTGTGTGTGCACACGCGCGTGCATGCTAATCCTGCAGTTTGAACCCAGGGCTTGTGTGCGGTCCCTGAGCTTTTGTGCTAAAGGCTATTGCTCTACCACTTCAGCAACAGCTCTACTTCTAGCTTTTTTGGTTGTCAACTGGAGATAAGAGTGTCATGGACTTTCCTGCCCAGGCTGGCTTTGAACCGTAACCCTCAGATCTCAGCTTCCTGAATAGCTAGGGATGTAGGTGTGAGCCACCGGCACCTGATTAGCTCCAGAGCCTTAATTAATGAATGTGTGTGCCTCCATACTATCATTCAGAAAGTGAAGATATTAGTACCTACCATATGTAACTGTGAGGATACAACAACAAGACATAAAATAAAAGATGGTACTTTGTGCTTTTAAAGGCATTTTGTAAGAGGCTATTCTTTAACCTAAAAGCTAGGCTGAGAATGTAGAGTAGCTTCTTCCTAAGATTACTTAGTATGCAGTGATTGGTTCTATTATACTGTGTAGGCAAAATATAACAGACATGAATCCTGGTTTCAAAAAATACAGGGAGCTAGTAGACACCCTGGTTAGGAACTCCGAAGGATCTCTTCAGTTTTCAACATGAAATCTTTTTTTTTTTTTTTTTTTGTCGGTCGTGGGGCCTGAACTCTGGGCCTAGGCGTTGTCCCTCAGCTCTTCAGCTTGAGCCTCTACCACTTGAGTCTCAGCCCCACTTCCGTTTTTTTTCTGCTTATGTGGTGCTGGGAATCGAACCCAGGGCCTCATGCATGCAAGGCAAGTGCTCTACCACTGAGTCACCTTCCCAGCCCTTTCAACATTAAATCTTGACTCAGAAAATACAATTTCTAAGAAATGTCTATCCAACGTATTAAATATGCATAAAACACAAGTGTATTATAAAATACTACTTACAAGAACTTCATAGTCAGGAATGGTATGAGTCCCCAGCCCTGTCCTGTCAAAAGTTACTCTATAAGTAGCATTAAGTGTGTCTACAGCATCTATCTGTCCAGTGAAGAGACCATCATGAACACCACGTAGCCGGGCTGAAAGAAAGACAGACTTTATCACATTTGGGAGATAGAATTATACAGAAAATATTAGTTTTAAAATGAACATGTATTATATTTTAGGTTTATTGATGCACAAATGAAATCACATAGCTACTAAATTAAGGGGGGAAATATATTAACATTTAGAGTTTAAACTTCTAAAAAAGTAAAGTAGCCAGCTGCTGGTGACTCATACTTGTAATCAAAGACACTCAGGAAGCTGAGATCTGAAGATTGTGGTTTGAAGCCATCATGGACCTTTTTTGAAAAAACTCTCTGAGACTCGCACTTTACCAGACTCCAATTTACCAGAAAAATGCTGGACTGGAGGTGTGGCTCAAGTGAGAGAGCACTAGTCCTGAGTAAAAAAGCCAAATAAGTCCCAGTAAAGGCATCCACACATACACAAAAAGAACTTGGACAGCCAAGTATGGTGACTCACGCCCGTCATGCTACTTGCGTGGGCGTCTGAGATCAGGAGGACTTCAGTTTAAGGCATCAGGAAAAAAGTTTATAAACCTCATCTCAACGACTAAAAGCTGGCTGGTCATAAGTCAGGTACCAGTGGCTTACACCATGCAATCCTAGCTACTCAGGAGGCTCAAATCTGAGGGTTGCAGTTTGAATGCAGCCTGGACAGTAAAGTCTGTGAGACTCTTATCTTAAATACCAAAAAAAGCTACAAGTGGAGGTATGGCTCAAATGGTAGAGCACTCTAGCTTTGAGCACAAAAGCTCAGGGACAGCACCCAGGCTCTGAGTTAAGTCCCAGGACCACTAAGAAAAAAATGAAAGAAATGATCTGTGCTTTGAGAGTGTAGCAGGAAAATACCGTATTGGTTTGATGTGCCTCTGTTTTACTGGAATGAGGCATTACATGATTCTACTCAGTTGGGCTCAGTATGGAGAGCAGAGTTACCCAAGATTGAAGTATAGGTGAGGCAGAGAAGTTGGAGAGATGTTATAGTGCAGTGACAGAATTTCAACTGAAAGAAGCTCAGGAGATGTATTTGTACAATATGGTGACGATAGTTAATACATTTTTCAAAACTGATCTGTATTTCCAAATATATTGATATAAAAAGTACTATATCACAGAAATGACAGTCATCCTGGGTGCCTGTGGCTCACGCCTTTAATCCTAGCTACTCAGGAGGCTGAGATCTGAGGGTCACCATTCAAAGACAGCCCTGGCAGAAAAGTCTGTGAGACTCATCTCCAATTAACCATCAGAAACTGGAAGTGGCGCTGTAGCTCAAGTGGTAGAGAGCACTAGCCTTGAGCTGAGAGCTCAGGGACAGCGCCCAGGCCCATAGTTCAAGCCTCACAACCAACAAAAAAGAAAAAAGAAAAAAAAGAAACGATAGTTATGGTTCTGCACTCTTGTTTAGTTTTTTCTGCTCAAGGCTAGTGCTCTACCACTTGAGGCACACTTCATTTTCAGCTTTTTATTGGTTAATTGGCGATAAAGAGATTCACAGGCTTTTCTGCATAGACTAACTTCAAACCAGGACTTTAAGATCTCAGTCTCCTGAGCAGCTAGCATTACAAGGGTGAGTCAGCAGCACCCAACAAGTTGATCACTTTTTTTTGGTTGTGCTGATCCTGGGGTTATATTTTGTTATTGCTTTTTCTGTGTATGTGGTGCTGAGGAATTGAACCCAGGGCCTCATGCATGCAAGGCAAGCACTTGACCACTGAGCCATCTTCCCAGCCCCTAAATTTAAAACGTTACTCAGTCTGAAGAGTTACATACCATGTTAATCTTCACTCACTCTAGGTAAGTTTAGGTTGTGCTGACATGACTTCTGACTGGAGCTAAGTGCTAGGACACAAGAGTCTGCCAGCAGCTGTAGGGACACCCCACCCCCACCCTTGACTTAGTGGCTCACTAGATAGAGGCAGAGTACTTAGCACTTAACAGAGGACACAAAACAAAATTAGCCAAGGTAAGAGGTGCATGGGGCAAAGTCCAGGGAAACCTGGTGGCCTGTTCTAATTGACTCACTAAGGACTTGTTTACGTTCTCCAAATACTTGTTGTTATGGTACTAATGGAGTTGTGTTGACCTAGGAAGCTCATAGAGACTCAGTGCCATACGGAGGGAGGCCGTCTGCCCAGCACACACTGAGATTTTAGACTTTTTTTTTGTCGGTCATGGG
>NW_012267251.1:261947-266928 GCF_000151885.1 Dipodomys ordii
CTTCCAGCTTTTTCTGCTTATGTGGTGCTGAGGAATCGAACCCAGGGCCTCATGCATGCAAGGCAAGCGCTCTACCACTGAGCCACCTTCCCAGCACCCCTTATATTTTATCAGTTATATCTGAAAACATTTTTCCCATTCTATAAATTGTTGCATCTGTCTATTGTATAGTTTGCTATAATTCCACTCATCTACTTTTGCTTTTTGAGGGAAAGATTTCTATACTGATATATTCAAAATTAACAAGTAGAAATTACCCAACCCCAAGAAACAAACCAAAAAAAAAGACTGAAGAGAAATCAACAGGATAAAGGAGGTAGACTCAAGTCACTGAGTGCCTACCTAGCAAGCATAGATCCTGAGTTTGGTACCCAGGGGGAAAAAAGAAGGAAAGAAAGGGGGGTTGGGATGGCAGCCCTATGTTCTCACTCCGCTGTTCCGCTTGTAGCTGGAGCTCTACAACTTCACCTTCACTTCTGATTTTTATTTATTTATTTAGCCTCCTAGGGCTTGAATTCAGGGCCTTGGGTGCTTCCCCTGAGCTTCTTTAGCTAGGCTAGACCTCTATCTACCACTTGAGCCACAGCTTCACTTCCAGCTTTTTGTTGATTTAGTGGAGATTAAAATCTCATAAACTTTTCTGCCTGGGCTGGCTTCAAATTCTTAGATCTCAGTCTCCTGAGTAGCTAGGAATTCTTAGATCTCAGCCTCCTGAGTAGCTAGGAATAGTGTGAGACACTGGTGCCTGGCTTTTTCTTAGGTCATGGCGGCTTGAACTCTGGGCCTTGGAGCCGTCTCTGAGCTCTTCAGCTCAAGGCGAGTGCTCTACTATTTGAGCCACAGCGCCACTTTGGGTTTTTTGGTTTGTTAATTGGCAATAAAAGTCTCACAGATTTTCTTGCCCAGGCTGGCTTTGAACCGTGATCCTCAGATCTCAGCCTCCTGAATAGCTAGGATTACAGGTTTAAGCCACCAGTGCCCGGCTATGGTGCCTGGCTTTTAAGTCTATTTTTCTTTTACCAAGTTTCCAGCCTTGGGGCTGGGAAGGTGGCTCAGTGGTAGAGCGCTTGCCTTGCATTCACGAGTCCCTGGGTTCGATTCCTCAGCACCACATAAGCAGAAAAAGCTGGAAGTGGTGCTGTGGCTCAAGTGGTAGAGCGCTAGCCTTGAGCTGAAGAGATAAGGGACAGCTCCCAGGCCTAGAGTTCAGGCCCTAGGACCGACAAAAAAAAAAAAAAAAAAAGAAAAGAAAAAAAAGTTTCCAGCCTTAAGTACTCTATTATAGCACAAGAAAATTCACTAATCTAAGATCCAAGAAACTCAATGAACCATAAGCAGTGAGCATAGTTAGATATATCAAATTTCTGAAATGTAAGGATAGAGAATATTGAAATCTGCAAGAGGAAAAAATGATTCATGACAGAGGAAAAGAGCAGCACAAGTAATAGGTACACCTTAGCAGAATCAATCATCAGAAACAATAAAGGTCCATCCAATGCAGTGGGGTATTTGACAAACCTAAAAGAGCAACCAAAAAACAAGCAACCCTTCCAAAACTAGAAAAGAAGTTAAACATGGTGGTGTGTTCCTCTGATTCCTGCCTTAGAGGCTGAGAAAGATCTTGAGTTGGAATTGAGGGCTAGCTGGAGCTAGAAAGCTAGCTGGAAAGACCCTATGTCTCAAATTCACTCCCCTAAAAAAGCAAGAGAAATGAAGACATTCCCAGATAAACACACGTGGAGGGAATTTGTTATTAGCGGACCTCTTGGGAAGAAATATTGTTTTAAAAACCCCTTGTGGGCCTTAACAGTAGTATACACCTGAAATCTTTGATACTCAGAAGGTGGAGATCAGGAAGAGAGCAGTTTGGGCTCGTCTAGGTAAAACTTAATCAACAAACCAGCATGGTTGTGCATGCCTATGATCCCAGACATGTGGGAGACCTAGACAGAGGGCAAACTATGAGACCTTAAAAAGGACTAGGGTGTGGCTCACCTGATAAAGCACCTGCCTGGAAAGTGCAAGGATCTAAATTCAAACCAAAGCATCATCAAAAAAATATTAGTATACATTTTTCCTAATCTCTTCATCTGTTTAGCAAAAGCATAAGACAATATAAATATAGATTGAATAATAATACTACAGTGGGCACCAGTGGCTCATGCCTATAAACCTACTTAGGAGGTTGAGATATAAGGATTATAGTTCAAAGGGAGCCTAAGCAGACACCAAGAGACTCTTTTCTCTAACCAGCAACTAGCCCAGAGTGAAGATGTGGCTCAAGTAATAAAACATCAACCTTGAGCAGAAAACACTAAGAAAGAACACAAGGTTCTGGGCTGGGAAGGTGGCTCAGTGGTAGAGTGCTTGCTTAGCATGCATGACAACCTGAGTTCGATTCCTCAGTACCACATAAACAGAAAAAGCCAGAAGTGGCACGGTGGCTCAAGTGGTAGAGCGCTAACCTGAGCAAAAGAAGCTTAAGGACAGTCCCAAGCCCCGAGTTCAAGCCCAGGACTGGCAAAACAAACAAATAAACAAAAGCAAGGTTCTGAGATCAAGTCCCTGTATCGGCACAATTTCAAACAAAGAAATGGACCACTTCTAGACACTTCTAGGCAGTAGGAACAGTGGTACTGAACTAGTTTAAATAAGGCTGGGGGAACAAATGTGGCAATGAGAGATGAAAGATGTTTTAATTAAAACCACACAAAGGTATATTTATTCACATTCACAACTGTAAATGTTACTTTGAATCAATATACTTTTTGTGCCGGGCACCGGTGGCTCATGCCTGTAATCCTAGCTACTCAGGAGGCTGAGTTCTAAGGACTGTGGTTCAGAGCTAGTCCAAGCAGGAAGTCCATGGGACTCTTATCTCCAATTAACCATCTAAAAACCAGAAATGGAGCTGTGGCTCAAAGTGTTAGAGCACTAGCCATGAGCGAAAATGCCCAGGCCCTGAGTTTAAGCCCCATGACCACCACCCCCCTCAAAAAAAATTACAAGTCACAATAGTAATAAGTTGCCCTCGCTTACCTGTAACCTTGGTTCCAATAACCAGAGGCAAAGGGATTTCATCTGGGAGGTCTTTGAACTGTGAGACATCTGCAACTTTCCTTTGTTGTAAGAGCCTTATTTTTTGCCGCTTCTGTTTTAATGCCGATCTCTCTTCCTCAAAAAATGCAGAAGAACATCTAGAATTTATAAAAATCACATAAACTGATAACTACCCTCGATAAAAATTGCTTCTTTTCCCCCTCATTTTTTTTTTTTGGGGTCCGGTCATGGGGCCTGAACTCTGGGCCTGGGCGCTATCCCTCAGCTCGTCAGCTCAAGGCTAGCGCTCTGCCACTTGAGCCACAGTGCCACTTCTGGCTTTTTTCTTATGTGGTGCTGAGGAATCGAACCCAGGGCCTCGAGCATGCAAGGCAAGTGCTCTACCACTGAGCTACCTTCCCAGCCCTCCCCTCTCATTCTTGAATACTGTATTTAAAATGGGTAATCTCCATGAGTATTCCTTTAACTATTATGGTACTTTTCAGTGTCTACCTTTCAGTGTCACATCCCCAGCTCTCCGAACGTGTGTGTGTGTGTGCGTGCGTGTGTGTGTGTGTGTGTGTGTACTAAGGAGGCTGAGATCTGCGGATTGTGGTTCAAAGCCACCTTGAGATGGAAGTCCATGAGGGAGTTGCAATTCAAGTGGTAGAGTGCTAGTCTTGAGAACAAAAAGCCCAGGGACAGTAATCAGGCCTTGAGTTCAAGCCTCAGGACAAGCACAAAAAAAGCAAAAAATTTGAAGTAATGTTATGACAGGAGAACTATTATATGATCTTCACAGAAACTGAAGAATTATAACAAAGAGTACAATAACCACTCATACATATATATATATATATATATATATATTATATTTAATACACACACACACATTTTTTTTAAAGTCATGGGGCTTGAACTCTGGGCCTGGGCGCTGTCCCTAAACTCTTTAGCTCGGGGCTAGTGCTCTACCACTTGAGCCACAGCACCATTTCTGGCTTTTTCTGTTTATATAGTGCTGAGGAATCGAACCCAGGGTCTTAGGCATGTGAGGAAGCACTCTACCACTGATCCACTTTCCCAGACCCACTACTCCTATATTCTGATGGACATGAATTAGAAATAAGGGCTCAACTTTCTGAAAAATGCAAGATTAGAACAAAAGTCCCTCAATGGCCTAATGAGATTATCAAAGACCATACTACATTATCAGTATGAAATATACTAGGTAACAGAATGTCAATCTTGTTCATTTAAATGGAAGAAATACTTAAACATCATAAGAAAGACCATCTTTCAGCCGGGCACCAGTGGCTCATGCCTGTAATCATAGCTACTCTGGAGGCTGAGAACTGAGTTTGATCAAGGTTCACAGCTAGCCCAGGCAGGAAAGTCTATGAGACTCTTATCTCCAATAAACCACTCAGAAAACCAGAAGTGGTGTTGTGGCTCAAGTGGTAGACAATGCCTAGGCCCAGAGTTCAAGCCCCATGACCAACAAAAGAACAACAACAACAAAAAGAGCATCTTTTAGTAGAGGGATTAAATAGTAGTGGCTTGATTAAAAAATTCTCTGAGAATTTTATCAGCACTTACAGATGTCACTAAAATAAATTCTTTTTTTTTTTTGCAGGGGGGGAGGGGGGAGGAGATGGGCAGTAGGGGGAAGGGACAGGTGTCGGTTGTAGGGCTTGAATTCAGGGCATAAGTGCTATCCCTGAGCTTTTTCTCTCAAGGCTGGTGTTCTACTGCTTTTAGTCACAGAGCCACTTTCAGTTTTCTGGTGGTTAATTGGAGATAAGAATTTCACAGGGGGAGGCTGGGAAGGTGGCTCAGTGGTAGAGCACTTACCTTGCATGCCTGAGGCCCGGGTTCAATTCCCCAGCACCACATAAGCAAAAAGAAAAAAGCTGGAAGTGGCGCTGTGGCTCAAGTGGTAGAG
>NW_012267251.1:267133-268706 GCF_000151885.1 Dipodomys ordii
TCTGAGGATCACGGCTTAAAGCCAGCCTGGGCAGGAAAGTCTGTGAGACTCTTATCTCCAATAAACCACTAGAAAACTGGAAGTGGCGCTGTGGCTCAGGAGGTAGCATGCTTGCCTTGAGCTGAAGAGCTGAGGGACAGCGCCCAGGCCCAGAGTTCAAGCCCATGACAGACAATAATAATAATAATAATAAATTCACAGGGCTAAGAAGGTAACAATGCTTGATAGGAAATGGACTCACTACCTTGCTCATGTAAATATAACCCTTCTATACAGTATTTTCACAATAACAAATGTATTTAAAAAAAAATAATTTCACAGGGCTGGGAATGTGTAGTGATGGTAGGGTGCCTGCCTAGCATGCATTGGGTTCGATTCCTCAGCACCACATACACAGAAAAAGCCAGAAGTGCCACTGTGGCTCAATTGGTAGCATTACATCCTTGAGCAAAAGAAGCTCAGGGATGGTGCTCAGAGTTTGATCAATAGGTCTGGCAAAAAATAAATAATGGAATAAAATATCTTGAACATTCTCCTAACTATACACATAACATGAGAACTAATGATCTAATTCTAACATCTCAATTTTTTAAAATGGTTATTAGTATTTTTTAAAATACATTTTTATTGTAAAAATACTGTACAGAGGGGTTACAGTTACATGAGCAAGGTCATGAGTGCATTTCCTGCAAAGCATTGTTACCCTCCTTGGTTTTTCCCCTACCCTCCCTTTTCTCCCACTTCCACAACTACACTCCCCACCGCCCCCCATGTTCATTTTTCAACAAAGTGTCTTGTGCATCTCACTGTTACAGTGGGTCAACCTGGATCCTGTATTCAGCATTTTGTTTTTTCCCTCCCCCTCCTCCTAACATCTCAAATTTTTAATTGAAAGTAGTAAGAGGTTTTCAGTACCTAGATGACAATAAAAAAGGAAAAGTTATTTCATATGAGAGAAAGTAACCCTGGATAGATTAACTTGATTTCTTTTTTCTTTTCTTTTTTTTTTTGTCATTTAAAGGGCTTGAACTCAGGGCCTGGGTTCTGTCTCTGAGCTTTTTCATTCAAGGCTAGCATTCTACCACTTTGGCTACAGCACCACTTCTGGTATGCTGGTGGTTAACTGGAGATAAGGACTTTCCTGCCTGGGCTGGCTTTGAACAGTGATCTCATCCTCGAGAGTAGCTAGGATTACAGGATTGAGCCACTGGCCCCCATGTGCTTTCTATTTGTATATTAAAGTATATCAGACATTTAAAGGCTCTTGAAATGATAAATGATTTCACAAAGGATATTAACGTGCATATAACCTTATAACTTCCTCGAATATTTTTTATGTGTGTGCTGGTCCTGAGACTTGAACTCAGGGCCTGGGTACTGTCCTGAGCTTTTTTGCTCAAGACTAGTGTTGAATCACAGATCCACTTCTGTTTTTTTGCTGATTAACTGGAGATGAGAGTCTTAAGGATTTTCCAGCTGAAGCTGGCTATGAACTATGATCCTCAGATCTCAGCTAGTATTAGAGATGTGAGCCACTGGAGTTTTGGCTTCCTTTAATACTTTTTTTTTTTTT
>NW_012267251.1:269317-272852 GCF_000151885.1 Dipodomys ordii
CTCCATTAAACCACCAGAAAACCAGAAGTGGCGCTGTAGCTCAAGTGGTAGAGCACTCACCTTGAGCTGAAGAGCTGAGGGACAGCGCCCAGGCCCAGAGTTCAAGCCCCACGACTGACCGAAAAAAAAAAATTATTTTGTAAAGTAATCTTTTGGCACTGGTACCTTTCAAGAATTAAAAAAAAAATCAATCCAAATGTCAGTGGCTCATTCCTGTAATCCTAGCCGATACTCAGGATCATAGTTTAAAGCCAGCCTAGGTAGGAAAGTCTGTGACTCTTATCTGCAATTAACTATCAAAAAGCCACAAGTGGAGCTGTGGCTCAAGTGGTAGACAGAGTGCTAGGCTTGAGAGGAAAAGCTCAGTGACAGAGCCCAGACAGAGTTCAAGCTCCAGGAATGGCATAAAATATATAAATAAATCAATAAATCAAGGAACTAATGATAATACTATTTCTTGACTTTAAACAAACATTATTTTTACCTCCGTGGTTTTCCCATTAGCCGCCTGATTTTTCCCCACTCTACCCTTGTCAATTTTCTTGTTTTCAAATTAGGAAAAGATTCCTTTAGGCACACACAGAAGTCATTATCACCTTCGAAAAGTGGTCTGCAAAACAGAAATGGAATTTCATTGGTTAATAAATAACGTGCTATTTTTCAGACATAAAATCCAAAGTATGCATTCTAATTTTCCACATTATACTAACAATCCAAAATGCCACTTTCACTCTGTCCTACAGATAGGCAAAGAGACACAAATTCAAAGTGCTAAAGGTAAATCCTTAGCACGTGTGAAATACTCAACATATAAAAGCTATTTGGGAAATGCCATCAGGGCTGGAGGTTTTAGGAGGCGCTGATTTTCTTGGAACCTCTACCTGCTCTATTATGTGGGAGGCCATACTGGCCCTGGTCCTACATCTGATCAAAACAAACAATACTAGCTACAAAGTACCTACGTCCCAGAGGTAATGCCATCACCAAGGAGTCTTCTTTGGGACTGAGCCAGTCTCGGAGCACTGGAGGACTACTCTTAATGGTAAGCTTAGGTTTTAGGAACCTTCAGACCCCATGGAAGCTCCCTCAAGCTCCATGGAAACGGGACAAAAACAAAACGATTATACTCACGAGCTTGAGAAGGCAGAAAAGTTCAATCTAACAATGATACATACATACATGCCTCAGGCTCAAATATTCATACTCATGAGATTCATAAGCTTCAGAGGAGACAAATCGTTTGGAAAAGAGGAAGGAACTTTGCTGATTATTTGAAAATCAATTTTCCTCAGTAATTCTATTGTCAAATATTGGATTTTAGCCAAACATTTATGTCCGCTTCAACATTTCTGTGCTCTTATATTCCCCAAGTTAAACAATACGCATATAAAATCCTATGCAGCTAGGCACCAATGATTCACACCTGTGATTCTAACTCAGAAGGCTGAGTTTTGAGAATCATGGTTTGCAGCCAGCACTAGCAGGAAATCCATGAGACTCTTATCTCCAATTAACCAGCAAAAGCCGGAAGCAGAGCTGTGGTTCAAAAGCTAGAGCATTAGCCTTGACCACAAAACTTCGGAGACAGCAACCAGGTCCTTAGTTCAAGCCCCAGCACTGGCACAAAAAAGAGGGGTGAGGGAGTGGAGGAAGGGGAGAAGCCAGTGGCTCATACCTAAAACCCTAGCTAGAAGCTGAGATCTGAGGATCGAAGTTTGAAGCTAACCCTAGGCAAGGAAATCTGAGATTCTCATCCCCAATTAACCAGCAAAATCAGAAGTGGAGGTATGGCTCAATTGATTGTCAGCCTTGAGCAAAAAAAAAAAAAATCTAACAAACAGCACCCAAGTCCTGAGATCAAGCTCCAGTATTAGCACAAAAAAGGGAGTGGTAGTCATGGCATATCAAGTAGAAGGCTAGTAAGTTCTTGCACCTGCTTAATAAGAGGTCCTGAGTTCAAACCCCAATTCCACCACAAAAATTAAAGTAACATGATATAACCCATGATACATACTTATCTATATTTGAATAGAACCATTCATATATACACCATTTATGTGCTTTGGGAAGCTTCAGTAGGTTACGTAATCGAAAACCAATCTTCTGTGATGCTTTCTTATCTGGTGTTGACATTGTTGCTGTAAATTTCTACATGATGAAAAAAAATAGAATTATAGCTCCCCTAGTTAAAAATGAACATTTAGAATATTGAATACATTTGTAAAAACGCAAGCTATACTTAAGTACTCAAAAAATTCATGGATTTTCTTTGTTAAGAAATATGCTGATCCTTTACGAAGTTAAACCCTCAACTTTCATCACACATTCTGAGAAGGAATGTGAAATATTTGCCCCACCATGTTCAAAGTGCAATGACTTCAATTAAAAGACCAAAAAGAAGATTGCTAGGCTCAGTGAGTGGTACAGTGCTTGCCTGGATTTGAACAAGTGTACACATGGGCAGGCAAGCAAGCACTAGTCTTAGTCTTAGAAGTGAACTATGTTATTCAAATGTTTTCAATAACTGGAAAATATAAAGCTTCCCAAAGATAACAAATCCTACCAAAGGATAACAAAGAAAATAGCGTTATACTCCTGTAGTTCCAGCTACCCAGGAGGCAGAGAGAGGAAGATGGAGAAGTCTGAGCAGTTATTGATACATAAAAAAACAAAACAAAAACAAAAAGGGGCTGGGAAGGTGGCTCAGTGGTAGAGCGCTTGCCTTGCATGCATAAGGCCCTGGGTTCGATTCCTCAGCACCACATAAGCAAAAAGAAAAAAGCCAGAAGTGGTGCTGTGGCTCACGTGGTAGAGTGCTAGCCTTGAGCTGAAGAGCTGAGGGGCAGCGCCCAGGCCCAGAGTTCAGGCCCCACGACCGGACCCCCGCCCCCCCCCAAAAAAAACAAGATAAAGCCAGGTGCTGATAGCACATTTCTTGTAACTCTGGAGGCTGAGACCTGACACCTGCAGTTTGAAGCCAGCCTATGCGGGAAAGTAGAAATGTGCAGTAGTAAAGCACCAGCCTTGAGCAAAAAAAGCCAAAGGACAGTGTGAGGCCCTAAGTACATGCCCCAGTTTTGTCACAAAAAGAACAAAAGAAAAATAACAAAAGAAAAGGTGAAGTGAGAGTGCTTGCCTAGCATACTCAAGGCACTCACAGGAACTGCAAAATAATAATAATAATAAAGTGTGGTGCCAGCACAAAGAAGAAGAAAAAAACAAACCATTAGCTAGACTGACCAAGAAAATAAAACTAGATGGGCACTATTTTAACTGGAGGCTGTTTTCAAAGTGCCTCCCAATTTATTGTGTTAGACAGCAGATCCGCAAGTCACATTAAGGTACTTAAAAGAGTTAAAACCTGGGTCTGAGAAGGTGGCTCGTGGTAGAGTGCTTGCCTTGCATGCATGAAGCCCTGGGTTCGATTCCTCAGCACCACAAAAGCAGAAAAAGCCAGAAGTGGGACTGAGGCTCAAGTGGTAGAGCGCTAGCCTTGAGCTGAAGAGCTGAGGGATAGCGCCCAAGCCCAGAGTTC
>NW_012267251.1:272902-285248 GCF_000151885.1 Dipodomys ordii
GGCCCCACGACCAGAAAAAAAAAAAAAAAAGAAAGAATTAAAACCTTTAAAAGGTGATAAGAGCCAGGAAATGGAGACTCATACCTGTTATCGTAACTACTCAGGTGGCTGAGATCTGAGGATTGAGGTTCAAGGCCAGTCCAGGCAGCAAAGTCTGTGAGACTCTCATCTCCAATACACAAATCAAAAAAACTGGAAGTAGAACTGTGCTCAAGTGGTACAGCACTAACCTTAAGCACAAAAGCGCTAATGACAGGTCCTTACCAGGACCCACATCAAAAAAGGAAAAAGGTGATTAGGTGGTAAGGACCCTGCCCTCATGAATGGGTGGATCCATTAGCAGATAAATGAGTTCTGAGAGTGGCTTTAACTACCAAAGCAAACTCCCCCTGAGACCCTCACTCCTTTACTTGGCCTGTGACACACCATACCACACCTTAGCAAAAAGATGGCCCTCATCAGATGGTGAGCAGATGCCAGCCTTCCAAAACTTCTAGCCTCCTATACCTCCAAAACTATGAGTCAAAAGCAAACTTTTCTTTTTTCTTTTCAACAGTCCTTGGGCTTAAACTCTGGGCCAGGGCACTGTCCCTGAACTTTTATGCACAAGGCTAGTGTTCTACCACTTAAGCTACAGCTCCACTTCCAGCTTTTTTTTCTTTTTTTGGGGAGGGGGTAGATTTTAGTGGAGATAGGAGTTTCACCAACTTTCCTGCCTAGGCTGACTTCAAACTACAATCTGCAGACCTCAGCCTCCCGAGTAGCTACGATATCAGATGTGAGCCACCAGAGCTTGGCTCCAACCTCTTTTCTTTATAAATCATTCCACTGTTGGTAGTGAGTTGCAGAAACAGAAAACTGCCAGACACTTGGCAGAATGGTTTTCTTTCGACTCCAAAAATCCTAAGCAGTTAAGGACTTCAGTTCAAAGCCAGCCCAGGCAGACAAATCCAAGAGACTCATCTCCAATTAAGCAGTAAAAAGCCAATGCTGTTGATGGTTCTTGCCTGTAATCCTAGCTACTTCAGAAGATTGAGGTTTGAGGATCAAGGTACAAAGCCAGATTGGGCAGGAATGTCCATGAGATTTTTATCTCCAATGAAACATGAATAAAGCCACAAAAGGAGTTGTGGCTCAAATGGTAGAGCATTAGCCCTGAGCAAAAAAGTTCAGACAGCGCCCAGGCCCTCAGTTCAAGCCCTAGAACTGGCTCACAAAAAAAGTCAAAACTAGTGTTGTGGCTCAAGTGGTAGAGCACCAGCTATGAGTAGCAAAAAAGCTGACTGAGGGCTGAGGGTGTGGCTCAAGTGGTAGAACAACTGCTCTGCAGGCACAAGGCCCTGAGTGCTAACACCAGCACTGCCATTCGCTGAGATCTGAAGATTGAGGTTCAAAGCCAGCCAGGACAGAAAGTCCAAGAGGCTATTGAGAGCTCAAGGGCCTGAGTTCATGCCCCAGGACCAGCACAAGAAAAATTATACATGGCTAGGATTACAGGTGTAAGGCCACCAGTAGCCTGCTAGAAGTGTTTAACCTCTAGAACAACCATGGTATCATAAAATAATGTTACCACACATACGTAGAAACTAGATGTAAAATATAATGATAACCTCTATAGGATTCTAGGTATCCACACAGTCAGACTAGAGGAGGATACTCTTAGGGGACGAAGTTAAAGGTGTAACTTCTCTGAACATTTAAGATACTATTTATTACCAGGTGCTGGTGGCTCACGCTTGTAAATCCTAGCTACTCAGGAGGCAGAGGTCTGGGGATAGACATTCGAAGCCAGGTTGGGCAGAAAAGTCCCCATGAGACTTATCTCCAATTAATCACTCAAAAACCGGAAGTGGTGCCATGTCTCCAGTGGTAGGCTAGTACCTTGAACACAAAGAGGCTCAGGGACAGCAACCAGCAAAAACAACAAAATACTATTTATCAAAGAATTCCAGGAAATGGAACATGGTATTTTTTTGTTGGTAGTGTTGGTAGTGATGTTTAGTTTTTGCTTTTTGTTGGGGGGGGAGAACGGGACAAAGGGGAGGCACAGAAAAGGAGAAAGGTGGGGTGAGCAAATGCAATCATGTTATTCAGTATACAACAGGTAGAAAATGAACCATGTAATTTGTGGGCAGGGATGAGAGGGGAAATGAGAGAAAGTGAAGGAGGGGTGACACACCATATGTTTGTTTATTTTTTTGGTTGGTCGTGGGGCCTGAACTCTGGCCTGGGCGCTGACCTAAGTACTTCAGCTCAAGGCTGCCCTCTACCACTTGAGCCACAACTCCACTTCCAGCCTTTTCTGCTCATGTGATACTGAGGAATGGAACTCAAGGCCTCATGGAAGGCGAGCACTCTACCACTAGCCACCTTCCCAGCCCGCAGTGTGTTTATTTTAGCAACAGTCAGGGCCTTGAGCTTGCCAAGTAGGCACTGTACATTTGATGTATTCCCCAGCATTTTTTGCTTTTTTTTTTAAACATTTTAAAAATTGTTATTATAAAGGTGATATACAGAGGGGTTACAGTTACATAAGTCGGGTAATGAGTATTTCTTTTTTTTTGTTTGTTTGCCATGGGGCTTGAACTCAGGGCCTCAGCACTGTCTCTGAGCACTTTTGCTCAAGACTAATGCTCTACCACTTTGAGCTACAGCTCTACTTCCAGTTTTCTGGTTAAATGGAGATAAGAGTGTCACTGACTTTTCTGCCCAGGCTGGCTTTGAACTGTGATCCTCAAATCTCAGCCTCCTGAGTAGCTAGGATTTCAAGCTTGAGCCACCAGCGCCAGCTATGAGTATATTTCTTTTTGGACAGTCACCCCTTCCCTCACTCTCCCCTCGTTTTTCCCTCCCACCCCACCCACAAATTGTATAGCTCATCTTCAACACAGTGTCCAGTACAAGTACTTTTGCTTTTTTAAAACAGGGTCTTGAAATTTTGCCTGGGCTGGCCAGGACCACGATCCTCCTGCTCCTACTTCTCCACTTACGGGAATGATGGGTGTTCACCGCCACGCTCACTTTTGTGTATGTCTATGCCAGTACAGGGTGCCTCGCACTCTTTGGTCAGCTTTTTTCACTCAGGGATGATGACTCTATCTACCACTTGATGCACCCCTTCAGTTTTGGCTTTCTGCTAGTTAATTAAAGACAAAAGAGTCTTACAAATTTGTCTACCAGGTTGGCTTCAAACCATGATCCCCAGATCTTAGCTTCCTAAATAATTAAGATTAAAGGCTTGAGGCAATTGATACCCAGCTATGACTTTTTTTTTTTAACTGGTTAAGATGGGAGTCTCAAGAACTTTTACTATCCTTGGTAGCTAGAATAACATGCGTGAGGCTCTACATGTGTAGAAAGGGGTCTAATTATAATATTTACATATCACATACATATAATGTACTCTGATCAAATCCACTTCATCTTTATCCCTTTTTCTCTTCCTTCCCTTTTTTTTTTTTTGTCGGTCGTGGGGCTTGTACTCTGGGCTTGGGCACTGTCCCTCAGCTCTTCAGCTCAAGGATAGCGCTCTAGCACTTGAGCCACAGCACCACTTCCAGTTTTCTGAGTAGTTTATTGGAGATAAGAGTCTCATGGCCTTTCTTGCCCTGGCTGGCCTTGAACCACGATCCTCACATCTCAGCCTCCTGAGCTGGGATGATAACAGGTGTGAGCCACCAGCATCCGGCTCTTCCTTCCTCCATTTTAACAGGTTTTTAAAAGCAGGTTTCATTATGCTATTTTCACACACACACACACACACACACACACACACACACACAATTTACTTCTACATATTCACCACCTGTCACTTTTTCTTTCCCCTTCCAACCTCTCACTGGTTGTCTCCCACCGATCAGTCTTCTCCACTTTTTTTTTTTTGGTCAGTTGTGGGTCCTGAACTCTGGGCTTGGCTGCTGTCCCTCGGTTCTTCAGCTCAAGGCTAGGGTTCTACCACTTGAGCGACAGCGCCACTTCTGGTTTTTTCTGTTTATGTGGTACTGAGGAGCTGAACCCAGGGCCTTGCGCATGGCAAGGCAAGCACTCTACCACTGAGCCACCTTCCCAGCCCTTTTCCCCACTTTTTACAATCATGTCATGTTATTTTGTATTTTTGTTTTTTTGTGCCAGTGGTGGGACTTGAACTCATCATCGAGGCAATGCTTTGTAGCTTTTTGTTAAAAGCTAGCACTCCACTTCTGGAGGTTGGGTAGTTAACTGGTGATAAGATTCTCATGGACTTTCCTGACTGAGCTGGCTTGGAACCAAAATCCTCAGATCTGAAACTCCTGAGCAGCTAGGATTACAGGCATGAGAAACCAGTGCCCAGCTAATATACGTTTTTAAAAGGTCTAAATTCCACATATAAGCAAAACATGAAATATTTGTCTTTCTGAGCCTGTTATATCTTGTTTACCATGATCTCCAGTGACCCATATTTTTAAGTGGGAATTAGTTGCTCACTGGATATGTATATATATATATGATATAAATTTAATATATATTATGCATGATAGTATCTTCCAGATTTTAAATATAAATACCCATTATAGCAGTTATATTTTTAAGGGTTTATTCAAGAAAAGAAGTTGGATGCCAGTGGCTAACACATGTAATCCAAGGTACTCAGGAGGCTGAGATCTAAGGATGTGGCTTGAAGCCAGCCTGGACAGGAAGGACCATGAGACTCTTATCTTCAATTAATTAGCAAAAAGCTGGAAGTGAAGCTGTGGCTCAGTGGTAGAGGGCTAGACTTGAGCAAAAATACTCAAGGACAGTGCTTAAGTCTTCAGTTCAAACCAAAGCACTGCGCCCCCCCCCCCCAAAAAAGAAGAAAATTGGGAATGACTGTTAGGTACAATGTTTCTGGGGTAATAAAAATGCTCTAAAATTGTAATGATGACTATGTACCAATTACTATTAAAGAGATGGTTTATATAATCATGTGACCTGTATACCAACAGTTTTATTTATTAGAAAGGAAAGCGAGACATTGGAGACGGACTGCCCACCGTTTTATTGTTGGTCTCCATTTCCTAGCTTTCATCTTGTACAAGATACTTAACTTCTTCATAAGACCTTTTATCTGCAAATTGGGAATATAGTAATCTGTATCATGGAGGCTGTTGAATTATTGAAGTCAAGGTAATAGATATGAAATGCTTAGAGTAGGACCTGGACCAGGGTAAGTAATCGACAAAATAGTTTTTATAATTTTTCAGCTCTGAAAGGGTTTTTTTGAGCCAGTACTAGGTCTTAGGTGATATCCTTTAGCTTTTTGCTCAAGGTAGATGCTCTACCACTTCATAAGAACCATAGCTCCACTTCTGGCTTTTTGGTAGTTAGAGGTAATAGTCTCAATGGCCTTTCTTGCCCAGGCTAACTTCAAACCTCAATCTTCAGATTTCAGCTTCCTGAGTAGTTAGGACTACAGGTATGAGCCATGTATGCAGCCTGAATGATATTCTTTAAGTAAACATACACACAAGTTGGGACTGTAGCTCAGTGGTAGAATACTTGCCTAGAATGTACAGGGCCCTGAATTCAGTCCCTAGCACCAAAAGCAAAACAAAATCCTCCACCAAAACATCATCAACAACAATAGAAAACACAGCTGGGCACTGGTGGCCCACGCCTGTAATCCTAGTTACTCAGGAGGCTGTGATCTGAGATTGTGGTTCAAAGCCAGCCTGGGTAGTTAAGTCTGTGAGACTCTGATCTCCAATTAACCACCAGAAAACCCTAAGTGGTGCTGTGGCTCAAGTGGTACAGCACTGGCCTTGAGCTGAAGAGCTGAAGGACAGCACCTAGGCCCAGAGTTCAAGCCTTACAAAGGACAAAAAACAAAAAATAGACAAAATGTAACACTTAGAGGATATGACGATAATAGAACGATAATAGAACAAACCATATCACATTAAATGAATGAAAACTGCAACAACAACAACAAAAAAAAAACTAGGGATATAAGATCAAGATTAGAAAGAAAACCAGTCAGATATGAACCCACACACTCGGAGAAGTCTCTCACATCTGTCGTGTGCTGTGTGTGCTCTGTATTGCTCATAAGTATAAACTACCACACAAAACACTCCTACAGGGAGTGATGTGCCTGAGGGCAGTGGGTAAAGCGAGGACAGGACAATTTAACAGTCATAAAGACAAAAGTTGGGCTCTCCCAAAATCAATCGCCATTTAACTATGGCCTACATTCATTTGACCCTGCATCGAGTACCTACCAAACCAGAAGTGGCACTGTGGCTCAAGTGATAGGGTGTTAGCCTTGAGTACAAAGAAGCTCATGGACAGTGCCCAGGCTCTGAGTTCAAGCCCTAGGACTGGCAAAAAAAAAAAAGGAATTCTGAGTTTGCCCTGGCATTTTCCTCTTTCAGACAAAGTCTTCAACAAATCTATCACTTTGGTAATAGAAGTAAACATTTCCTCCTCTTATTTACATATAAAACTCAAAACTGATTCCACTTTGCCAAATCCATTTGCTTAATGTCCATTATCTTCATGCTTATAGATGATAACTGGCCTTCTACACTGGTTTAAAGTCAACCAACAAGCTGGACATCCTAGTTACTCAGGAGACTGAGATCTAAGGATCACAGTTTGAACCTGCCCAGGCAGAATAGTCTTTGAGACTCTTATCTCCAATTAACCCCAGAAAGTAGAGGTATGGCTCAAATGGTAGAGCGCTAGCCTGGAGTTAGCTCAGCACCCAGGCTCTGAGTTCAAGCTCCCATACTAGCACACACACAAAAAAACAAAAAATCCACGAAATCGTCTATGTAACTACAACAGGAACAGAGTTATTTAAATACTGACTTAAGATAAATATACACTTTATCATGTTTACTCACTGCTTACTTCTATTTAATGAAACAAAAGCTTAGCACCACATACCTGCGGAACCATTGCAACCCTTTGGTTTCTTTTAGGTGACTTGGTATTTATTTGTCTGTCATCTTCATCAGAGAAGAGTCGACTTCGTTTTGAATTTCTGAAAGGCTATGATAGAAATTTTTCATCTAATAAACATGTGTCAATTTTGTTCCAAAACACAATCCTGTACTTGGAAAATACAGCTAATTCTGATTATCAGCAGTATGGAAGGATTAAGTATGAGCAGTACAAAGCACTCAAAGCCAAATATAAATAATCTTAGATTTAGAAAGCATTAACATATACATCCTGGTAGCTTTGTTTACAAATTTCACTTGATGATTAGAATTAAAAGCCATGTCTCTGCATCATACCAGCAACCAGTAACAGTGAAGACAAGAAATCCCAGTTCAAAATATGTTGGTTAGCCAGGCGCCGGTAGCTCATGCCTGTAATCCTAGCTACCCAAGAGGCTGAGATCTGAGGATCACGGTTCAAAGCCAGCCTGGGGAAGGAAAGTCCGTGAGACTCTTATCTCCAATAAACCACTAGAAAACTGGAAGTGACGCTGTGGCTCAAGCAGTAGAGCGCTCGCCTTGAGCTGAAGAGTGCAGGGTCAGCACCCAAGCCCAGAGTTCAAGCCCCACGACAGACCCCTCCCCCCGCAAAAAAATGTTGGTTAATACCAACAGAGTGTATTTCATGATGTTCGGTGCACGGGCTGAGCTGGTCAAGGACAGTAAATAATCTAGGGGAGTATCCAAATATGTAACATATTGCATCTGCTGTCAAAAATCGCTAACAACAATTTTTTTTTCCTTTTTCCCAGTCAGAGGGCTTGAACTCAGAGCCTGGGCACTGTCCCTGAACTTCCAGTTTTCTAGTAGTTATTTAGAGATTAAGAGTCTCACAAACTTTCCAGCCCAGGCTGGCTTTGAACTATGTTCCTCAGATCTCAGCCTTTTGAGTAGCTAGGATTTAAGGCCTGAGCCACCAACACTTGGCTGTTAACAATATTTCTTTGCCAGTCCTGGGGCTTGAACTCAGGGCCTGGGCACTGTTCCATGAGCTTTTTTGCTCAAGGCTAGCACCCCAACATTTCTATTTGTAAATAAAAATACAAAATATGGGGCTGGAGATGAGATTCAGCAGGATCCCATCATCTTAGTACATGTGAGGCTCTGAGTTCAAAGCTCCAGTACTTTCCCCACCCCGCAAAAGAAAATAGAAGACACGTAATAAAGAATTGATAACTATAGAACTAAAAAGAAAATGAGGGACTGGGAATGTGGCTTAGTGGTAAAGTGCTTGCCTAGCATGCATGAAACCCTGGGTTTGATTGCTCAGTATCACATAAACTAGAAAAAGCCAAAAATGGAGCTGTGGCTCAATTGGTAGAATGCAAACCTTGAGCAAAAAAACAAGCTCAGGGACAGTGCCCCGGCCCTGAGTTCAAGCTCCAGAACTGGCCAAAAAAAGAAAAGAAAAGAAAGAAAAAGAATTGAGTATTGAAAGTACACAAGAGTCGAGCACCAGTGGCTCATACCTAATATTCTAGTTACTCAGGAGGCCAAGATCTGAGGATTGAGGTTCAACGCCAGCCCGGGCAGGAAAGTCATTGAGATTCTTATCTCCAAATAACCACCAGAAAACTGGAAGTGGCGCTCTGGTGCCAAGTGGTAGAACCTAGCCTTGAGTGAAAAAGTTCAGGGACAGCTCCCACGCCCTACATAAAAGACCCATGACTGACAAAAGAGAAAAAAGTACATCACTGAAGGGTCTGTAATAGGGAAAAATGTAAAGTCCAGCCTAGGTTTAAATGTTTGAGAACCACCTTTTTTGTTTTTCCTTGGTGCTGGTCCTGGGTCTTGTACCCAGGGTCTAGGTACTGACCTGAGATTTTTTTTCTCAAGGTTGAGCTACAGAACCACTTCCACCTTTTTCTGACTAGTTTAATGGAGATAGAGTGTCAAACCTTTCCTGTCTGAACTGGCTTTGAACTACAATCCTCAGATCTGTCTCTTGAATATCTAAGATTACAGGTGTGAGCCAGCAGCTCTCTGCTTGAGACCCATATCTTTTTTGTTTGTTTGGTAGGTTGTGAGGCTTGAACTCTGGGCCTGGGCGCTGTCCCTCAGCTCTTCAGTTCATGGTGAGCGCTCTACCACTTGAGCCACGGCGCCACTTCCAAGACCCGCATCTTTTTGCCAAGTGTCCCTTATCACTCAAGACAGCTCTACGGGCTGGGCACCAGAGCAGAGACTTATAAGCTTAGCTACTCAGGAGGCTGAGTTCTGGGGATCATGATGCTATGAAGCCTGCCCTGGAGGAAATCCCTGAGACTCTTATGTCTAATCAACCACCAAAAAGCCACAAATGGAGCTGTAGCTCCACTTACACCATGGAAGTGGTGGACTGTCAGCACTCACACCCTGAGTTCAAGCTTCAGTACTAGCACGCAACACATACACACACAAATGGAGAGCTTTTCAAGGTCACATGGAAGGGAGACAGGTGAACAAAGCTAATTATATACAGGCAGCCTTCAACTGGGTCAAGACTAGATTTTCCAGTCTTGACAGTTAAGTCCTTTCTACCTAGACTCCTTCCCTGGCCAAATACAGAGGAGCAAGGGAAAAATAGATTAGGACAGTTCCTCCCATCTGTGATGGCCCACTGGTCAGGCTACTCCTGTTATCTCTGCCAGCTACAGGCCTGTTTCATGCCTGACCCATGAGATACCTCCTGGCTACCTCTACCTACCTCCCTGGTTGAGCAGGGAAGAAACAGAGTTCCTAAAATTGTTACCAGGCAATTACACACTCACCTTGACTTCCTTTCCAAATGTATTTATCCTTGATCTACACAAGATTTAATATTTCACCAGTTGATGACATACATATCTCTATGCAGGCACGAGAGCCCCATGAAATTTTTTGTACTCTAGTAAAACTATGACTTTAGGTTGTCTGCATGTTTTTGCCTTTTGTATTTAAAGAACCTATAATTATTTATCTCATGCTTGATGGTGATAAGATAATCACTGTAGATAATTTATCTCCATAAGCTCAAATTTACTTTATGACAAAGACCCAAGTGCTTGAGTTTGGAAAAATAAAAACCCTGTTATTGTGCTAAGAACTTACACACAATAATAACACAAGCTAGTTATTATTTGAAAAAGTTAACTTATTCCTTACCATTTCTACAGCAGGGCCTGTATTCCTGCCCTTCCAAACAGGAGTTTTCTGTAAAGAACTGTACTTTTCATTCCATGTGTTAGATAAGCTTCCCTCTGTAACAAATAATACTAATAAATTTTAAGTTTGTTCAAAGGATTTCATATCATAAATATGATCTTTTAAATAGTAGAAATGTATTTAAAGTACATACCGGTGTGAATAATATACATTGCTCATAATAACTGCATTTTATTGCAAATAAAAACATCTATATTCTTCTGTTCAGTCTCAATAAAGACATGAAACTTAGTATTAAGCTTCTGCTTTAAAATATGTAGCATCTTTGTTCCCCCTCCCCCCCCTTTTGGGGCTTGAACTTTGGGCCTGGGTGCGGTCTTTCACTCATGGCTAGTGCACTACCACTTTAAGCCACAGTGTTACTTCAAGTTTTCTAGTGGTCAATTGGAGATAACTGTCTCCCGGACTTTCCTGCCCAGGTTGGACTTGAGTCGTGATCCTCAGATCTCAGCCTCCTGAGTAGTTAGGATTACAGGTGTGAGAGCCTGGCTGTTCCCTTCTTTTTGACATTTAGTTATTCTTGTACTCAATTCCATGATCCCATAATTCTCTAGACAATTCTGACTAAAGCAAGGAACAGAAATAGGAAAGGCCTCTTCCTTCAACTTTGAATTTGCAACACATATCTCAATGTTTTTTGTTTCAATAGTTCAAAGCCAGCCCGTGCAGGAAAGTCCGTGAAACTCTAATCTCCAATTAACCACCAGAAAACTGGAAGTGGTGCTGTGGCTCATGGTAGAGTGCTCGCCTTATGCTGAAGGACAGCACCCAGGTCGAATTCAAGCCCCACAACTGATAAAAAACAAAACCAAAAAACAAAAACAAAAAAATTTAGTGCAGTATTTCAAAAAAAAATTCAAAGAAATGTGCTATACATACAGGAAAAACCCAATCAAATAAATGATTAGATATGAAAATTAAGGGGAGGCTAGGAATGTGGCTCGGTGGTACAGTGCTTGCCTAGCATGCATGAAGTCTTGGGTTTGATACCTCAGTACTACATAAACAGAAAAAGCCAGAAGTGGCGCTGTGGCCCAAGTGGTAGAATGCTAGCTTTGAGCAACAGAAGCTCAGGGAACAGTGTCCAGTCCAGTTCAAGCCCCAGGACTAGGAAAAAACAAAAAGCCAGGCTTAGTGGGTCACACCTATAATCCTCAATCTCAGGAGGCTGAGATTAAGAGAATTGTACTTTGAGACCAGATCAATCTGAGACCATCAGCTCATGGTTATAAGCACCTGTCATTACAGCTATGCAAGAAGAATAAATAAGAGGATCACATTCCAGATCAAACTAAACATCAACATGATACCCCATCTCAAAAATAACTAAAGTAAAAAAGTCTGGAAGTATAACTCAATTGGTACAGTGCCTGTTTAGCAAGTGTAAGGCCCTCAGTTCAAACTCCTAAGGAGTTATCAAGACAATTCCTCTGAAATCCTAGGGTTATTTTTTTATGAATTAAGTTTCTAACACATAAATATACCTAAAACAAACATAATCCTTACCTTTTAAACTGACAAGGGCTTTTGCCGAAGAGCCTACAATATAAAAAAAAATGATTATTTTATAAAGTAAGAGAAAAAGAACTTGATTTGGGGGCCAAAGTAATCCATTTAGTTTGTATAATGGTGAGTTTGAAATGACAAATGAATATACAATTTGAAAAAACTGGTAGACAATGTAAGCTTTATACCTGAATTCAAGACAGGATAAGGAAGAACTGGAAAGAAACATTTGGTAAAGCGCTGGAAACCATTCTAAGGAAAATGTAGAGAGGAAAAAGGAGGTAAGAACAGAAATAATTTTGGATCCTCATTCCAAAGTGCTCTGGTGAAGAAAAAAAAGGAGAAAAAGAACTGACATTTATTGAGCCCAAGAGCTGAGGAGGTCAGAGGAGGTAGAGAAAATAAAACATGGAAATAATCCTAGAACTGACATAGTGCGTTTGAAGTCCCTTGAAAATCTCAAATACAGGCACGTGCAACACTTAAGATCCATGCTAGAACAGCCACCAGGGGCTAGCCTAATAAATGTGGAGGAGCCGGCGCCTGCAGCTCACACCTGGAATCCTAGGTGCTCAGAAGGCTGAGCTCTGAGGATCATGATTCAAAACCAGCGAGGGCAGAAAAGTACATGAAACTCTGATCTCCAGGGGCTGGGAAGGTGGCTCAGTAGTAGAGCGCTTGTCTTGCATGCA
>NW_012267251.1:285477-288634 GCF_000151885.1 Dipodomys ordii
GCCTTAAGCTCAAGAGCTCAGGAACAGCGCCCAGGCCAAGTTCAAGCCCCACAACTGACCAAAAAAAAAAGAATACCTAAGGTAGTAAGAGAGCTTAGGAATAGTGCCCAGGCCCTGAGTTCAAGCCCCCATGACTGGAAAAATAAAAAAAGCCTACGGTCTGATTTAGCAAGCCCAGGACATTACAGCCAAACTAGGAAACAGAAAGATAGGCTGCACATCCACACAGTACCCAAAATAATGCAGTTCATCTGAGGAAAACACATTCACTCATTCAGTGAGTATGTACAGGGCATTGACTACAGGCTAGCCCAGCTCAGAGCAATGGGGATATTGCAGCAGACAAAGCAGCCCAAGTCCCTACTCTCCCGGAGCTTATCTTCTACTAGAAGGTAAAGAGACAAACACAAATACAGGCCAGGTGATGATAAGCACTATGGAAAAGTAAAGCAGGGTAACAGGATTGCAAGTGTGGGAACAAGGAGAGCGCTGTTTACATAAGGGGACCATGATTTCTGTCTCTGAAAAGGTGGTATCTGGGCAGGAATCCGAAGGAAGAGGTTAGTCACAGAATCACAGACATCGATTCCTGCTTCATACTCCATGACTGCATATTGGGGATTGTGACCTTAACTCGACTACTTACAGCCTTTCTTTCCTTTCTGGAGAGCAGTTATAGTTAAGGATTCTTAATTGAGGCTACCTGTGTTTTAACCTTGGCTCTGTCACCTCCTTGCTTTACCTTCTGAAAGTACTTAATCTCTGTGCTGTTCTTTTTTTTTTTTTTTGTCAGTCGTGGGGCTTGAACTCCGGGCTTGGGCGCTGTCCCTGCACTCTTCAGCTCAAGGTGAGCGTTCTACTGCTTGAGCCACAGCGCCACTTCCAGATTTCTAGTGGTTTATTGGAGATAAGAGTCTTACGGACTTTCCTGCCCTGGCTGGCTTTGAACCGTGATCCTCAGATCTCAGCCTCCTGAGTAGCTAGGATTACAGGCTAGCCACCGGCGACCGGCTGTGCTGTTGTGTCTTCATTTGTGAAATGGGCAGTAAATGAGTTAACAAGAGCTTACAGCATGTACATGTGTGAGCTGGTGGCTCATACTTGTAATTCTAGCTACTCAAACATCTATAAACTGAGGATCAAAGTCAGCCAGGGCAGAGAAGACCACGAGACTCTTATCATCAATTTTTTTTAACCAGCAAAAAGCCAGAAATAGAAGTGTGACTCAAGTGGCAGAGCACCAGCCGGAGCACAGGGCTCTGAGATCAAGCCCCAGTACTCACAAGGGGAAAAAAAAGGCAGAAGTTAACTGTAAGTGAGTACAGGATGAGCATCCTAGTCAGAGAACATGTACTGAGCAAAGCCTGGTGAATACAGGGAATGCAAAGGATCCAATTTAACTCAAAGGAACAGAGTAAGAGAAGCAGAATGGCCAGCCAAAATGGGTCTTATAGCTATTAAGAGACTTTAAACAGAGCCAGAAGCTGGTGGCTCACGCCTGTAATCCTAGCTACTCAGGAGTCTGAGACCTGAGGATCACGGTTCAAAGCCAGCCCAGGCAGATAAGGTCCAGGAGACTCTTATTTCCAATTAACTACTAGAAAACCTGAAGTGGTGCTGTGGCTCAAGTGGTAGAGCGCTTGCCTTGAGCTGAAGAGCTGAGGGACAGCACCCAGGCCCAGAGTTCAAGCCTCATGATGAAAAAAAAAAAAAAATTAAACAGGAGGATAAGGAGCTAGGGACCTGACTAAAGCCTCTGCCTAGCAAGCAGTAGACTCTGATGTCAAGCTCTAGTGCTCTCAAAATCAAAGAGAAGCCAGGAACTGGTCTATCATACCTGTCATTCCAGCTACTCAGGAGGCTGAAATCTGAGGATTGCAATTCAAAGCCAGCCATGGTAGGAAAGTATGTGAGACTCTTTAACCATCTAAAAACTGGAAGTGGTGCTCTGGGTAGTAGAGCCTATCCTTGAGTAAAAGAGCTCAGTGACAGCACCCAGGCCCAGGGTTCAAGCCCTACAACCCACCAGAAAACAGAAAGATGACCTTTACACACTTTGAAAGGAGCCTAAAGTGCTGGGACATAATAGAAAGCAAAAGTTCCAAAATTTGGTAAAGGCTCAAACATGAAAGTGAGAAGGAAGGGCATGCCACAAATAACCACTGGGGTTCTGCTCAGTGGGTGGGTACGGATGGTGGATGTCCAGAAGATTTACCCTGAGAAGTTTGTGGAGTCTCTGGAGCATCCAAGAGGAGATATGGAATAACAGACACTTCAACAACAGGAGTTTATAGGAAAGACTGATCTAAACATAGTATCCTCATGTACAAAATTGAGTACTCACATGAACTGAAACATTTAACAAGCATATATATACATATACATACATATATGTGTATATATATATATATGCTAGGCGGGCTGGGAAGGTGGCTCAGTGGTAGAGTGCTTGCCTTGCATGCCTGAGGCCCTGGGTTCGATTCCTCAGCACCACATAAGCAAAAGGAAAAAAGTTGGAAGTGGCGCTGTGGCTCAAGTGGTAGAGTGCTAGCCTTGAGCTGAAGAGCTGAGGGACAGCGCCCATGTCCAAAGTTCAAGCCCCGCAACTGACAAAAAAAATTTTTTTTAAAGATTAAAAAAAGGCAAAAAAGGCTGAAACTAGAGACTTGGCTCAAGTGGTTAAGAACTGACCTTGAGTACAAAAAAAGCTAAGTGTGGGCTGGGAAGGTGGCTCAGTGGTAGAGCGCTTGCCTTGCATGCCTGAGGCCCTGGGTTCTATTCCTCAGCACCACATAAGCAAAAAGAAAAAAGTTGGAAGTGGCGCTGTGGCTCACGTGGTAGAGCGCTAGCCTTGAGCTGAAGAGCTGAGGGACAGCGCCCAGGCCCAGAGTTCAGGGCCCACGACCGGACCCAAAAACAAAACAAAACAAAAATATGCTTTGTACTGACTCGGGTACACATTACATACTCAGTAAGTTATATTTTGATTGCTGATGCGAATACACTAGCTAGCGCCCTTGATTAAACTGAGCAAATACCTGTTAGTTCTGTAATCTAAAATCTCTTTTCAAGATCTTCCTCAAAAAAGAAAAAGGAAGGAGATCCTGCTGCGTCTCATCGACGGGGCTGTCGGGTCCGTCCCGTGGGGGGGGGGGGG